>NW_009953911.1:873979-919206 GCF_000747805.2 Chaetura pelagica
TGCCATTGGAAATTTTATTACATTTTTTTTTTTTTCTTTGACAGAGGTAACATTGTTAAAATGATTTAATTTTTTTCATAGTAATTTGTAAAGATATTGCCTTTAATTTAAAATTTCTCTTGCTTGTGATATTTTGAATGAAATACAGAATTTATATTTATTAGATAATACAGAGTTAATTTTCTGGATAAAATCTATGCTTAAAAAAATAATTTCTTTTGATATATTAAACACTGTTAAGCATACAGCTCTATTAAAATAAATTCAGGAAATGTTTCAAGGGATCTTTCTGATGCCAGAGGAATTATTGTCAATTGGTGTAAAAAAAACCAGCAGTATATATTGTTTTTCAATAAAAAAAATATAAATTTCTGACCTACGAATTTGTAAAATGCACATGTATCACATTCCAACAAGTAAAAACTAATATCTCAGTGCTGATGGCAGAAAAAATATTAAAATTACATTGAGTACCAAAAATTTTACAGAATAATGAAAAAATAGTCTTTAGTCCAGGGGCATGTGAAATTATAGGCTACTTAAGTGTCCCTGATTATCTTCTGTCTAAAGTTTGTATCTAAAATGACGTTATTTTCAGTATGCTAAATCTGCCTTAAATATTTGTCATATTACAGAAGGTAATATAGATTGTGTTTTTCTACAGAGACATCAACATAAAAATCTTGAAGACCCTGGGCTTCACAACTAAAGTTAAATATAAATATCCTTTACCTTTTAGTTAAATGAGTTATTGATAAAGTAGTATGTACTTCAGTAAAATACAGAAACACTAATTATTTCTAAAATACTGAGGTTTAAAATTTACTTTTGAAAGGATATTGAAAAAGATATTATTTTTTCTCTAAACAATTTCACTGCAATGAGCTTATTTTCACTAAAATATGGCGGTTAATGAGTGTTTCCAATTCTGGAAATGGGACATAAACACAGCACATCCAGAAATAAGCAAGATGACAGCCTGGACTTTAGGAATGCAAAATTTAACCTCTACAAAGATCTAAAGCTGGGCAACTTTCCAACACCACTTGCTCTAAGCTCAAAACTGGTGCATCCCAGTGAAAAAGAAATCAAGCAAAAGAGGCAGGAGACTTGCACGGATGAGTAGGGGTCTTCTGGAAAAAAAATAATGGAAAGAAGGAAGTTTACAGAATGTGGAAAACAGGTCTGACCACTTGGGAGGAATAAAGGAACATTGTTAGAGAATGCAGGGATGCAAGAAGGAAAGATATGGCCCATCTGGAACTAAAGCTGTCGAGGAATATCAAGGACAACAAGAAAAGTTTCTTCCAGTACCTCAATAAAAAAAGGAAGAAGAGGTGAAATGTAGGTCCCACTGATGGATGAAGTGGGTGCCCTTGTGACTGAAGACACAAGGAATGTGGAGTTATTGAATGCCTTCTTTGCTTCAGTCTTCACTCCAATAGCCAACCCTCTTGAACCCTGGGCCCTGGAGATAAGAGATAAGGTTTGGAGAAAGGAAGACTTTTCCTTGGTGGAGGAGGACCAGGTTAGAGGCCACTTAGCCCATTCAGACATCCATAAATCCATTGGCTCTGATGGGATGCATCCACGATTTCTGAGAAAGCTGGCAGGTGTTATTGCTAGGCCAATCTCCACCATCTTTGAGGGGTCATGGAGAACAGGAGAAGTGCCTGAGGACTGGAGAAGGGCTAATGTCACTCAAGTCTTCAAAAAGGGCAAGAAGGAGGACCCAGGGAACTACAGACCAGTTAGTCTCACCTCTGTCCCCAGTAAGGTGCTAGAAAAAGTCATTCTGGATCCTCACAAAACATGTGAAAGAAGATTATGTCATTGAGAGAAGTCAGCATGGATTCACCCAAGGGAAATAGTGCTTGACCAACCTGATTGCCTTCCATGATGTCATTACTGGCTGGCTAGATGAGGGAGAGAAGTGGATGTTATCTACCTTGACTTCAGTAAGGCTTTTGATATTATCTGCCATAACATCCTCATTAGGAAACCCAGGAAGAATGAGCTTAATGAGTGGAGAGTGAGGTGGACTGAGAGCTAGCTGTGTGACAGAACTCAGCGGGTGGTGATCAACGGATCAGGGTCACATTGCAGGCCTGTAACCAATGGCAGCACCCAAGGGTCAATACTTGCTCCAGTCTTGTTCAACATGTTCATCAATGACCTGGAGGAGGTGACAGAGTGTATCCTTAGCAGATTTGCTGATGATGCAAAACTGGGAGGGGTGGCTGACAATCCTGAGGCCTGTGCTCCCATTCAGCCTGATCTGGACAGACTGGAGAGTTGAGCAGGGAAGAACTTCATGAGGTTCAATAAGAACAAGTGTAGAGCCCTGCGCCTGGGTTGGAAGAACCCCAAGCACAATATAGGTTAGGGTTGGACCGGCTGGAAAGTGGTTTGGAGGAGAAGGTTATTGTCCTGGAGTCCTGGTAGACAGTAAATTATCTATGTGCCAGCAAAGTGCCCTTGTTGCCAAGAAGGCCAATGGAATCCTGGGTTGCATAAAGAAGACCATGACCAGTAGGTTGAGAGAGGTCATTCTCCCTCTCTACTCTACTCTGGTGAGGCCACAGCTGGAATACTGCATCCAGTTCTGAGCTCCTGAGTTAAAGAGAGACAGAGAACTACTGGAAAGAGTCCAGAAGAGATCGATGAAGATGATAGTGGTATTGGAGCATCTCTCTTATAAGGAAAGGCTTAAAGGGCTGGAACTCTAGCCTGAAGATGAGAAGGCTGAGGGGAGACCTTATCAATGTATACAAGTATCTGAAGGGTGGGTGCAAGGAAGATGGAGACAGGCTGTTCTCAGTAGTTCCCAGCAACAGGACAAGGGGCAACTGGCACAAGCTGGAACATAGGAAGTTCCATTTAAACATAAAAAAAGACTTTTTTTTTTACAATGAGAGTGACAAGGCAGTGGACCAGGCTGCCCAGGGAGGTTGTGGAGCCTTCATCCCTGGAGATACTAAAACCTGCCTGGATGTAGTCCTGTGTAAAGTGCTCTAGGCTATCCTACTTCAGTGGGAGAGTTGGACTAGATGATCTCTAGAGGTCCTTTCCAATTTTGACAAGTCTGTGATTCTGTGATTTTAATGTCTGTGCCCTAATACTCAACTTTATCACAAATCTGAGTAGATTTAGAACTAGGCAAAAATACCTTCTTCAGCTTTCTTGGGCTTTGAGTTCTGGAAAGACAAAAGAGCATTTTCCACTGCCCAATGAGGATACAACTCCCTAAAACCTTTCTGTTATCAGGGGCTCCAGATCAGACTCAAGTATAAATTACAGAAGAACTTCAGCATTAATAAAAAGATGCCTTGGAATATGGCATTAGGCTTCAGAATTTTTTGCAATTGTAGGAACATAGTTGATTATTTTATATGAACATTTTATCCAACACACCACTGACAAGAAGAATCAACAATAATTGTGGATTAGTGTGAATGTAATGTGGCAAAAAATAACAAATTCTGATTCTAAACTTTCATTGTAAACTACCACAATGAATAACTGCCATATATAAATAATAAGAAGAATCACATTATAAAGCTTTAATATTATTGGTTTTGAGTACACTAGTTGAATACGAAAATGAGTTTCCTACCTCAACTTTCTGAATTCCAACTCCTGTTAGAAAAGAAAGAAAGGTATTTTCAGACATGGAAGCAGAGAAATTTTGACTTTGTTTAGTGAGTAGTTCACAGAAAACAAGTAAACAACTTAGATAAGAAGACAAATTACACAATTACGTCAGCTAAGAAGTTCCCCTTCTATAAACAGAAAGTAAACATAAAATGCTTTTCTTATTTTTTTATTTTTTTTTTTACTGTATGTAATCTAAACTGTTAGCAGCCTTCACACTCTACTAAAAATCTTTTGGTGACATCTTACTACATAACGTGATGTATTCTCATAGATGGGCACAAGAGTTAGAAGAATCTGTGACCTATTTTGCAGAGGAACAAAGAAATTTACTTCTAAGAGTTTAGTTGCCTGGAATGTTATTGATGCCTTTTAAACAACTAAAAAGTGAAACTAATCAACTTTTTTTTTGGTCAAGATGTAGTTCTCCAAGTTATTTTCACAGTCTTTTTTTCAGTCATCCTGATCTCCAGTTCTTTGTTGCTGTGAGTTCTGCTATTATTTTATACCCTATTCTTACTGTTACAATCACTCTATATTAGGTATCTGTCAAGCACTGTTACAAGTCTCAAGATGTGGAGAGTATAGGTCAGGAAAGAGAAATTATAATAGAATTTATAATAAAATATGCATAGAAGTGGAATTTATTTACTACAAACCACAAATTATTTCAAGCAATTTCTGAAAGGATTTGAATTTTACTAGCCTTTGTAAATTTCCTGAGCTGTGAAGCCTACAAACCACAATCTTGACTTTTTCTTTAAGAAACTTATTCATTCATCTTTAGCTACTTCCTTGTAAGAGGAATAAGAAAAACTTGAAAGTCAAGGGCAAGCTCAAGACAGAACAAATTAAGGATGTGAAAAATAGGATTTAAACTTTTCTCCTTTTTATAGTTTTAGATATTAGCAATGCAAGAATATCCATACAAAATTGCATCTTTAAAACCTTCAAAATTTGTTAGTCCACCAAACTATATCCTCTGACAAGTTATAGTTTTCTATAAACCAGGAATTGATTCAACTCTTTTTATAATGTTTATTTTCAGGTGATAGAACTTGAACAGGGACACTTGATTTGACATATTTTAGAAGGCATTCAGAATATAAAGCAATTGCCTATTGCTGCAGATGTCAGTAAAAGAGAAGTTAAAACCTCTATATAGGAGAATAAATATCATTTGGATTACCGTTATTTTTATTGTTTTAATTTTGTCTTCATTCTACATCTTACACTTGGAAATTTCTTAAAATCTGTATTTTTGCTCTGCAATCTGCAACTGTGGGAAACAGTGCCACATAAGACTGAATAAAACACCATTTAAGCCAGCAGAGACCTCTTGCTGATTATATCCAGCAAATGGACAAAAACAGGCCTGCCTGTTCAAGGACAAGAAAGCAAAACAAAAGTGTGATACAAGGCAGGAAAAATGGACAACAAGTTAAGGACTGCCTCTAAAAGCTACCACCCTGACTTTGGACCCATGAATGCTAATTATCTCTGGGTCTTATTAATAAGTTCATAAGGAGAAGGCAGTAGCATACATTGCCTCAGTGACCCTTACTGGACAGGGGATCCCTGGAGTACAAGAGATGATAGCATTTGCAGATCAGTGAGAGGCTTACTCAGACTCTCCCTACAAGGGACCTCCCTGCTGCTGGCTAGAAACCTGCCTGAACGCTGGGACCTTACCTGCCTGCCTGACTGCCAGACTGGGGAATCAAACCCATACTGCAACTGTAAGATCACCGCAAAGCCTTGCCACTGCCTGCCAAGAAGGGGCCACCTACTGCTGCCACTGCTGCTGCTGCCACCGGGAAGAAGATGCTGGGGGCTGCCCTCCCCCCCATGAGCTAACTCACCAGAGAAACCACCACAGGAGAGGATGAGAACTGCTTGGAAACTGCACTGCTGCCACCTCGGAAAAGAAGCCCCACATGAACCGGTTCCCCTGGGGAGCTGCACACTGAGACCTCACAGGAGGGTAAGAAAATCATGCACCCTACCCCTTAAATTCTTTGTCTCATCGAGATTCCGCTACTCATACTTGCACACATTCCACAACCTCTTAAAGTGGAATTTTCACAGGGGTTGACTTTTTCCCCTTTACTCCTTTGATCCTTGCACCCTTCCCTCAGAGTGTACATTTAATAAGGCCACATAGTACTTTAGAATTATTTCCCTGACATATACCTTAGCCTAACTCTCCTGAATCTTGTCCCTTAGCGTGGCTGTTCCTTAATAAACCAGTTAATTAGTAAATTGAAATATTGGTGCCAGTAACAATTTGTGGGCATGATGAGGATGGTATTGCTCTAAGATATGGTCCCAAACTGGCCGTTCCCCTGTGTGAGGCGAATGCCACATGAACTCTCGCTCCCTTTTAAAAAACCCTCTCAATTAGAGAGGAAGTCAAGGAAGCATCCTGACTTCCGGCAGCCTGCTAGTGACATTGTCAGCTCATGACATGCAAAAAATAATTGTAATTTCATTTTCTGAAAGAAAATACTCTGCAGAAATAGCCTTCAGGAGGTTCAGACTTCTGCAGAAGCCCACTTGATATTTGCATTTGTAAAAACGATGAACATTATCTTCTTTTCTATTAACACCTCTGCAAAAGACCAATAAAAAAAAAAAAGACCCCTTCCTCTTGCTGGCTCAAAGTAACTAGAGGTAAAATAATATCAGAAAAATTCTCAGAAGCTCAAGAAAAGGAGTGAGTTTGTGGAATTAGAATTTTACTTTTTTTTTTTTTTATGAAACCTCAACTAATCATGTAATCTTTAAACTTAATCTTGCCATTTCTACTCAAGTTTATGTTTAGACTTGATACCACATTTCCTTCCTAATATGAGCTCTCTGGAGTGTTTTGCTAAACTTTTAAGATTTTTATGGATTTACTTTTCTGGAATTGCATCTCAGAGTTTGAAAAAAATTATTTTCTTAAGAACCTGCGAAGAAAGGTTTGGTGTTTGAACAGCAGGGCAAACAAGCCATGTAAAAGCCTGAGAAGACTACTGATTTTGAAAAACTTCCTTTTTTATACACTGCCAGTTCTGCTTCGTATTCTACTTACAGGCTTCATAGGTTTCTTTCTGTTTTTAGCTTTGGCTACTTTGGACTTAGTATGTCAGTTTATGGGTTGGTTATTTTTTTCATCTTTATATTCGTAGTCAGTAGGTGTCAGTACTGCAAAATTAATTTGATGGAACATAGCAGGTACATCATGCAGACTATCATTTACCAAGCAAATGATAGTTAGAAGCAACTTAAGATAGATTGCCACAAACAGGGAAAGACATAATCTTGTGTGGTAGTGTTCTGACCTCAATAATACCTGTGTAAAAAAAGAATGAAAGGATTCAAAAAACATTCATGAAAAGGGGAAAAAAAAACCTTTAAGAAACTTCACATGAAGTCAATAGTACATGCCGTAGAAGGGAGACTTATAATGAAGATGTTATTGGTGGAGACCTCTTCACAGCAACACGTAACGGGCAATATACTAGATAGTATAAAAAGGTAAGGTCATTATCTGCACATCAGTACAAAGCAAGAATTACAGACATTGAAATATCAAGTAGAGAGTCAAGTACCATATTCAAAAGTTTCTCCTGTTACATAAATGTATCAAGCTACCATGAGTGGAATAAGCTCCTCTCAGCAAATCAGTGTTCTTCCCTAGCTTTTTCTGTCTTCAGCACATATTTTAGTCTTGACTTAGCTTGATGTAGACCAGATCTTACACTTTTGTGTGTGTGTGTGTGTGTGTGTGTGTGTGTGTGTGTGTACAGAGCTCTTTGTGCTAACTCAGAACTCTCAGAAAACCAGACACATAAAAGCACAGAAATCAGGCTTAGCATCAAGTGAATGTTTATTTCTTTTCATTTCTCTTTCACATAATGGTTATCTCTTCTCCAGTGTTATGCTGTTCTAGATAGTCACAGAAACTTTGTTCTGGTTCATTAAGCTAGTGAAATAACTTCAGAAGAAACTATAACAACCACTCCGTCATTATTTCTCTTCATGTTATGACAATTAGGTTCTACAAAGTTAATTTTTTCCCCAGTTTCTTCTTAGCTGGTACAACTACATCCTAAATATATTTTTTATTATTTTTCTGTCTTTTTAGTATATATTCAGAAATAATATTTGGTGAGTTGGGGATATATTAGACTGTACATTTTAAGATTTTATTCTGATTTTTTTTACAAGTTAAACAAGATATTTTTGTAGTATCCAACTGCTTGTCTCCATCCATGGAAACAAATGAATATGAAAATGCGGTTAACTTTTGGTTAACTGAAAGGGTTTTGTGTGAAATCTGCCCTCTTTGTAATAAGGAAGACTTTAATAATCTGTGGCTAAAAAAAAATAGCTAGGATCCCAGAGGTTTTTGGTAGTATCAACCTGCTGGTTTAATATTTTAAATATCAGATACAAATCATTTCTACATTTGGAGAACTGCCAGAACATAAATTGTGGTTTCTAGGTCATTGCCTGTTTAAAAGATTTCTATCTTCTGACTAGTCTTAAACAGACCTTTTATCTTCCAGACAAGCTATGCTGAGATATTTTTGCAAAACCATATGTACGTATATTTCGACTGCAGAAAACAAAAAAGGAAAAAAATTATAAAGGACTCTTTCCAGTAGAAAAAATATAGTATTTATCCATTGATAAACCATTAAAACTTGAATTTTTCGGCATATTTATGTTCCTTTACTAAATTTAATAAAAATGTCCATTTTACCTTAGTTTTAATTATACAGTTGTGGGCTTTTTACATTGAAAATTATATGACAATTTAACAGGTTGTGCTTCTAGAAACAATGTAGTAAATCTCAAGACAAACTAGCAAGAGAAAAAAAAAAATAGGGTTAAAAATTCAGTCAGATCTTTCAGCCAAAAAAAGCAAGGAACTCTAAGGAACTAAAATGTTTAAGTGTAATCAGAAATCAGAAAGATGCTTAGTTTTCTTATGAAAAAGCTAGAACTTTAAGCAGACCCTGCTTTCTTTCTTGGTGTTCATAGCAAAGTTCACTGCTATAAAAGTCTGATTATTCATGCTATGGCAAAGTACAAGAGAGTAGAAAAGAACAAAGTTATGATAAACGTTAATTTGCTGTGTCTTTCTGAAATTCACATAGTTACCTCTCTAAAGTGGATAACTGTGACCAGCTGTATTAAAAAGATGCTAAATATATGGAAGACAGCATGCACTGAAAAGAATTGTTAAGATGGTCAGAAGAACTTTGCAGCCTACCTAAGTAGAAACTACCCAGCTTGTTTACTTTTAAAAAGGACAGCTACAAGGAAATACCACAGCTCCATATAGGCTGATCAGGAGGATAAGCATTAAGGAGACACAGAAAAAAATGAAGGGCATGTACTTTATACAAAAGTATGGATATAAACTACCTAGTAATAAATTTATTCTGGCAAGTGTGACTCTAAGCGTGGAATATCCATGGCACTCCAGAAGGGAGAGCCACCCTCCAGGATGACGCAGGGAGCCTGGATGAGTGGGCTAGCAGGAACCTTATGAAGTATAACAAGGAAAAGTGTGAGGTCTTGTACCAGGGAAAACATAATCTAGGAACTCAGTTCAGACTAGGATCTACCTGACTGGAAGGCAGCCTTGTGGAAAGGGACCTGGGTGCCCTAAAGGACAACAATCTCAATATGAGTGAACAATATGATGCAGGGGCAAAGAAGGCAAGTTGCTGGGTTGCATCAACAAGGACATCACCAGCAGAGATAAAGAAGTCATCATCCTGCTCTACTTGGCACTTGTGAGATCACACCTGGAGTATTGCATTCAATTTTTGTCCCCACTCTACAAAAAAGATGTGGACAGGCTGAAGAACGTCCAGAGAAGGGCCACAAAGACGATCAAAGGACATATGGTATGCCTCATGCCTGCAATAGGAGGGAGGATGAGAAACCAGGTTTTGTTCAGCCTTGAGAAGAGAAGGCTTTGGAGAGACCTTAATACAATGTTCCAGTACTTTAGGGGTGGATACCAAGAAGATGGAGACTCCCTGTTTACAAGGAGTCACGTTGAAAAGACAAGGGGAGATGTACACAAGTTGCTCCTGGGGACATTCCAATTGGAGACAAGAGGTAAATTTTTCACCATAAGCTCAGCCAAACATTGGAATAATCTCCCAAGGGAAGTGTCAAATTCCCCCATATTGAACAGTTTTAAGCCTCAGCTTGGCAGGGTGCTGCGCTACCTCCTATAAACTACTATATTACTTAGAAAGGTTGGACCAGATGATCCTTGAGGTCCCTAGCTGGTGTCCAGGGAGGACTATGTCCATCATCACTGTTGACACCTAGGATTGAGCTCTCCTGACTCTCACAACTCTGCCCTCTCTCTGGCAGCTCCAGGATTTTTCAGGACTGTTTGCAGCTAAGGAGAGTGCTGTGGGAGTTGCTGCTGATGGTGTAAGGGTTGATCAGAAGATCAGTATTGTCTCAATATTTTCATCAGTGACTAGATCCCAAAAACTGCATTAACATCTTGACATGAGTTGGCAGTGGCTTGCTGCAGATGCAGAATCTATGGAGAACGGACTGAGGTACTGACAGTGCTGGTACCTGGTACAGGTCTATTCTACTGGAGCAGCAAAGCGAAGAACTGCTGTCAAGGAAGATGGATCACACTTGCTGTGCCAACACTGAGGAAGCCTCAGTTGAACTTTCCTCATTATAATACAAAAACACACCTCCTGGTAAGAAACTACCCATCTCCAAAGCTGGCCACGGCTCAAACACTCCTCTCTGGATATGCGTGGAAGCCTCACTCCAGATAGGTGGAGACTGGCACATTTCCACAGGACAGAAGTGGAGTGGAGGCAGGTCCAAGGAGGAGCAAGGTGTGTTACCCAGGATAAAAGATGCTTCCTTAGTAACCAGACTTTGAAGATCTCTCCCACTGAGAGATCAGAACAATCGAAGAAGAAGCAGCTGAATGCCTTATGGATTTGGACCACAGGGACGTCTTTGGACCTGTGGTGGTAACTATTATCCTCTTTCCCCCCCTTTTTTACCTTATCTTTCCTATTCTTTCTTCCTTCCTATTGCAAGACACTTTATGGGCAAGACCAATTAAGCCATTGAGTGTTGATAATTTAACTCCCTGGACCTGTTGCCATGTCATTTTTGCACTTCAGGATCACAGCTGAATTGAACCATCGCGTGTCCACTGAGAAGTGGACCATGACAGGCGGGGGGAAGCAATAAGGGTTTTGCACTTTTCCTGTACATTATTGTATATATTTTCTTTTGTCATTAGTGTTTGATTAAAGCTGTGTAGTTTAGTTTTCAATCCAGTAAAGCCTCTCTCTCACTCTCTCTCCTTCCCTACTTGGTGGGAGGGGGAGGGGATTGAGAGGATTGTTTTTGATCCTGAGTCAAACCATGACAGTTTATTGGCGCTCAATGTGGTCCTTGATTTTAAGCCCAGGGTATAAATTGTCACTAATTGGGAATGTTTGAAAGTCCAGCTCTGATGGGAGGAATCCCTTAGATAGCAATGGGCAACAGTTTTCCTGAATTTAATGAGGGATTGAAAGCTGAACAGAAACTTCCTACAATATATCTGCTGGACCTTGCTCCATACATACAGTTGTATATGTGGTATGCAGATGAGAGCATTCTTCTCTGTGTATCTGCTCTTGTGACTGTTTTATGATTTATCGACAGAACTGTGGCCATAATCAACCATATAATTACCAGTTTAATAATCCTAGGGTGTATGATATTGATCTTTATGGGGCCACTGTAGGTGTACAGTTATGACATAGATCCTAAAGTGAACAGAAAGTTCCATATTGCAAATGGAGCTATTTATAATTCAGAGGAGTTTAATATGGTATTTTTGCTTTGCAATACATAATTATAACTGACTTAGACATACTGCTATAAAGTAAATATGAGGTTGGCAGTTTCATTTGTAAAAATCAGTCATCTTAAATCAGACCACCACGGATTTATTAAGAGCCTTAAGAAAGGCTTTAAGAATTCTTGCAATAGGAAAATAGATTAAAAGTACAAAAGACATTCCAGTGTGATACTCCTTAAACAAAAAAGAGTAAAATTATCATAATGTTATACTGTATTCTTAAAGACTCTCAAAGAAAAATAATTCTGCTTATTTGCTGGAGTTAGTATTCTACTGATCAGGCTTCTTAATTTTATATTCCCTTTATGTTTACTCATGATTTGAATTAATAATTGTATGTGGTTGTTAGCCTAAATCAGTTGTAGCCTAAAAATATTGCCTCTCCTACTAAAAAAAATTTCCTCTACACTCATCCTATGTTACTGCAATACAAGATTTTAATATATTATCAGAATGTAGCTGCATATGACTTTGCAGAAGTAAGCAGAACTTACTTCAGTGATTGTTTATTTTTCACAAAAACAGCATGAGCACATATGGCCAGGCACAGGACACAACTGAAACAACAGCTGATGAACTGGAATATCTTGAAGAATGGGAAGGCAAAATATCAAAATGAGGAAAATGGCCTTGCTTTCATAGTTTGACAGTAAGTTGGTTGCACATCTGAAAAACATCTGAATTGTGTTTTACTGGAGAAATAGAATGTTACTATTTTTCTTAATTTCCTTAACTTTTAAAAGGATCATGTTGTTGCTATCCCTTAACAGGTTTCATATGGCTTACTATGTTTAGTAAAAATGTAACTGAGAAAAATTATCTGTGATTTGTGAAAATAATTATCATTTCTTGCATGTTCATCATGGGAAGAAAAGGTTACTACAAAGGGTTGCTTAATAAGCAGTCTTGCTTAAAAGAGGATGAAACTAATTTTGAGAAGCAAACATATTCCACAGAAAGACAGAAACCTAGTTTATAAAAAAAAAAAATTGGATTTTTAAAATGTATTTTGCTAAGTTCTGAGACTTTATCAAGCAACTGCTTGCACCTTGCCTAGTTACAAATATAGCTATTAAACAGAAAACAGGAAATAAATATGCTGCTTTTTAGTTGCCTGGATTGTAAGACTGGCTGTTGCAGAGGAAAGCAAAAAATTGTCAATTAATTAATTCTAAGGTCAGCTTGACATATGTATGCATCATATGTACAAGTCAGAAAAGGCAGATTTGACACTTATTAGCAATGTATAAATCCTGGATGGAATTATAGAAGGATGCTGCTCACAGTGGAATGTTTGAGTGAAGATTTTGCTGAAAAAAATCTGTTATTCCCCATCTTCCATTAATTACTGGAGCAGAATGTGTGAATGGATCATTTTGCAGATATTATCTTTAAGAGATAAGAAGAGGCTCACATGGAAAGTTCTTTGACCTAACTGAGAAGCTAGTACCATAGGATACTCAGATACGTAAGTAAAAGTGTAGTAGATTAAAAATTCAGAATTTTATTATTTTCTGGATGGTGTAGAGATTGATGAATTCTTATGGCACAAGCATTCCTAAAAGAAACCACATTTTTTCAGTCTGTCCAGAGGAATGGCAGACAAAACTGTTCTCTGTGAGGAGAGAAGGATTTCTAGACTTAATGTCAGCTAAGTTTCATTACCTTCAATAGCATGACCTTCCCTTTGGTGCTTGGCAATGGTATCTTGAAGTCACACAAAAATATTTCTTTATGGAGTCCAACCTAAACACAACTAGACCCAAAATGGAGATAAAATAAGAGGGAACAGATAAAGAGTTTATTTGATGAGAAAAGGACTTTCTTTGTTTTTTCCACTGTTTCATTTTATTCTCCAATGAGATATTTTGGAGGTACAGCTAAATGGTTAAATGACAGCAGCCAATCTACTTCGTTCTGTAAAAGACTGGTCACATCTTTGACTGGGGGACTCCCACACACTTTCCAGGAGGCTGCAGGACCTTCTCCTCTCCAGCAGGGATGCCTGCCAGAGAGATTAGTTCTTGAGAATTAAGGACTGGACAAAGGTGCATCCAGCTGCTGCTGGACCAGGAAGAGAGCCGTTAAATCCTTTATTATCTTTATTAGTTAATTTATCTTTAAGCAATCTTTTGTTGTTAAGTTTTAAATTTTAAGATTATAGGATCCTTTTAAAGTCAATAATTAATGTTCTAGATATAGAATAGAACGATAATAAGTAAGTTGCCATCATTTAAATTGTTAACTGTTATTGTTTGATCTAACTACTAGTAGTACATTTTATTGTTAAGATACCTTTTGAATTCTAATTTCAACATTCTGTTCAGATCTCCCAATTTCCCCACCCTTTTACTGTGCTTGTGCATTTTACTGTAAAAACAGCTAACACCCAAATGCTGTTTGCAATAAATTTGCAATAAATAAGTTTGCAATAAATGTGCATATACAGCTTGTCTGCTATCTGCCCCCATTCAGGAGAAATAGAAGCACAGTTATCTTTTTTTGGCAAGATCCCAAAAACAGTGACTTTTACTGCATTCACAAAAGAAGATTCTTTATATCTTATATAGGAAATATGAGTGCCTTTAGTATTTTGGCTTCTTTCTTTAAAAAGGCTAAGCCTAATCAACTCTGAGTAACATTAACTTTTATTTACCTGAAAGTGAAGAAAACAATAATTTAATGAGAAGTTTATTTATATATATAATAATTACAAACTAGAAACAAATCTGAATTTACATGTTCTACAAGGTATAGAAAATATTGAAGTAATTATCACTTTAATTTACTTGAACTCAATAGTTTTGCAGCTTACAAGGCAGGCTGTAGTAATTAGGGTTAACTGGGGAGCAGAAACATAATTTTGGTCTATTTAATATATTAAAATAATATGCTTTTTTAAAAAAAATATTCTGGTGGAATTTTGCACCACTGGGTTTTTATGAACAATTGATCATGTTTTATTACATAAAAATAGATTAAAAAGTAAATTGAATGCAATGCTAATGGTTAAATAAAAACATAATAAACCTTTGCATTCAAAGATAACTGCAAAGGCAACACTTAAATTTAAGTAATATATAAATCATAAGTGTGGTATGTCAGATCTCTATCTCTTTTGTCCTTGTTAAGCAATGCCTATTTTTGAACATACAACTAATCATAAAACATCTAAAACTTCATAGCAAACAACAGACCTACATTTTTCCTTGGCCCTTTATATGAAATATACCACTACAAAATGTGCAAAATGTTTTGCAGAATACTTATAAAGCACATAGGGTGTTTTAGCTTTGCCTCTTAGAGAGTTGTTCAATTCACAGAATCACAAATCAGCAAGGCTGAAAAAGACCTTTAAGATCAACAAGTCTAGCCTATGACCTAACACCACCACATTTGCTAGACCATGGCACTAAGTTCCACATCCAGCCTTTCCTTGAACTCCACCACTACCCTGGGAAGTCCATTCCAATGTCCAATCACTCTCTCTGTGAGGAATTACTTCCTAATATCAAACCTAAACCTCACCTGGAGCAGATAGAGGCGATGCCCTCTTGTCTTGTCACTAGTTGCCTGGAAAAAGAGCCCAGTCCCCACCTGACTACAATGTCCTATCAGGTAGTTGAAGAGAGCGATAAGGTGCCCTTGACTCTCCTCTTCTCCAGGCTAAACAACCCCAGCTCCCTCAGCCTATCCATATATGACTTTCCCTCTGGTCTTGTTGCTCCCCTCTGGACCTGCTCCAGAACCTCAAGATCCTTCTTGAAGTGAGGGCCCCAGAACTGTGCACAATATTCAAAGTGAGGCCTTACTGTGTACGGGGGGAGAATTACATTCCTACTCCTACTGGCCAAATTATTCCTGATACAAGCCAGGATGCCATTGGCTTTCCAGGCCACCTGGGCACACTGCTAGCTCATGTTCAATTGGTCGTCAGCCAGTACTACCAGGTCCCTCTCTGCTGGGCTGCAGTCCAGCCACTCTTCCCCCAGCCTGTAGTGCTGCCTGGAGATATTGTGGCCAAAGTACAGGACCTTCAACTTGGTCTTGTTGAATTTCATTCCATTAGCTTTGGTCCATTGAACCAGCCTGTCCAGGTCCTCCTGCAGCTTCTTCCTACCCTCAGGCAGATCGACATTGCTCCTCAGCGTGGTGTCATCTGCAAACTTACTGAATGTGGACTGAATACCTACATCCAGATAATCAATAAAGATGCTGAATAGGACTGGGCCCAGTACTGATCCCTGGAGGACACTGATGGTCACTGGACACCAGCTGGATGCAGCTGCATTCAACATCACTCTCTGGGCCTGCTCATCCAACCAGTTTTTAACGCAGCGAAGGGTACACCAGTCCAAGCTGTGGTTTGCTGGCTTCTCCAGGAGGATGCTGTGGGAGACTGTGTCAAAGACCTTGCTGAAGTCGAGGTAAACCACATCCACAGCCTTCACCTCATCCACTAGGTGAGTCACCCAATCATAGGAAGAGATGAGATTGGTCAGGCAGGAACTTCCTTTCCTAAACCCATGTTTGCTGGACCTCATCTCCTGGTTGTCTTCAACATGCGGCTTGATGGCACTCAGGATGATCTGTTCCATAATCTTGCTAAGCACCGAGGTCAGCCTTCAGGCCCTTTGTGTGGATGGGTGTCACGTTGGCCATCCTCCAGTTATCTGGGACCTCCCCAGTCAGCCATGATTGGTGATAAATAATTGAGATCAACTTAGCCAGTTCTTCTGCTAGCTCCCTCATGAATCCTACCCGGACCCATAGACTTGTTGGGCTCTAAATGGCACAGCAGGTCTCTAATTACTTCCTGGATTACAGGAGGGGGATTCTGCTCCCCATCCTGAGTCTACCAACTCAGGACCAAAATTGTCCTGAGGGTAGCTAGTTTTTTTGTTAAAGAATGAGGCAAAGAAGGTGTTATGTACTTCAACCTGTTCCTTGTCCTCCATTACTAAGTTCCCTCCCTCATCCAATAAGGAATGAAGATTTTCCCTGACTCTCCTTTTGTTACTCATGTGTTTCTTAAAGCATTTTTTATTATCCTTTTCAGAGATGGCTACATTAAGTTCTAGCTAAGTTTTTGCATCTCTAGTTCTCTTTCTTCATGACCTTACAATATCCTTGAATACTTCTTAATTTACTTGCCCCTTTTTTAAAAGTTGATACAATCTTTTTTTTTTTTTATTTATTTCTGAGCTCTTGTAATAGTTCCCCACTCAACCAGACCAGTCTTTTGCCCCGTTGGCTCCTTTTTCGGCACATTGGACCAGCCTGCTCCAGCACTTTCATAATTCATTCTTAAAGTAAGCCCAGCCTTCCTGGGCTCCTTTGTTTTTGAGGGTTGCTTCCAAAGAGGCTCTCTGAAGCAGTGTCCTGAAGAGACCAAAGTCAGCCACCCTGAAGTCCAAGGTAGACGTTTTGCTGACGAATTGAAAATTCTATCATATCATGGTCGCTGTCAACATGACCTCCAACCACTACATCTTACTGTTTGTAAACAGTAGGTCCAGCAGGGCACTACCGCTGCTAGGTTCACTTACCAGCTGTAGCAGGAAGTTATCTTCCATACATTCCAGAAACTTCCTGGATTGGCTCTTTTCTGCTATGTTGCACTTCCAGCAGACATCTGGTAAGTTGAAGTCCCCCATGAGAACAAAGGCTAGTCGAAGTAAGACAGCTCTGACTTGTTGAAAGAATGTCTTGTCAGTCTGTTTATCCTGGTTGGGTGGTCTGTAACAGACTTGCAGTAGGATATCAGCCTCATTGGCCTTCGCTTTTATCCTTACCCGTACACATTCTGCCTTGCTGTATCTAGCATTGAATTCTAGGCAGTCAAAGCACTCCTTAACTTATAATGCCACTATACTCTCTTGCCTCTTCTGTCACTTCTAAAGAGCCTGTGATGGCAATTATATCTTGGTCTTCCTGGTGCACAACTGCTTCTAACGTCTCTTGTTTATTTCCCATGCTATTGGCATTGGCATATATTCACTTGAGCCGTGACACAGATATGCCAACCAGATATGAGTGGTTATTAACCTATTAGTGAGCTCTATGTTTTTGTTACTGCATTACCCCCATTTCCCACCTTGAGTGGGATGGCAGACTGGTGGCTGTCCTTAAGGTCATCTCTGGTGAGCTTGGTTTCATCCCCAATCCCTTTCAGACCTCAAGTCCTGGTCAACAAAGGGGACTATCATTTCACATGTGTTTTCAGAAAGTTATTAAACTGGGTGATTATCTTCTTACATACCTCTGATTTAGAAGGACAACACTTCAAAATGTGAAAAAAATTCAGGATGCCTATCAGTTTGACATCCCTTCATTGTGAAGGCTTTAATTGTGATTTGTAATGAATAGGCATATATTGAAAACTTAGGAGTGGGCAGGGCAAGGAAATATCAGAATTTTAACACTGAGCTAAAACACAGCTAGATGTTTATTTTCACTCCAGTCATTGTTATTTATCATTCTGTTGTTCCTGAATATTGTTCTGAGTGATGTAAACTAAAACTGGAAGGACTGAAAATTTTGTTTAATAAAAAATATTTCTGTTTCATCTGCATAGATTTTCTTGCTTACATGAGCACACATGATTTTAGAAGTTCAAGTGAGCAGTGAAAAAGTAACTACATGGACAAATAATGGCAGCAGTGACATGAAGTTTACCGCATGACACACTGGAGACCTCTTTTTGAGCAGGTGTGTGTTTCATCCATATTACTCAAAGATACTGTCTTCCTGAAGACTGCTAAAGGACACGATACTTTGCTACTACTGGATTCTAATACTAGTATCAGTGAGTAACAGCTACGTAAAAAAATAAAATAAAATAAAAAAGTTTTTGCTTTTTTCCATACTTGCAGGAGAAATTACTTAATTTTAAGAAAAATAAATGTTTCTTCCTTGATAGCTGCTATCAGGGAAAGGTTATCTTAATCAGTGTTATTATAAATGCATAATGAAGATGACTCTAATATGAGAAATATAAAGGGAGTTTCTGTCATAGAACAATTTCCACTTTTTCTTACAATTTTCAGGATTTCACAAGAAAAAACTTTCTCTCTCTGGCTGCATCTCTTGCGTCAGCAAAGTTCAGGCTACAAATACCACAGATGCATTTCCTTCAGAAAAATAAATCTTGTTTCTGATGTACATAACAAAGTATTACTTTACTATAAAATTCCTGGAAAATGTGAACATTTACTTAAAAAGGTGTGTAATCTATTCAGTTTACCATTTTTAAACATTTTAAAACATCTGATTTATTAATATGTCAAAAGACTATGGTATTTTTTTTATTTGAGATTATACATGGAAGTTTCATATAATCATTCTTCGGAAGTTGAAGACAGAATATAAATTATAATAAACTTTAGTGGCATCTCTAGGTATTATGTAGTAAAATTATGTCATACCTCCAGTGAAGTGTTTTAAGCATGTAAGAACCACTTGTCAAGGGACCACCAAAACAATATTACAGCACAATTTTTCAGCAAACAAAGAAAGGAACATTATTTGTGATTATAGTTTGCTATTGCATACAATAAAAGTCCTTCAACAATTTAAGCATAGTGATATCATTTCACTGAGTACTATGCATTAAGGTGGTACTTCTTTCTTATAATATTGTAAAAGAAGTGCAAAGAAAATATCTCTGAAAATACAATAAAAAATTAAACTGCTATATAATACTTTTTTTTTTCCTTCCTACACTTGTAAAGCAATGAACTCAATGCCCTTTCCTCCGAAAGAGACATAACTATAAGAGAACATGAAGCACAAAAGTGTAGTCAAGTTCAGCACGATATTTCAACCTCTGAGGAGGATCTTGTATCAGAATTGATCATGCAATAATTTAAAAAAAATTTTTTTTCCTTTCCTTTTCTTTCTGAAGAAATCATTAGAAGATTATTTCATACATCTTAACTAAAAGTACAAGACTAAAGGATCAATTACATGACACAGCTGTATCTTTGGAAAGACCACTGAATAATTAACCTTTTCCCTTTTTCTTTTCTTTGATTAGTATTTCTGCCTGCCTAAAAATAAGAAAACAGACCCTGGAATATTCACTGCTTTTAATCCTGAAGGGTGGAAGTTTGCAATGTACTTCAGTTTAACAGATGATGCGTGCAAGTTCTTATCTGTTTTTATCGGATATTAGAATAATTCCTGCATGTGTAAACTATTGTACTGGGTGATCTGAAGAACATAAAAAGTGAAAATAATGTCACTGCTCCAGAGCCATTTTTATAAGACAACGGGCAATGTAGGTGGATAGACTAAGGGCTCACAAGAATCAAACAAACAATACCAATAAGCACTGCCATACAGAAATTATCGGACAGTAACTTAGGTCTGCTTATATTTGGACAGAATAACAACAGATAGTTTTCTGTAACTACATTAGTTTTCGTATTAGTAATATTGCATTTCTTGTAATGCTAATTATTATTATTACTTTAATATGGCAAACTATATTTACTAGGAACAATTTATTCCCTGTGGAAGCACGGCAGTATGGTGACAAATTGTGACAATCAAAAGAAAACTTACACTGGCATTAACACACAATCTAGGATAAGGAATTTAAGAAAATATTGTTTTAGCCAAACCAGAGAAGTAATTGATCTAGCCTGTAATTATTCAAGTTGGAATTTGGCCAGATTACTGAAATGAATTCCTCTGTTCTTAACAAGGTCCAGTAAAATTGATAGAATGTATTAATTGTCACAAATCTTCTACAGAGAATATGCAATAAATAAAAATTTAATAGTAAAGTTGGGACATGTTCTGGTGGTCTTAGAACTCATGGTTCAGAATAAACTAGCATGATGATTTATAAATATAGTCCATAGAAGCAACTTCAAATGTTCCTTCTTTTTGTCATAAACTAACTGCTTACCCTTCAATAAAACTGATTTCCACTTCTGGAAGCAGTGCTCTCTATTTTACCACAAAGTAATTTGTGTATTTTTATTTCTCCAATTCCATATTGAACAATTTAAATAATGGAGAATTTTGATCTAGTTTCATATTGCTTTGATCCTTCCATGTGCATCATGTCCCCCATGCCTCTTGTTGACTCCTTTTGTCCAGCTGAATGTTCTTGAGAAGAGTGAATTAAAAAATCCCTAAGGACAGAGACTGCTTCTAGGTTGCTTCTTTCTGGTGTTATTTAGATAGGCAGGAAAAAACAGTGTATTTTTTACTTAGGGTGGTGTCACATGATCTGTTCTTCATATAGATTGCCAGACTTAGTCTACGCTTCGTATAGGCTCTCAAGCTCATACATGCTTTATTCCTGCAACATGCTAGAATGCACAGTGTCTCTCTCATGACAGACACACGTTTTTTTCTTAAAGTAGCAGAGACACATGATTCTCACTTGGATATGCAGAGGAAAGTCTTTGCACAGAACACCTGAACTCCTATATTAGGCAGTTTATAACGTATAATTTGAATCTTCCATCTTAAACTGAGTTTTGGTTTGAAATTTGTGTTTAAGACTTCCTGTGCAATATACAATCTGAAACAGAAGTCTCTGAAGGCCTCCAAGGTAAACCTAGCTAAATTTTTGAGTAGCAAAAAAAGAAGTGGGAAAAAAAAAGCTTCCATAAATTTCTCATAAAAACATAAAAGAAGGTTTATCTTTCCTATAATGTATCAACATTCTACTTATATCCAAGTAGCCATCAGTGTTTACTGCAGTCAAGAACTCGTAGGTGAATAAACTAGGTTAATTTCCTAAATTGTAAAAAATAATAAAATAAAATAATAAATCCATTTGAGCAGGCCATAGAAACAGAGAATTTGTGGCTAGATGACTTGCAGCAATGAGAAGCAACTTATCTCCCCACAGTATAGTGCCAAAGGACATTGTATTTGGTCTCATGTACCTCCTCTACCCTGAAATATAGAATCACCCTTATCTTTAAGTAATTGCTAATGAAAAGAATGTGTGAAAAAATTTAATATAGCCAAGCTATTCAAATTAATAAAGAAGCAATGACCATAACATGTGGACAAAAAATGTATAACCCTTGACAAACAGGAGTTAATGCTGTAAGAACTGGGTTTGCTTGTATGTTTAAATAAAATCAATGATAAGAAAGTAAGATAAATTCTCTATAACAGCCATAGAAAACTATTTCTTAGGCCTACTCCCTGATTATTGGCTGGACTAGTTCCTCTTTCAGTACTACTTTTTGTTCAAAGGGTTGTAGAAATATAGGCATCTACATTCTTGAATAATTTAAGTGTAATGATTTTCATTAAATTTATAATATACTTTTCACCAAATTAAAAACAGGACTGAACAATGCCAGTATGTTTAAATGACTACAAAACAGCAAGATATCATTATTTTGATTACACTGAATTTGCATTCTAGATTGAGAGTGTTCTTGAAATTTTGAAGGAGAATATTCAACTCTACTCTTTCAGTGAATGGTAGCAAAAAGGCAAAGTGCTAATATTAAGGCAATGCAGAGAAAACAATCAGCCTGAGAATCTGTAGCTAATATAAAATAACACTTTTATTTTAGACATTGTGCAATGACATTTGTATGTGAAAAAAAAAAAAAAAAAAAAAGGCAAAAAAAAAGCATTGAACTATAAAATGTGCCAGGTTTTGCAAGGACAATTCATTGCATGATGAATATCTTCTCTATCACAGAATCATAGAATCATCATGGTTGGAAAGGACTTCTGAGATCACTGAGTCCAACCATCAGCATAAAAACCCCCAAAATAAACAAACACAACCAACCACACACACTCCACCAAAAACACCCACCACTACAGCATGCCCTGAAGTGCTACATCTACACATTTCTTGAATACTTCCAATGATGGTGACTCAACCGCCTCCCTCGACTGTTTCAGTGCCTTACCACTCTTTAAGTATAGAAATTCTTCCTAATATCCAATCTGAACTTCCTTTGCTGCAACTTCTAGCCATTTCCTCTGGTCCTATCACTGGGAGAAGAGGCCAACAGCTACCTCCCTGTAACCTCCTTTCAGGTAGTTGTAGAAGGCACTGAGGTCTCCCCTCAGACTCCTTTTCTCCAGGCTGAAAAATCACAGTTCCCTGGGCCTCTTCTCATAGGACTTGTTATCTTGACCCTTCACCAGCTTGGTAGCTCCCCTCTGGACACGCACCAGGACCTCAAGGTCTTTCTTACAACAAGGGACCCAGAACTGAACACAGCAGTCAAGGTGCGGCCTCACCAGTGCCGAGTAAGAGGGCACTATCGCTTCCTTGCTCTTGGTGGCCATGCTATTCCTGATGCAGGGCAGGATGTTATTTGCCTTCTTGGCCACCTGGGAACACTACTGGCTCATGTTGAGCTGGCTTTCAATCAGCACCCCAGGTCCTTCTCCAACATGGAACTTTAACCACTCATACCCATGCCTGGAGCTTTGCATGGCATTGTTGTGACCAAAATACAGGAGCTGGCACTTGGACTTTGTCCTGATTTAAGCCAGGATGAAGCCAATCCTCCTTTTACTGGTTTGGTTTGTTGTTTTGGTTTTTATGTGTGTGTGTTTGTTTTGTTGTTGGTTTTTTTTTCCTTTAAAAAGCTTTCTTTTAACTAGCAGCAAGTTTTCCAGCTAGTGAACTAATAACGCTGAAATATATATGTTACTGCTGGGACTTCAAGGTCACTTTGCTCTACATAGTTAATCTGCAACCTCAGACGCTATGGAACAGAAGAGTTGTATCCGCAGCCTTCCCAAAGGGAAGAGTGGATTACATGGACAGCAAAATTGGCCAAAATATTCCATTCCATATATCTGCATAAGCTCGGTGTAAGGTCAGAGATCACAGAAGTCAACTTCCTCTTTCTTCTTCCCTCCAATTCCATTCATGGCCAGTGTCCAGGGAGGACTCCACCTATCCATCACTGTCGATTCCTAGGCTCATGCCTTCCTGACCCTCATAACTCTCCCCTCAGATCCTTGTCTGCTCTGCTGATCTCTCCAGTAGCACTCCAGGATGTTTCAGAACTGCTCACAGCTCAGGAGAAGGAGTGGGAGTTGCTGAGGATGTGGGGAGGCAATATCCTGAACATATTTGTATATAAATGTACATATTTTCTTTTATCATTAGTATTCAATTAAAGCCATCTAGTTTAGTTTTCAACCTGTAAAATCTCCCTCCTTCTATTCTCTCTCTTCTTCCCTACCTGGGTGGAAAGGGGCAGGAATAGAGAGCATTATTGTCTCTGGTTTAATTGCTGATCCCAATTGCAGAATTACAGAGAATTTCTGCTATAGAAATGTGGTACAATACTGTTGGTAACTGTACATATAAACTGAATATTGAAATATGGTTGCACTTCAATGTATAAAATACAGTCAGTACATAGCTCTTACTTGTTGTTCAGAAAATATAATAAAGATGGAGAAAAGAGAAACAGACATAATTTTTAATTTTCTAATTGAGGAACTCTTGTCTTTGATTTTCAAATGTGATGAGCTTTTATAGACTCTATGCATTTCATAGCAGATGCAGTTTCTTGGATTCATGCCTCGATTTGTGTCAATTAACTCAGTGACTTTTTATCAAGGTGTTCAAGTGTACAGTGCTTTAATTAATAACCCAAGTTTCTGTCTCATCATGTGAGACAGAAAAGCCCACTAAGCTGTCATTGAAAAGCAGTCATTACTTCTGAGCTCCTGTACTTGTGTGGATGAATGTGAGGATGGCAATTGATTTATGAGTATCTTAACAGATACTTGACCTGTGAGTCAAAACAAATGTTTCACTCAGTGGTGGCAGAGGGCAAATAATCAAATTTTGTGAACACAGTGGACTAACACAGGTGTTCTAGTTTTTCTTGATTTTCTGAGAAAGTTGTTACAATTTTCTCTTCCTTACATTTACTAATTTTAATAGTTAACAGATCCTTAGTATTTCAAGTTTAATTTAATATAAATGAAAAAATCCTAACCGCATAACACCACTTTTATTCCTTAATTATTATTCAGATGATTTTAAGACCGAACAAAATAAAATCATATGGCTTAAATTTATATATACATTTCCATGTTGCTGGTTATTATTTGTACCAAGAAAATGCTAAACTCATTCAAGAGTATTTTTAACTTTTAAAATGCCTTTTGATCAAACCAGTCCATATGATTTAAAAAATTGCACAGGTTAAACATAGAAGTTAAACAAAAATTAAAAAGTCTATTACTCTATTTTTCACAAAATAAATAAATAAATAGAGCCAAAGTAAGCAACCTTCTGAAAGGACAGGATGAACTCTCATGGGCCAAGGTGAGGCTGACCGGCCTGTAGTTCCCCAGAGGTTTCTGCTTGCTGTCTTGGACACAAGAGGGACCTTTGTTTTCTTCTAATTCTTTTCCAGGTCCAGCAGTTCACCTCCCCTTGTTGGTTCCTTGCTTATCTGTCAAGAAGCTCTTGGCAATGCACTTCAGACACCATCCAGATTACCTGTGCCCTGCTGTGTTATTTCTCTAGCATACTCTGGTTCAATTCTCCCCAAAAGACAAGGCTTATAACTATGAAGATTCTTTCAGTTGTATAGAGAAAGCCTCATCTGCTTGTTCTTCCTCATCAAGACGGTTTGTAGCAGACACCTATCACACTGTTTCCCACTTTGGTTTGCACACTAATTTGGCTGACCCATCACTGAATAAGAGAAAGAGCTCCATAAACCCTGCTGCTCTTCTACACAAAGAGCAACTCTTCCCTCATATCTTCCTGATCTCTTCTTCCTAAAGAGCCTGCATATCTCCATGACAGCATGCCAGGTGTTGGTTGCAATGTTTTTAGTGTTAACATCAGCCTTCATGCTTTGGTTGAAAATTTGGTCCACTGCCTCCTCATTGGACTGTTGGCCATTTTCTCCCTCCTTGTTCATAGTTTAAAGCTCTCTTACTGAGGTTGCCTAGCCAGATTAGAAAGATCCTTTTGCCTGTTTGGTAAGATGCATTCTTTCTCTTCCAACAAATCCTCAAAAAATGTCACACAGTCATAAAAATTTAAACTCTGTTGTCTATAATAAATAAGAAACAAGCTTTTGACCTCCAAGATCCACCCATCCACTCCTGTTCAGGCTCATTCCATTCACCAGCAAGGTGAATGGAGAAACCACCGGGAACCAAGACCTTAATCTACATTCCCCAGAGCTGTGTGATCACTCTTTATGAGCTCCTAATCACCTGGCTAATGCCTACATGGAGCATCACAGAATCACAATTGCCAAGGCTGGAAAAGACCTTTGGGATAGTCTAGCCTATGACCTAGCACCACCACATCAGCTAGATCATTTACCCTCGATGCTTAGCCATTGACCTGTAACAGTAGACTCTTAACTCTAGACCCTTAACCCTGGACCATTTAATATAGATGTTCATTCATAGTCCCTTAAAACTTGACCCTTAACGCTAGAGTCCTAACCCTGGAGAGAATTGTCCCAGAAGTTCATCTAGTCCAACCATAACCTAAATCCCCCTACCATAACCTAATCTACCCAATCAGTGCTTAAATCATGCTGCTAAGCACTATATCTATATTTCTCTTAATTCCAGGGATGGTGACTTCACCACCTCCCTGGGCAGCCTGTTCCACTATCTAATCAATCTTTCAGTAAAGAAATTCTAATATCCAGTCTAAACCTCCCTTGGTGCAACTTTAGGCCATTTTCTCTGGTCCTGTCTTTATTCACCTGATGGATGAGGCGAACTCCTGCCTCCCTACAACCTCCTTTCAGGTGGTTGTAGAGAGCAGTGAGGTCTCCCCTCAGCCTCCTCTTCTCTAAACTAAACAATCCCAGTTCCCTCAGCCTCTTAAGTCTTATTCTCCAGACCTTTCACCAGCTCAGTAGCTCTTCTCTGGACTCACTCCAACAGCTCTACATCCTACCTGAAGTGAGGGGCCAGAACTGGACACAGTCCTTGAGATATGGCCTCACCAGTACCAAGTACATGGGCATGATTACCTGTCTACTTCTGCTGGCCACACTATTCCTAATGCAAGCCAGGATGCTGTTTGCCTTCCTGGCCACCTGGCCACACTGCTGGCTCATGTTAAGTCAGCTGACAACCAGCACCCCCGGTCCTTCTGCAACATGGAACTTTCTAACCACTCATCCCCAAGCCTGTAGGTTTGCATGGGGTTGTTGTGACCCAAGTGCAAGACCTGGCACTTGGTCTTGTTAAATCTCATAGAATTGGCCTTGGCCTATCAGTCCAGTCTGTCCAGGTCTCTCTGCAGAGCCTTCCTGCCCTCAAATAAGTCAACACTTCCACCCAGCTTAGTGTCACCTGCAAACTTACTTAGGAAGCACTCAATCTCCTCACCTAGGTCATTAATAAAGATATTGAACAGGACTGGAACCAAAACTGAGCACTGGGGTGACACCACTGGTGACTGGCTGCCAGCTGGATCCAACCCCATTCACTACAACTCTCTGGGCTCAGCCCGCCAGCCCTTTTTAACTCAGCAGAGACTGTACCTGTCTATGCCATGAGCCACCAGCTTCTCCAGGAGAATGCTGTGGAAGACTGTGTCAAAGGCCTTCCCAAAGTCCAGATAGACAACGTCCATAGCTAGTGGATGAGAGAAGAGCTGTTAAAAACTTCCTTCTTGAAGAGCATCCAGTCTTCCTGGAACTCTTTGCCCCTCAGAAGTGACTCCCATAGGACTCTCTTAACTGGTGTTCTAAACACGTTGAAGACTGCACTGTGGAAGTCCATAGTGGAGGTTTTGGTGACCACTCTCCTTATTTCACTAAATATTGAGAATTTAATTATTTCATGGTCACTAAGCCCAAGGTGGCCTCCAGCCTCCACAACCCTCACCACTCCCTCCCTGTTAGTGAAGAGCAGGTCCAGTAAGGTGCCTCCCCTGGTAGGCTTGCTTACCAGCTGTGTCAGGAAGTTATCTTCCATGCACTCAAGAAACCTCCTAGCCTTCCTGCTTGTGGCTGAGTTACTGTTCCAGCGGACGTCTGGTAGGTTAAAGTCTCCCACCAGAACCGGGGCTGGCGATTTTGAAACTTCTGCCAGCCACCTGAAAAAAGTCTAATCTGACTCCTCATCCTGGTTGGGTGGCCTGTAGCAGACTCCAAACAGGATATCCGCCTTATGTGCCTTCCCCTTCATCTTTATCCATAAACATTCCATATTGTCATCACTATCATGGAGCTCTATACAATCAAAACACTCCTTGATGCCACCCAACCTTCTCTCTTTCTTTGCTTATCCCTTCTGAAGAGCTAGTAGCCATCTGTTGAAGCATGTGAGAAGAAGTGTGGAGTAATAGTCTGTCTAACTGACAGGCTGGACAACCCCTGTCGGCCTGTCCATAATGTTCTGGATCAAAACCCTCAGCACGCAGCAAATGTCCCCTGCTAGCAGGCTGAGTCAGCAGAGCAACCTTCATTCCTGCAACAGTGTGTCTTCCACCCCAATTATTTTCCCTGTCCTGCCTGTGCTCCCAAGCACAAGCAACTCAGAGGTTTCATTTTGCACAAGTCCCTGCCCTTGCCTGTACTGGGACCCTGAACCTGCACTGGAGGTCAAAAATGCACATGAAGCAGGAACATTCTGGTTCCAGAATTCATAAGCTTCCAGCCTTGAACAGCCTGTTAATATTGATTTTCCAGCCTGACAACCACAGGTGCTGCCTGTCCCTCCTTGGTGCAGCTGCAGGTTCAGGCTTTTGTAGTGCAGTGTCTTGAGATGTGTTAGGTCCACCTCCTTTTTTTTATTATTGGTTTTCCCTGATGCTTTGCAGTCCACTGACCTCTTTCCACAGCTCCATTACTCACATTGCAGACCCTCTACCAGTGCATGACTCCTGAAAGTGCTGAGATCATTGCCTGTGGTTCCATGGAGAGGTCCCAGATGTCACTGCAGCCCCTGACCTGCAGAACTAAACCCTCCCATGGGATCTTATGCTGGGTAAAGGCTTCTGATTTATCTGAGGGCTGCTAAGGACTCTGAACTGTGGTGCATGCTTGTCATTGCTGAGCACACAACCTCTGTCTTCAGAATAATTTCGGCCTCCATTCTGCATAAAATACTGCCTTTGTTAGCTGAACTATTAAACAGTGTAAATTCTAGTAAAATTCACTGTTATGAAGTTACAGGGTGTTGATTAAAGACTCTCCACAGCTCTCAGACTTTAACCTTACCAAAATCTGATGTTGCTGAAGTGAAACATTAGACAATTAGCAGACTGCAATATTTTCCAAAGATAAATATAGAAACCTAGGACTTGAATGAAATGTTGAAAGAACTATAAAACTATAGAGGAGAAAACATTCAAATGGTAAATTAAGTTTTAAAAATACACTCCCAGAAAGTCAAAGGCTTCAAATAAATATATTTGCCACAAAAAAACAGATTATCTGACAGTTATGTGTATGTTATCAGGGGCTTTCATTAGCAGTTGCTGTCTAGCCTCTGGGCCTAATAGTAGCAGGCCATCATCAATACACTCTTCTTGTTGTATATAAATCTCCGTTTTCAATATGGATCTAATACTAGGTTGAAGAAATTCAGTAAGGAATAAAAAAAATAAAATGCAACTTACATGAATAGAGAGGTAGTAAAGAGATTTTAATGATTTTGCTGGTAATATTTTTCCTATAGTTTCAGAAGAAGAACCATATAGAATTTTTTAAATATTTGGGCAATTACTTAGCTCTTGGAAAAACAATTCAACATTCAAATAGAAAGAATGCATATTAAATCTGCCCATAGCAGCCTTAAATTGTGCTGACATTTCTTACGAATACACTCCATATTTGTCCCATAAAATGTTAAAAAAATGAAAGCAAATAAACCTCCAAAGATAGAGGCATGTTTATTAGAAATAGCTTCACATTATCTTTTCTAGTTTACATTCCGCTATTAAAAGAGAGAAGGGACCTCACATTCTACTAAGAGTGGAAGATACAGTAAAGTAAAAAAAAAAAATAAAAAGATTGTTCTTTTAGAGTGTTTTTACAAAAAATTAAATGAAAAAAACTGTCCAGAACAATTAGCTGTAAATCAAAATGTGACTATCTTGTGTTAGAAGAACAGATGATGTAACAGGCTTGTAATTTCTGAGGTCTTTGATTCAGTATTCTAAATCATAAGTATGATGAATTATTTAGACAAAATCTAGCATTTATCTATTTTCCACAAAGTTCATTTAGAGATATTTAAATCTAAATGTTGAGATGAGATATGAGAGTCTGACATCAATAATCCCATGAAATTATTTATATGACACTAGCTAACCCTTGAAATCTTGGTCTTAATTTGGAAATCAGTCAATCTTCCAACTGATTAAAATTTCACTCATAGGTATATAACTTCTATGTTTCGGGTACAGTGATATTACCAGATTAAAGACATTACTCCTCTAGCCTACAAAGCCTCCAGACTTCTGTTGAAGGTATGCTTAAAGGTTAAATATGAAGCAGCTGATATCAACACAATGAGTTTTGTTTAGAGCCTAGAATTGTGTCATTACTACCAAATAACACATTTTCAAACTCTTTTAAGCCAACGTTTTTTGAATATAGTTGTGATACTGGTTGTATACACATATTTCCATTAAAGTGTTACTGGCATATTTACGACTTAAGATATCTGGGACTTGTTTTCTGAGATCTTATTGTTAGAAACCTGTATTAAGGGCTCCCTGTAGATAAATAATAGTAGCAACTGAGATAAAATGTGAAGCCACTGTCTTGAAAATGTTCTATTGCATTTGCAGATTCTGCATGCTGTTATTTTCTGAGATTTGCAACTCAAAAATAGAGTTTATAGACTAGCCCAAAGTCTGTAAACCACATTTATATTCAGGGAAAAGATCTTCTTTTTCAAATCTAGAAAACAGCACTCTTGAACTGATTACTTAATTATTTCTCCCATTCACAAATGAAGATTCAGTCTTCAGTAGAGATGGTCACAAATAAATGCAAACCTGTCCTTTCCATGGAACTCCAAGAGATGTTTCACTGCATATCAATTAAATTAAATTTTAACAAGAAGAAGTAACATATTTTTACAAATATCATTTTCTGTGAATGTATTTTTAAAATACCATGGAAAAGCCTGCTCAGAAACTGCAACATTGGAAACATGGCCTCTGTAAAATTGAAACTTGAATTGTGAAAGAAATAAACTTAAAACCTCCTTTATAGCAAAGTAACACTGTTTAAATGAACAGTTAGTGTCTGAGGGACTGAATCTTATACAGAGAGAGGCACTACTAAACAAACTGATACAAAGAATGAAAACACTCCTGCTTTGGAAAGAAACAAAAACCTTTCCTGCCTCCTGAGTCTCTTCAGGAAAAGCAATTCTTTCCTATATACATAAAATGTATATAGCATATTACAACTTCATTTGTTTAAACAAACTGGCATTACTAGATTTTCAACTAAATGACTTGGACATAAAACCTCAACAAAGAGAACAGGATAATTGTTCACATTCCTCAGTCTGGGAATACCAAGAGATTTGAAGTTTTAGCTGTTCTTATGAGAACTTAGGTCTTGGTTCACATCTTCTAAACCACAAAATCTCCTCACCTATCTCCCAGTGTTAAATGAGTCACAGCTCTGAAGGCACTCATTCACAAATAAAGGGTGAAAAAGGCCTCAAGGTTAGAAGTTCAGAGAATGAATTAATTTTCCTTTGAAGAAAAGAATAAGGAGTACTTAACTACTGAGTCTCAGATGTTTAAAATTTAGACATAAACTATAAAGAATAAATAGAACTCAGCCAAAGACCTACAGATTAAGATAGCATCAGTAAAGATTAATTTCAGGCATTTAAAATTTTATTTAACATTAATAGCTATCCTTATATTTACAGGACACTATTAAATGTTCAACAAGGCAAAGAAAATCGAAAACATCTGGTACATAATATTTTGCAATCTCCTCTAGAGTATGTGTTCTGTTAGCCTTCCACAAGGTATTCTGCACTTAATCAGGTAAATAGGGTAATAATAAGTTGCCACTTAGTAGAATGCCAGGAAGGTCATGTTACATGACCAGTGAGAATCAGGTTCTCAGACTTCTTGTTCTGGTGCTAAATCTACAGTCTATGATAAACTGTCAGCTGATTATTATATTAGGATAGATGGCTTGGCTTTCTTAGGTGTAATTCTAATGATGGATTATGGATCTAATAGGGTAACATACATCTTATGGGATGTCAACTATGCAAAGTTAAGAAGATCAAGCAAACAAATTTAATAAAAAAATGAAACATATAAATAAATGCAAGAAAATAATATGTGAATAGCAGACATCATGTTCATTTTGTTTTTTATTAAAGAAAGATTCTACCATAAGAATTTGAGTTTAGTATTAAATTCTGGTCAAATACAAATACTGATTTTGGACAAGGTATTGGTGTCAATTGAAAAATGAAGAAGGAAACATTACTAACAATAATGAAAGCTCTATATCATTAAAAAAAAAATAGTTTGTTTGACTGTAAATTGGTTATCATAAGGGGGTAACTGCTACAAGTCCTTAGAAATACAAAATCTCAGTATGAAAGCAGATAAATTGTATTGCAGGACTGAGAAGTCCTACCTAAGCCTGAAAAGACTGTTAAGGAATATTTTTGCCACTGGACATTGAGAAGAAAAGGTTCTTTTCAGCAGATTAACGTTAAAATTACATGTCTTGCTGTACTCTTGGGAGAAGAAAAGCAGGCAAGACTAATAGCCAGCAGTTAATATAGGAACAAAAGTTTTAAAATAAGGAAGGAAGTTATTGCAATGAGGAAAGAGTAACATAGGGAAGAAATGATAAATCTGTAAAAGAAAAAAACAAAACAAAACAAAACAAAAAACCCACAACAAAATGCCAAAACAACACAGAGGGAAAAAAGAAATTTGCAGCATTTTACTATATAGGTTAGAGATGAGTGTAAAAAGGAGTGGTCTTCAGGTAAGACCTTACTGACTTCATGGACAAGAAGGTACTATTTCTCTTCAGTGAGCTTTGTATTATTTCATTACAGAGCAACACCTTGAATAGGAATACAAACACTTTATATTTGTTTTAGACAGCACTTAGCTATACAGCTGTCATGTAACCTCATCCTAGTTCATTATTACTTCATATTTTGTGATATTCATGCAATAAATTATTAAAAAAAAATATCTTCAAAATTACCTGTCCCAGATACTCCTAAGCAAGAAACAAAAGCTACAAACTCTGTCACAAAAAAAAAAAATAATAATAAATTAAAAATTGGTAGCTGTTCTCTTTTCAGACAGTGTTAGCAGTTATTGAATGAGTCGTTCAACTGTTCTCAGACTCTGGCTGCTAAAAGATAAGGAAACTGTTGTAATGATACCTTTGTAATAAAGACAAGTTGGGTAAGAAATAAAATGTGTAAACATGGCAACTATGTTATCAAATCTCATTATTGCTACACTATCACAAACAGATAAAATTTATTGAAAAATGAAGTTACATATAGCCAGATATTTGAGGCATTTTTTCATCCTCTTTTCAACAGTGGGACACATTTACCAGATACTGTTAACTTTTAAAGTTTAAAGCAAGTTTTTGAGGTGACCACCTTCCTTCAAGAAGTCTAGTTTTATGAAAAATTGCTGGGTATGAGAAAAGGAAGAAGTGAAAATGTTCAATGTCCTCATCATAAGACTTGGAGGCAGAGTTTGTAAGACAAGCTCCTAAACTAGTTCTCTTTATATTGCCAGCTGGACTGACAGAAATGGATAATCTCTACATTAAAATATGCTACTCCTGTGTTCTGGATTAAGATAAATATTAATCTGCCATAACTATTACAATGTTTTCAGAGAATGCTAGTATTGTCTGAATACTTCCTTATATTTCTCTGTTATTAACAACATTATTTTAGGTCTTTTTATTAAACTATAGGTGGAGTTCTTCAATCTAACTATGAGTGAACAGTGCACTGCAGGGGCAAAGAAGGCAAACAAGATGCTGTTGGGTTGCATCAACAAGGGCATCATCGAGAAATAAATGTCATCATCCCACTCTACTCAGTACTTGTTGGGTCACACCTGGAATACTGTGTTCAGTTCTGGTCTCTGCTATACAGCCAGGTCACATCAAAGGACTAGGAAGCCTGCCATATAATGAAAGGCTCAGAGAAATGGGTTTGTTCAGCCTTGAGAAAAGAAGTTTTAGAGGACACTTCATCACCTTGTTCCAGTACTTAAACGGTGGTTACAGAGAAGATGTAGCCTCCCCTAAGAGTTACATGGAAAAGAGGGGACATGGGTGCAAGTTGCTCCTGGTGAGATTCCGACTGGACTCAAGAGGAAAATTTTTCACAACAAGAACCATCAGTCATTGGAACAATTTTCCAAGGGAAGTAATAGGTTCACCAACATCAGACACTTCTAAAATTCAGTGTGCTGCTCTATCTTGTCTAGGCTGTGATTTTGTCAAGAAAGGTTAAACCAGGGTCCCTGATGGCCCTTGAAACTTGATCTATTATTATTCTATGATTCATTCTTTGTCTGTTAAGCTTAAAAACAATATTTAAAAATTGTAAAAACAAACAAAATAATTTAATGAACAAGTCACTGTAATCACAAGGGGAAGAAGAGGTTCTCTAAATACTCTGTATCTGATCCTATCAGATCAATTAGAAGTTTGAGAAGTTTCTGACTAAAAAAAATATCCCATTTTACATTTTGGAGGATTAGAGACTAATTTACCCAACAATATTATCTCCATAGAGAAAATAAGGTGAGGTGATACTGTAAACTTGAGTTCACAATCCAGAATTGGGGAATTTTTGTATCAGATCATGTAATCCTAAAGCCCCTCTGAGTATGAGAAATTAATGCAAAAGATGTTTTCTTCTGTACATTCTTCCCACAATATTTTTGGTTTTTGAAAAACAAACACAAGATGAGATAAAATTACTTCTAATGTGGAATGTAATTTCTCAAAGAACTCTAGTAACATAACCCTTCAAGCCCCGTTCTGGGCCTATAGTTCCATATTGACTCAGAGAGAAAAGCAGTTCCTGCTAAACTACTAATACCATTCTCTGTGGCTCTTTATATTCCTTGGAGGTCACAGAATCAAATAATCTCTCTGAAGCTGTTTAGCTTTTTTAATTTAAAATGTGCAAAACCCAAGCCAATTTGACTGCAGGCCATTACATAAGCTAATATAACACACACTGGTGACTTCAGGTGTCACTTCAGTGATATCTTCACTTTGAGACATGAGATCTCACAAAAAGTATTCTAAGTGTTACTGCAACTTGCGGTACAATGGTCGATTTTTTTCCAAGAAAGAAAATACAGTTTTGAGATGCTATGATTCACAGCACAACCCCTGTAAGTGTGAAATAAACCACTATCACCATTGAATACTTACAGAGGAGGAATGAAAAGGAAATTAAAAACACTCCTTTTCCCCTGGATTGCTGGTCAAGGCATCAGTGAAAGTGAAAATGGGTTTGTGTAAAAAGCATAATAATAAATTATAAATACAGTTTTTAATTAATATATCAGGCCACAAACAACAAATATTTGTGCGCTATGCAGCATTTCATCCTACTTTTTCTAGTGAAATACTTATTCTCTGGGTTACTAATGACCTGATAGAAAGACTTCACACAGGAAGAGGTGCAAAGTGCAATTTTATTTTTTTTTTATAATAAAGACTTAATTTAACCATGTATTAGAAAACATATGGATGTATGATAAGATAAAATGGACAATGGTGACAATGGACTTGAAGTTATGAACAGAAAAATGTCTTTTATTTCACTTATCTTTAAAATTTACAGCGCAGTTATACACACATTTGAAGTTTCTTGCTCTTGTATATAGTTATTTAAATTTTAATTACAATTAATTCTGAAGGCTTAGCTAGCATTTCAAGGATTGTATGGTATTATATTTCTTGGCCCGTTTGATAGAAAAATTCTGAAAAATTTCACCCTTCATAGATGCTCCAAATTATTTTATCTACCTATGTAGGATTACAGCTTTTGTTTCTGTTCTTTGATATGTGTTTCTTATTATGCATTCCGGTTCTTAAAATTGCAATAGACTATTATTAACATATAAAAAAAAGGGCTGCAAATAGCGCTTTAGACGTTCAACATTCAGATGGAAATAACAGTATCTCTGAAAACCTTGCTTACAAACACAGAGAAAAGAAGAGCTGAAAACCACATACAAGCCTGGAATAGAAGAAAAGATCTACCAAAACCATGCAAATTAGTTCCAAACCAGTGTTTCATACAGTGTTTCTGTAAAGAAGGGGATGGGAGTTGGGGGTCGTCTTCACAGCTAGTATTTTCATGGAGGAAATTACTGGAAGAAATGGTAGAGATGGACTGAACACATAGGGCTTTACAAAGAGCTATGAAGGCAGATTAATTATATTTAAAAAAACCCTAATAATGAAAATAAAATTATGAAGATATTTAAAAACTAGGAAAGAAGCATAGCAGAACTTTCTTTTTCTCACATTCAAGAGAATCTGAAGGCAAAAAAGAAGTAAAATATTAATAAAGGTATAGTGTGCAGAAAGGATAGATACAATAGAGAAAAAAACCAACACAAGATAATTAACTAGTGAAAAGATTAACAGTGGAGGTAATAAAATGAACAGATTACAAGAAAAAAGTTAATTGTAAGAAAAACATTAATGAGAACTTAGGAAAAACAGTGTGGACTAATACAATATCAGGAAGACTGAAGAGGTCAAATGTAAAACTGAAATTGGAGGAGAAATACAGATCAAATAATGAAGGAATTTGTAACAATACCTGATACCACAGAAGTTTATCATATAAAGGAAGAATAATCAATATGTTTGTTTTCATGTTATCTGATCATATCCTCATTATACTTACGTTATAACAAGTGATTATTACCAAGCAGATGGCCCACTATTTGACCTGATCATGTGGAGAACTTAACAGGATGAGCCACTGACCCAGATCTTGCATGTTATATCCTTGTAGATTATAGTAATTGATTTTGTTTAATAATTTAACTGATATATCAAGTTTCTGGTTTGGTATTTGTATTATTTATTTATCTGTTTATTTATTTATTTCTATTGTACAGTCACTCCAATGTTGTGTCAGAGAAATGCTTGAGCAAAGGAAATTCCCCCTGTAAAATGTATAAATATGCTTACATAATGAATGTTAGCTGCTGTACACTGTGCCTGTCTGTAACGTAGCTCTGTAGTAAGCTGCAGAAAGTGAGGTGATCCCTTGAAGTAGTTAATTAACTGTGTATTTCACCTTTTGCATGTATTCTACCATTGATCTTGAAAGGATAGCCGTCAGTCATTTAAAGATCACTCTGTTGTGGTTATTTGTCATAATAACCACTGTGATGCAGCTAACTTCCAGTCCTATTTAACATATTTGTGCTAAATTTGTCTTTAAATGTACAGCATTTACATGTACATGTAGTGGTCTATCAGTACAGGTAACACTGGAATACTATGAAGTTGCATTATATTTTTCAAATGAGTAATTATGCTTTTGGTTTTTTATTTAAACATATTCTGTACTAAAAATAAGAAAAAAAGTTTCAATCATATAATTTAATTTTATGAACATCTACAGAGACATTAATTTTCCCCTGCTATTGGTCTTCACATCTCTCAGCTGTCAGGTGTGCTCAAATTGTGTAAATTTCCTATTCAGAAAAAGAATCAGACTGACAGTAGAGATATGTGCATTAAAAGCAATGCTTATGAGTGCCTGTAGAAAACTTTGGTATCAAACCCCCTTAGTTCCAAACATTAATATCTTAACCTATTTTTAAGCAGGTAAAAACTGTAGTAGATTAAATATGGGATTAATAAATTCAGAAGCAAGATTTTATTTTTAGTGAGGTATCCAAAAATAGATCCAGAGCATATTAGAAATTCTACTACATTACCAACAATAAGCTGGCCAAAATAAACTTCATGCCTTGGTATATGGCAAGGCAAGGTTTGAGGGCTGCTAAGTCTGTCTTCTGAAGTGAACCAGCAATATGTAAAGTCCAAAGATAGCTGCTAGCTGTCTTTTATGTGTCAGAGTTATGCTGATGATCTTGGAGGATTATTAGAAAGATTAAGACAGGCTTATTTAATGTTAAGTGCTGCATTCATGTCAGTTATCCAACAGACTCCACAAACCATTCACATTACAAAGGTCTTTCTAGATTTTTTAGTATGACACTTTCATGGATGGAATCTTCTACATAGCGACATTGTTGCCTGCTTCCCAGTATTTTTTTCTTGAAAAGAAATGATGGTTACCATACATACAAACAGTAAATAAGCAAAAAAATACAAATAACAGGAACAGATTAATCCAAAGTCTACTAAGCAAACCCAAAATAATCCAGAGTTCAGCTGATGTTATTTAAGAATTTTGTTTCTGGGATAACTAACATCCATTTTAAAAAGGCAGTTAAAAAATAGAAATATTATTTGTAATGCACTTAATTTTACAATTCAAAAGAATGATATTGTGTAAACTCTTCCTGACTGGGTTTTGCTCAACTTATAAAACAAAAAGACAAATATATTTTTAAAAATCTAGATGATTGTTTTGGTTTTTTTCTTTGACAAAATTTTGAACATGAAAGTTGCATAATATGATTAATGGGATGGCATTAAGAACAAGATGAATATCAGGATAGTGAGCTGCGTAAAATTCCACTACTAAACAACATTTTTTTCTTTAGGAATAACAAATAGTTCTGGAATATTAACATCCACATGTATAATTAAAACTCCAGTCACACAATATATGCTAGGAAGGATCTCAACCCTGACATGAAAGCAGAAATACCCGTGGTCACAACATGGAAACATCATATGTCACTTATATTTTCATTCCTAAATGGAATACAGGAAAGTGAGCCTTTCATTGGCTTGTTTATCATGATCATTGCCATACAGAAAATATTAATTAAATTTTCAACTCTGATGAATGTTTAACTGTTATTTAAAGCAACTCCAATAGCAGAAACAAAACAAGCCATAGCAGAAGAGCGTATAGTGTATGAGATACTCGCCAGGAATGCTGGACACTAAAGCCATTGCGTACAAATACACGTAAGCTAGTGAGACATGAGCAACTCCAAAGTTTTCAAATATTTTAATGTTGTACTGCTATTTGCTTTAACAGATTCTGAATAAAATATTCCCTCTAAGGTTGTATGACTGTTCCAACTTCCCCAATGAAATTACAAATAATATTTATGTAAGGAAAACCATGGGGGTTTTTTTGTCTACTAGGAATCTTCTATGCCTTGGGAAATCATGACAGCAGTAACTGCTACTGAGAGGAAGATGCTAGGGGATGTTATTAGGAGAATGGTGCAATCAAAAAAAGAAAGTATGAAAGTAGAAAAAGAGAAAATGCTGCACAGTTGGAGGAAAGGGATAAATGAGTTAACATTTCCTACTCAACAATGTCAAAAGCTTGAATTCATCCCATCTAACTTCAGGTGCTGGAGATTGTAGGCTTAAGCTGCTCAAAGCAAATTAAGATAAAAGCTCAGAGTTTCAAAACTAGCACTGCTGTGGTCCTTGTAATGTGTAGCAGATAATTGAGAAGATAGTAAAATATGCAGGTGATACTTAGTGAAGTTCCTCACTCTTCACGAAGATTTTTAGAAATTCCAGTGATACAGCTAGGCAACAACTTAACAAATTCTGATATTGAAGATAATTTTGTTGACCAATATTTAACTGTTACTGAACAAAACTATTTTCGTAAGCAGAAAGATCGATGAACTATGTCATTGCTAATCAGTCAAATGCTGTATTTTTTTGTCCTTAAATGCTCTCCAGGAACTTAAAAGCATTTTTGTCATATTTTTTCCATCCTGAAGAAGTTCTTAGTTAGAAGGGTACATTACGATAACCAAAAAAGCTTGTCTACGCACTGAGACTGTGCATTGTAAAGACATAAACATTACAGTGCTTTTTCACATTATTTTTAAATTGTAAGCAAGGTTAATTTACACACTTGAGACTTGCTGTGATAAAAAGCTTAAGTACACTGCATGTACAAAGATGAGGATTTAATGTAAAGTAATAGCTTTTACAATTAAGGAATTCAACAAAATAAAAAGCTGAGCTGCTATCTAGCCATTGTATAGAAAAAGCCATTACAGATTTGTTCTAGAATCTCAGGCTAGCATAGTTTGTATTGTTTTGTTGTGTTGTTTGTTTTTGGTTGTTTGTTTGTTTGTTTGTTTGTTTTTTCCCCTCAGAGATAGTGTTATTAATAGTTTCACACTCAAATAACGAAAAATTGCTATATTTGTTCTCCTCTAGAGAGTTACAATTCAGCTCTTTGGTGAAATGTAAGACTTCTGTCATATCACATTATAAGATTAAACCTGAGTCTCTGTTTAAAATGTGATAGAAAATTTAAATTGATAGATTGGCAGCACAGAAGAAAAGGTCAGTCTTCACTGTCTCTCGATTGAGAGAATGTCTTTCTACAAGTAATAAACAGTTATGCTTACCAGGCATGATCAATATTTTTTAACATTTTAACATTTTCTAACATTTCTGTGTAATTAGTTTCTAATTTATGTGAGAAAGTAACATCATTACCATACAGAAGTATGTATTTTTTTTTTATTTATTTTTTTTTAAATGCCGCTCTTCTGTTATCTGAAACTCATAACATTTGTTCAGGATTTGGGCATGAATTCTCACGACTGTTGGATTCTGAAATTACTACACTTGGTCTTGTTCACAGGGTATTTCCTGACAATCAGGCTAACAGATTATCCCTTACTTTCCTTCACAGTATTCACAGCATAGAAGGAAACATAAGGTGAGATAGAAAGCACGTTTACTGTGCATTATATATTAGTGGGAAAAATATTCAATTTGTTGCTCTAAGGGTCTTAGTATTGACAGCAAACCTTTGTGCACTGATTTTTGTGGACACCCCTCCAACACAGATTCTTTCTTAGAACTCAAGAACTTTAGTCTGCCAGTTTGAGGCAGATTTTCTCAGTATTTGCAGTGCATTACATTGGCTTCTGAGTGGAGGGAAATAGTTACACATTTGTGCTACCCTAAACCTTTGATCTTTCAAAGGCTCAAACTCAGGAGTGGCTTTCTCTCCCTCAAGGGTACACTGTGTTGAATAATAAGCTGCAGAAATCAAGAGGTCTTTTATGTCTCTTTTAATCTGAGAAATAATTTTTGGAAGCAGAAAATCAGCCTAAGTGCAGCTGACATGGTCTCAGGATTCCATGGTATATGATGTGGTATGATGCTTCCTTAGAGTGATTCCACCATTTTCCAAGTGACTCTTCAAAGACAATGGTGATTCTCAGGATTTGAGCAGAAATAATGACTTATTTTGTATACTTTCTGTAATACTTTCAGTGAAAAAAATCACAAGAATGTAAGGGGAGATTTGTGGACTCAGTGGAGGATTAAATTCCAATCATAAAACCAAAAATCAATCAATCAAAAAAACACAAGACCCCCTAAAACCCAGAACATATAATAAGCAAAAGCAAACTGTAATAAAGTCAATAACTATATGACTTAGTGTAATCAATTTGGGACTTCAGAAGTAATAAATTATACTAAAGTACTCACTTACCAATTAATAAAATGTAATTGTATGAATCATAGGCAGTGTATTACAATAATAATTACAAAAAAGCACAAATCTCATTAAAGCAGCCCCTAACATGATTAGCAGCTCCCATGAATTAGTGATGTCTGCATCTCATACAGTAGAGGAAACCTCATATAAAAACACAAATTACAACCAAAGTAATGGAAAAGACATGGGTAATATTATTTCTCTCTGGTTTTAATGGAATAATTTTCCTTTTTTTAACAGAGAGTGTAGAAAATCAACATTCATTAGTATCTGCAAAAATATCTTAATCACATCTACTTGGATTTCTCTTTTTTTTGTTTGTTTGTTTATGGTTTTGTTTTTTTAAGTGCTGCATTTAAAATAATATATTCTGAAAAGCAAATACTTAATAATTTTTTTATTTCAATTCCTAAAGCTCTGTTGTTGGAGCTATTTCTCCAGGGAGCCCTTCTATTGACTGTACTCCTCATAACACTGACCACACCAGATATCTCAATTCTGCTAGTGTTAAAACAACAAAATCAAAGCTACAGGAAGAAAACTGACTTGTTATACACTGTAGCTAGAGACCAGGGGGGCAGCTGTAGCCATATTTATTTAGCTTCTGTTTTCAGCTATGTTTTGTAGTTCTTTAACATTAACAACTCAAGGATCTAGGCTAAATGTAATATTTGTTGCAATGTAGGCTGTGTTCATAGTGATGGGAAGTGTCATTACGCTGTAAATGGAAGATCAAATAAGTACAGCAAAATCTATATTTGCCTCAGAATACTTCAATACTTTTTTTGAACTAACAGCTACTTTGTGTCGAAACTCCCAGGTATGACTTTGCAGTTGGAGTTATTATGGGAATTTAGGAAAAATAGGCTTTTTTTTTTTCCCTGATACTGCCTGCTTTTTTAGCTGTTCTGTAAAAAATGACAACAAAAATAACACAAAACCAACACAAAACCAACAACAAAACCCCAAACCTAATAAATAAACAAATAGACCCAAATATTGTCAAAGGTTGAGCAGATTTTTTTCTCCTTAATTGCAAAAAGCTTAAGACATCTGCAAACAGAGCAAATGGCCATAATGAGAATATTTCTTTAATTTTCACCTTGTTTTATAGAGACAAAGTTAAACTAAATGTGTATACACATAGATATCAGATAAAATAATACTCATACTTTGAACTTTATTGATTTATGTATCTTTTTATACCTCTCAAATCAAACATTTCTGTGCAACTTTTGAAAGGTAAAAATAAGAATAAAAAAATAAAAGTGCAAATATTTAAGGAAAATATTTCATTGTTCTTTATATTCTTGTTTATACCTGGAAAATAATTTTTAAAATAATATTTTTAAGTTACTATAATAATGATTTTTTATTATTAATGTCAAGTGAGAAAGCCGTTAATCTACCTGTCTATCTCTCCTGTTTAACTTTTTCAAAACAGTGAATGAACAACAATTCTCTGACCACCACTGAATATTTTGCCTGGAAAATGGTTTTCTACTTCGAAATAGATGTCTCTGTTTCATGTGAACCTTTATTTTTCATAAATGTCTTGACATTACTTTTTCAGTGGATGAGCATTATCCAGGAACAATGTTCAATCACTTTTGATATTATCTCCAGACTGAAATAAAGACTAGAATGATAAAAGAATAACAGATTATAGAAGTGCTCTCCTGCATCATAAAAAATGAATTAATATAAGAGCTGGAATTGGTTTTCTGAATTATTTTTCTGTGGTGAAAATATTATACAAAATCAAAAACTAGCTAAATACCAAAAAACACCCCACAAATAACATAAATCTTTGATATGTCTTTGGGGAAAAAAAAAAACCTCTAAGAGAATTAAAAGAAACTGAATTATTTTTTAAATTTAAATTCAATTTTTTAAACCATATGCTTTTAGAATTATTAAAAAGATCAGTAGTATTCAAAGGCATTAAGCTAATTTTCTCAAAGTAACCAGTTAAATTCTCATTATTTTTTGCTTTTTTTTTTAGAGTAATATCACTAATACTTTCTGTCAGATAGCTTCTGTAATATGCTTCTTAATTAGTTCAGAAGTGCACAGGAAGACTGATTTTATTTTCTTTTTTATTTCCTATTTCATACCCATGAAAAGAAGAATGCATTGAACATGGACATCTCAAAAGTTAATGATTTTTTCATTATGGCCTTACAGAGCATAACTTAAAAGTAGAATTTTTCTATCCTCTCTCAATGATGATAAAAACCCTAACGATGAAAAACAGTATCAAAAAATTCAACCAAGTAACAAAAAAACAAAACAAAACAAAAATAATCTGAGAAAAAGCAATGCAACTTTTGAGTGTTTCAAGACTGAACGATATGCCACAGGAGCTGCATGAAAGCAACAGATACCAGTGAATGCTAGTGGTAAGGCCTTAAAAGAACTGTCAGGAAAGCTACTCCCTGCCAGATGGCAGTTAATCATAATGCAAACTATTCCTTTGGCTCCCTTTTTCTCATAGCAACTCACTAAATTGCAACAAATAATTTCAGCTCTTTGGAGATTTGTTCACATGACTCTCAATATTCCAGCCAAATAACTCAAATTACTTTAAGAATTTGTAATCTTGGACAGGCCACGTGTCTCACATGTTAAATAAATATAAATTCTGGTATAACTGTTCTTTTGCTGACATCTCTTGAATTTTCATTAAGTATTCTGTAGATTTTCTTATTTTAAATTGTCTCTTGACAGCTTGGGGACAGAATAAAAAAACTTGCTCTAGCAGACTTATAAAGGAGAGAAAGTTGGTACTGCTTTTTGCTCATGGTGTTCTTAGAGCATGGTTTCCATTCTACACTATCACTTGTTTCTCAGTATTGAGCAATCCAGCCTACAGCCTGTTACAACTCCTGTGTGAATATTGATTTCCTGGTCGAGAATTTCTAGGTTTATGTTTTTGCTAATTTTTACTCCTGCTTTCAAAGCCAACAGGTAGATCAAACTTTCAAACTCTTATTTAGGTAATAATTAGCTGATGATATTTTCAGAAGCTCTAGTCAAATTAATCTTATGTTTACAGCAAATTCCTACTTTTTAGTCAGTTACAACTGCCTATAAAAGAATCAAAATGGTTGCTCTCTCCATCCAATGTTAATTGAGGATGAGACTAAGAAATTCTGTTGTGCAATGTATAGAACAGCACTTTGAAAATTTAATATACAGAAGCCCATATTCCAATGTAATTTCTAAAAATATAATATGCGAAGTACACAATATTTTTGTTTCATGTTGATCTTCAACAAATAAATTAACACTTTCTTACTGTACTTGGCATTGTACATACATCATCTCTATTTGCTTATTCTCTGTTTTGAATTTGACAATTTTTAAATGAGCTAAAACATTACAATATTGCCAGTGAGACCGAAAAGACTGAAAAAATGCCTTGACTTTTGCTTATTTTGTTACCTGTGCTTGATGCAAATAGATACCTTCAATAGCATAAACTCCCAGTGATTTTACCACAAAGCTCCATGGAGAGTATTAATACCTTTATATCTAAACAGTGAGAACACAGTAAAAATTATTAAATGGTTTGAACAAAAATGGTTAGTTCAACAAATTTTACCACTTAGAATTTTACTCCTACCAAGGTGAGAAATATGCAATATTATGCATAGTAGTTGTTTTTGTTTTGTTTTGGTTTGGTTTTTTTCAACTAATGGAATAATAATAGGTTTTTGTGGGTTTTTTTAATAGTCTGAAAATTAAAACATATTCTGAAAAATTGCATAATCTTGAAGTGAACTTCATGTTTTTTGGACTGTGAATAATGGGATGTGTGAAGGACCAGGTATTTCCTTACACGAACATGAAATGTCCTTTGAGTCAGCCGACAAAACTGACTTAAAACGGTGTCTCCACACGGCAGGAAACCCCCTCTGTGTGTGTGGGGGGGGGGAGCAGCTGCTGCAGGGGAGGAGCCGTGGCCAGGAGCAGGGGGAGGACGAGGTCCTGTCTGATTGGGTGG
>NW_009953911.1:920017-923870 GCF_000747805.2 Chaetura pelagica
AAATATAATCCAGCCATTCGGGCATACCCCTCCCCTCTCCTTCCAGCACTTGAATAAGATGTGTAACTAAGGTGTACCCATATATGTTTAATGTGTTATAACCACTCCTTTTGAACCTCCTGCCCCAAATTGCTTTGTTTTCCCCACAATAAACCTTGCTGTTGTTAGAAATTTAGTAAGCACTGAGCGAGTTATTCACTCAAAAAAGTCGGGACATAAGTTCCTGTATCCTCTGTGTAAGGCGATACCCACGTGTGGATCTCTCAGCAAATCCTGATAAGTTAATACACTCCAATAAGGAGATATAATAGGTCACGGATCGTGACAGGATGTGAGAAAAAAAATTTACTAGCTCAGATGTTGTAAGGGAGAATATATGCAAATGCCCCTAGGTGTAAATGCAAATAGCAGTTCTTACATTTATACTGCAGAAACAACAAAGAATACACTAATATTACTTATGAGTTTGACAGCTTTTTCTTTCTTGTAATTTATTTGGTCTCTAGACTAATGATTCTATATGCAGCTTATAATATTGTCAATGAATACTGCTTCAAGAGCTTAGTCGTCACATCCATGTTTTTCATACTTATGAGTAGGTATCCATCTCTGTAGGATTTTAGCATTACATTAAGAAGGGGATGTGACTTAGCTTATTTTATTCAATCTTTGTATCTCTGCAAGCTTCATTTTCATTCAGATGAATATATTAAAACTTGTAAAGCAGATTTTTTTTTAAAAAAACATCATAATAGCTGACCTTCTTAGTTACACCCCTGAAATGCATGTAATATTACAGTGATGTTCAGAGAAGTATTAACTGGCTTCTGGGAAAAAAAGATGTGTGTAATTTTTCTTTCTATATCTAATCTGTGTTCCAGTTAAGGTGGTGTCGCACATTCTGTGGAAAAAGAGAAATTAGAGCGTATTGATAAGGCCATTTCTGATTACACCAGCATCTTTTGAGGCTGGAGTACCAGCCACTGAAGTAATTATTCTTCTTATTCTTTAATTACATTCTAGTACAGAAGACTCACAGCAGGAAAACTGAAACCAGCCCAGAAATGCCCACCATCAAACTTGACTGTGTCCAGGTTCACGGTTGCAGCTTTGTTAAACAACATGCCATGACGGGGCTGGACATATGCATTGAATATAAAAATGTCATAAGTAAATAAGTAAATAAATAAATAGATCTTATCCAGCTGTGGTCATGTTTGCATTTGGTACAAGTTTTCAGGAAAGTATGAGTTAGTTTTTAATTAACCTTACTAGAAGCAGGTATGATTTCTAATGATGAATTATGCTTTTAGATTCTAAGTCAACAAATATTGTAGTGGTAATATTTCCCTCAGTGATATATAAGATTATCAAAGTTACACCTTTCACTTTTATGAAAAGAGCACTATCTAATTAGAAAATATGCCTAAAGGCATATTTAAGATAATGCATCATAAATGAAACCTTAACCTTCAAACTTCATTTTCAAAAAGTATATTCTCTAATTAGGTAGTCAAGAAGAACATAGAACGTGTACATCATAGAATCACAGAATCACAGAATCTTAGGGGTTTGAAGTGATCTCAAAACATCATCTAGCCCAACCCCCCTGCCAGAGCAGGATCACCTGGAGTACATCACACAAGAAAGCGTCCAGGTGGGTTCTGAATGTCTCCAGCAAAGCAGACTCCACAACCTCTCTGGGCAGCCTGTTCCAGTGCTCTGTCACTCTCAAAGTAAAGAAGTTTTTTCTGATGTTTATGTGGAGCTTCCTATGTTTCAGTTTGCACTCCTCGTCCTATCACAAGACATCACTGTAAAAAGCCTGGCTTCATCCTCCTGACACTCGCCCGTAATGTATTTGTAAACATTGATGAGGTCACCCCTCAGTCTCCTTTTCTCCAAGCTAAAGAGACCCAGCTCCCTCAGCCTTTCCTCATAAGGGAGATGTTCCACTCCCTTCATCATCTATGTGGCTCTGCACTGGACTCTTTCAAGCACTTTCTTGTCCTTCTGGAACTGTGGGGCCCAGAACTGGACACAATACTCCAGATGAGGCATCAGCAAGGCAGAATAGAAGGGGAGGAAAACCTCTCTTGACCTACTAACCACACCCTTTCTAATGCATCCCAGGATGCCATTGGCCTTCTTGGCCACAAGGGCACATTGCTGGCTCATGGTCATCCTCCTGTCTACCAGGACTCCCAGGTCCCTTTCTCCTACACTGCTCTCCAGCAGGTCAGCCCCCAACCTGTACTGGTACATGGTGTTTCTCTTCCCCAGATGCAAGACTCTACACTAGCTCTTGTTGAATTTCATCAAGTTCCCCCCTGCCCAACTCTCCAGCTTGTCTAGGTCTTGCTGAATGGCAGCACAGTCTTCTGGTGTGTCAGCCACTCTTCCCAGTTTAGTGTCATCAGCAAACTTGCAAACACACAGGATCTGCACTCCACCATCTCATGATCACTGCAGCCAAGGCAGCCATTGACTGCCATTCCTTCAACCAAGCCCTCCTAGTTGGAGAGTACAAGACCCAGCAGAGCTCCTCTCCTAGTTAGTTTTTCCACCATTTCTATCAAGAAGTTATCATCAATGCACTGGAGGAGCCTCCTAGACTGTGAAGGGCTGGCTGTATAGGACTTTCAGCAAATACCTGGATAGTTAAAATCCCCTATGAGGACCAAGGCCTGTAGTTATGAGGCTGCTTTCAGCTGCCTGTAGAAAGCCTCCTCAACTCCTTTGTCCTGACCAGGAGGTCTGTAATAGATCCCCACAACTGTAACACCTATGTCAGCCTGCCCCTCAGTTTGTACCCACAGACTTTCCACTTGCTCCTCATCGGCCCCTGGACAGAGCTCAATACATTCTAGTTGCTCTCTCACATAAAGAGCAACTCCGCCACCTCGCTTTGCTGACCTGTCTTTCATAAAAAGAAAGGGTTAAGGGCTAAGGATTATGATCTGGTAGCGATAACAGAGACATGGTGGGACAGCTCACATGACTGGAATGTGGTCATGGATGGCTGTGTCCTTTTTAAGAAAGACAGGTAAGCAAAGCGAGGCAGTGGAGTTGCTCTTTATGTTTTTATGTATGTCTTTATTTTTTACATTCTAGAGCAACTAGAATGTATTGAATTTTGTGCAGGGGCTCATGAGGGGCAAGTTGAAAGTCTGTGGGTACAAACTGAGGGGCAGGCTGGAATGGGTGATACAGTTGTGGGGATCTATTACAGACCTCCTGATCAGGATGAAGGAGTTGATGAGGCTTTCTACAGGCAGTTGAAAACAGCATCACAACTACAGTCCCTAGTCCTCATGGGTGATTTTAACTACCCCGATATCTGCTGGAAGACTTACACAGCCAGCCTTTCACAGTCTAGGAGGTTCCTCCAGTGCATTGATGACAACTTCTTAATGCAAATGGTGGACAAGCCGACTAGAAGAGGAGCGCTACTGGGTTTTGTACTCACCAACAAGGAGAGTCTTGTTGAAGCAGTGATGGTCAATGGCTGCCATGGCTGCAGTGATCATCAGATGGTGGAGTTAAGGATCCTGTGAGGGAGGAATAGAGTACCCAGCAGGACCAGAATCCTGGACTTCCACAGGGCAAACTTTGGCCTCCTCAATCAACTGTTAAGGGAAATCTCATGGGACAGGGTTCTAGAAGGTAAAGGGGCTCAAGATAGCTGGTCAACATTCAAGGACCACTTCTTGCAAGCACAGGATCAGAGTGTCCAAATGGTTAGGAAATCTAGTAAGGGAGCTAGGAGACCTACATGGTTAAACAAGGAACTGCTGGGCAAACTCAAGTGGAAAAGGAAAATCAACAGATCATGGAAGGAGGGGCTGGTCAC
>NW_009953911.1:925272-950917 GCF_000747805.2 Chaetura pelagica
TTGCCACCAGATCATAACCCTTAGAGTGCACACAGACTTCTACCTCCTCCTGTTTATTCCCCATGCTTGCCTGCATTGGTGTACAGGCATTTCAGGGAGCCAGCTGAGCACGCTGGTGGCACCCTTGGGAGGCAGGAGGCCTTTTCATCTTCATTAATAGTAGGAAAATGCCCCACTAGTTCAAACACAGCTACAACCCCCTCCCACTTCCAATCTAGTTTAAAGCTCTGTGAATGAGCCCTGCTAACTCCTGCCCTAGCAGCCTTTGTTCCCTGCAGGACAGGGTCTTCCTGTTCAATGCCATCAGGTCCAGCGTCCTGGAAATCAAACTATCCAGGAGTTTTGTCCCGTACCCCCTTCAAGACCAGTTTAAAGCTCTCTCAATGAGCCCTGCTAACTTCTGGCCAATAATCTTTTTCCCCCTTCTTGATAGCTCTATGCCATTGTTTACTCACATACATAGTGCCGTGTGAACATCTCCATGATTGAAAAACCCAAAGTTCATCCGATGGCACAAGCCTCTAACTCATTCATTACTCAGTTGTGTTTTCCTAGTCCTTTTGGCTTTTCCTGCCATTGAAGGAACCGAGGAAAAGACCACCTGTGCTCCTGATCCCAGAAGCAGTCAGTCTATTTCTCTGAAATCTCATTTCATCACCCTGGGACTTGCCTTGGCAACCTCGTCAGTGCCCACCTGCATGGCCACTAGTGGGTAGTAATCAGAGGGCTGCACCAGCCCTGGGAGTCTCTCAGTAACATTGGTAACCTGGGCCCCAGAGAGGCAGCAGACCTCCCTGAGGGTTGGGTCTGGCAGGCATATAGGGCCCTCAGCTCCCCTCAAAAGAGAATCTCCTACAACAATTACCTTCCTTTTGTTTTAGCAGAGCAGTCCTAACGCATGGGCAGACTGCCTGGGCAACTCCCTGGACGGACCTTTGTCAGTAACCTCAGTTACCTGGTTTTCCTGATCCAGGGCCATATACCTGTTCTGTAAGGGCACATATGAAGGTGAGGGAAGCTGGGAGTGGGTTCGCCTCTTGGCCCAAGCAGGGACCTGCTTCCAGTTCCCCTCCTCTCTCAGGTCCCCTACCTCTGCCAGGTGACAGGAAGGCAGAGGAACTTTACTTCTCATGAAGCCTCCACCCTTAGGCTTCGTCTTAAGGATGGTAGGGTATTACTCCACCAATCTATTTCTCTTTCACAATCCTGGGTACTCCTTAATCTTTCCACCTCCTCTTTCAGCTCAGCCACTAGGCTGAGTAAATCATTCACCCAGTCACAGCGTACGCAGGTGTTCTCTCTGCTCTCCTCTGATACGACTGATGGGCTGAGACATTCTGGACAGCTGCATTCTTGAGAGGCACCTCTCTCTGGGTTGCCACTGTCCTCCTGACAATGTTCTGTTTTGTTTTTTTTTTTTCCCGAGTGGATACCATGGCTAGGTCTTCTTCGAGGGGAGGGATGATCACTAGGCAAGCTCGTACCTTGAGCCAAGAGAGGGACTCTGTGCGCCCTGCTTGCTCGAACTGCCGCATAAACTACCACACCACGCCTTTCTATCAGTCCACACCCTGTTTGCCTACTCCTGTTTGCCTGCTCCTTTTCACCACGTTCCTGGTCACCAGGGTTCCCAGGGGCTGCTCCTCTACCTGAGGGGGTCAGGCCACTGTCCCTTTGCCTCCACCCACGGTGAGTCAGAGCTGCTGCTCCCCAGAAGCTCTCACTCCCCGCCCAGGGACAGGGGCTGGGACTGACTCCCTCTCACTCTCTCTTTCTCTCTTGCCTTCTCTTCCTCTGTTTTGCCAAGGGTTTCCTTGTGGTTTAGCTGCTGCAGAAGACCTCCACCAGCAGGATCCCTCTCTCTGCTGTTCCTTGCCTCAGTGGCTTCACTGAAACGGCACTTAACACCTTAACTACAAAATAGGGAAGAAGGAGTTAAAGAGTTAATGTGATTGGTTCAGTAAACAAGTATCTGCATGTTAAAATAGGAGAACTGAGATGTTTGGGGGAGGTGGAAACAGGAATTTTATTCTATATGAAATCAAATTCTTCATTTAAAACTACTAGCTACCATTCTCTTTTCCTTGCTGGCAAAGGGATATAAGGTTTAGTGAAGCCACACCAGTTTCTAATATTAGTTAAATACAGTAACTGAAAATTGCTTAAAATAAAAAGCAAAACCATAGTGCTTTGGGAAAAAAAGGTAAATTATTTTCATAAATAGTAGTAATTCTATGTTAAAAGTGCCTTATAAAAATAATTTTTCAGAATCCACTGTGTTTCTCTACTGACATAAGCTTTTATTGTCTGCAGAAAATTTTCTTTATTTGAAATAGAGAACCTTTAAAAAGAAAACTTATTTCAGCTTTTTGAAGGCAAATTTTCTACATGAAGTACTCAGAAAAACATGTAAAAATGCAAACAATATTTTCTAACTACATCCCACTTCCTTCCATTTCAAAGGAACTAGGTAAGTTGTGGTAAAAGCATGGAATTGTGGAAATGAAAAAAAATAAATTGGAAAGGACATGTTTTCCTTTGTTTTCATCAATGAAACAAAGATATTTTGAGAGCTGTAATACCATTTAAAAGCTGATGTAAGCTAGCAAACTATGCAGTGCATAACCTGAGGCCAGCCTTCTTCCATTTGGTAATAAGTGCAGAGTACAAAAGGGTAGCTTTTTCCTTTTTTGTAGGGTTCCTCTGTATCATTTTTGGCTGTTTAGGTAAGAGTTTTCCTTTAGTCTAGCTGCTATTACAGCTTACGTTTCTCAAATGTCAGGATAATGATTCAATCTCTTGACAAATGGGTTGTGTCTCAAGGGGTTGAATTATTACTGTGACTAAAAGAGTATGACTTCCTCATAAATTCACAGCAAACTCTGTTTCGGAGTCATTAAACAACTATCATCAGTTTACCACTGAACGTTAGTTTATGTTTGGGAAGAACAGGAGGTCATAATAACTGAGATGAATATACATCTGAAACAGATTCACAGATGCCTCTCTATACAAGTTGTGACATTATTCTTGTGTTCCTGAGAACTCTGAGACAAGAAGGCTCCCAGAATGCAGTGAGAAATGTATTCTATGTCATAAGTGTAACATATCTGTAGAGTGTGACATTTATAAACAGAAAAGAAACATAGTGTGTTTTGGTTTGAAACTAGGGTGTTGGGTTTTTTTAATTAATATTGCAATTCTTTCAACTACATAGTTAGCATGAACTTCTCTGGGGACAGTTTTCCAAAGGTAGTTAGTATAGATCTGGAGGCTTGTATGCCTCATTTGATTTAGAGAAACTGAAATTTTGACACTTATTATTTAAATAATTTGCCAGCTCGGGACTTCTGAGGTGAATAAATATGTCTATACAGTATAATGCATTACTGTGCAGAATATTTCAGGTAACTCTGAATAAGTGAGCTCTGTGTATGCATGCATGTATTCAATGTTTGTACATTAATCACATTATGTTAATAAAATAGTTTGAGAATATTTTGAATAAAATTGGTATTGTGAAGTTCCTTGCAGGTTTTACTGACAACATTCTCAAAAATTTTGCCCAGAAGTGCAAACATTTTTTTTTTTTTTTTTTTTTAATGGGAATATTACCACTATCAAAACTCTGCATGTAGAATTCAGCTTCAAACTTCTAATGTTCATTGCATTCATTTGTATTGCATAAATGTAAACAAAAATCAAATAAGGTATGGAACTCATCTAAGTCAATATTCTATTTAGGTTATAGAAACATACCTGCAGAAGAGGTACAGGTTCTATGGTAATGAGAAGCATTAAAAAAACCCAACAAACCAAAACAAACAACAAGAAACCTCCCAAAAAAACCCAAAACCAAACAAAAGCCAAACCACAAACAAACTCAAAACAACAACAAGAAAACAACCAACCAACAACGACAAAAAAAACACCCCACAAAAACCCCAACTATGAATACTGGTATGAAACAACAAAACATCATTGATGAAAATAGGCCTTTTTAGGGCACATCCAGAAGTGAATTTTGAAACAAAAAACTTTTATAACTTAAGTTAATTTCTCTTTCAAAGAAGGAAAAAACTATCTGCATAGAGATCTGACAAAAATACAAAGACGTATGTGCTATGTACCTCTAAAAATATTATTATATCTCAGTGCTCAAATATACCATTTTTACATAGAAGAGAATTGATACAATGTGGCTATTCTGTGTCAACATTGTCAGAAAAGACATCAACAAACATCTTTCACCAAATTTCATACTTAATGGATGTATCTGTCTCTGATGAGGTTTGTCAAACATTGTCTCTCCTTGAAACTACCTTCCCAAAGAGAAATCACACCAGGCTTCACCTAACAAATAAAAATATTCTTGAGCAAATTTTCAGAAATTCTACACTAGAACATGGTGAGATGCTTTCAAAGTTCTCAGGAGTCTTCTAGGGTAAGAAAACTAGTTACTGAGAAACAAGTTGTTGTGCCTGAATTAATACTATGTGATGGTAAAAACAAAAAAAAATGCCCTCTGGAAAAAAAAATAAATCCTCCACCAGGTTGTGAATATCTTTTAATGTAACTTTTTTTTCAGAGATAAAGTGAAATCAATGTCAGGAATATGAGATAAAAAATAATATTTTGTTCTTTCATATAATAATATTCACTGAAAGACATTACATGTTTTAAAAATTAATTCTAGAAAGTATATGACCTAATTGGTGTTACAGTCTGTCTTTAACTGTATGATAATAGAGTGCTAGAATGCAGAAACTGCTTTGTCCCTTAAGTCTTCATTATGATTAAACTGATTTAAATCCTTTAAGGTTTTAGAGCTGAACTAGCTCATGGATTTTTAGGATTGACAGCATGTAGAAGATTCACTAAACTATAATTCTTGATAATGTTCTAAAGATAAAATTCTGCAATAGATTAGTTATTTTTTATTCTACTGTATAAATACAACTTTAGCAAAATTAGGTTGGATGAGACATCAAAAAGCATTACATTGTCTGCATGAACTATTAGTAGAGGATGCTTCTAATATTGATCTAAAAGAATGTATTCTAGTCTTTCAGCTATGATCTTACTAGAGGATTGAAATAGACATACCTGAAGCAGAAAAAGACTGTATAGTGGAGCATTTCGCAACAATGCATTCATTTGACCAGTGAGATATCTGGTCACTGCTTAATATGAAGAATGTGTCTTTTTAGGAACTACTTAGTAGGGACAGAGGTTTTCTGAAGTATATTCATATACAAGACAAAAGGGCAAAAAGATTTTATGAGTCTAATTTGCCTGATAACAGCTACATTTTGTGAGTTTTACAATAAGAATGTGACTTTTAGTTAATACTACTGCTTTTCCCAAGTGTATGTGTTTGTGGCAATTTCTCATGTGAAAATTGCATTTTTTAATTATTTTTTTTTTAGTGAAAAAGAAGGTGCCCTTAACAACATAGCACAAGTTGAAAATGTGGAAGAATAAAACTATTCACAGTAAACAGGAACAATTCTAACCAACATTACCAGTCATAGGAATAAGACAGCAACATTGGAAAGAAAGAATTCACACGGTTGAAAAGCATGTAGAATGAAACCAACAGTAATATCACTGTGAAAATCTGGACAAAAGAACATTAGATCCCTGAAAACTAAACAGACTGCAGACAGCTCTGTCATCAAGGATGCCAAGAATTTAGAAAGAATTTCTATAAAGTCTCAGGTAGACTGGCTGAAAAAGAGAGATCATTGCCTATAATGCTAGCTAACTTATTTGCAAAGTAATGTAAGAGCACAGAACTGAAGTAACGTGTTTTCACTTCTTGACAACAGTAGGAGAATATGAGATAATTATACATTATATTCAGTCTGAATATATAAATGTCCTGCAGAATAAATTGTATCCGTTGAGGAATAAAACACTTAGTGAGTTATAGTAAGAAATCAAGTAGCATTCTTAGATTAGCAGGAAATGCTCACTGATTGTGCAAACTGTTCAAGCTTTCCAGAGTGAGGACTTTCAATACTTTTAAAGAGGGAACACAGTCCTATGTCTCCCAATGCAGATTATATTTCGTCATCTAAGAATGAATCATTTGTGTTGCAGTCATTACAATGAAACTATAGGAACAAATATTCATATTAGACAGAAAAATAGAGAACTTTGCTATGAGACTCTATACATAACCACTGATAATATATAAATTCATTTTTCACCACATAGTGAATAATATCCAGAAACCAGCATGATCTTTCTGTCAAATTTCAAGTTCCCAATTCCAATTAATCAATAGTTAAATAGAGCAAGGTGAGAAACTTCTCTGAAGGACAAAATTAATCTCTTAAAAATGTAATGTGATTTTTTTAAAATTCAGAATATTCTGGTTAGAAATCATAGTAGTATAAATATGAAAGAGAATGGCCTAGAGATTTGCAAAACAAAAATAAATTTCTGATTTTGAAAATATATCAAAACCACAAAACCGATGGACATAGCATTTTCAGAATAAATTGTAAATATTGTACAACGACCACTTCTTCAAAATTTTTCAGTTTCCTTGCCAGATCTAATTTTTTCTCACCTGCTTCAATTCTTGTAAAATGATGCTGTGTAACTTGGAAGTGTTCACCTTGGAAAACTGAAAAAACAACAAACCAACCAAAATACTGTATTGATTTGCATTGCCATTTTGAAATTGTGAAATGACTTGCTACTGTGAGTTTACCATAGCAATAAATAATCATCTAACAAATACATATAATATTTTGTAATTAGTATCAATTATACTCGGTACACTTCTTACATAGGCTATTGATAAGTTAATCTAGAGACACCTTTCACAACATTTTGACAAAATATTTCCATGTTTAATTCTTAGTGACATTTATGAGTCTGTACTTAGCATGGTTTGGAGCTTTGAATTTCTAGTTTGTTAAATAAAATTTAAATATCAAATATTATAGTGAAAAGATTATTGGAGAGTAATATTCTTGTCTGTTGAACATTTGCAAGCACACACATGTTCATCTTTGTAGATCATTTCTTGTAATAATGAAAGGCCAAATTTGACCTTCTCCTCTATTACCCAGATAAATTAACACTAAAAGACAAGCTGACCATGTAATCAGGGCTCGATTGAGAGAAAAGAAAGAAAAGCACCTTGCATTATTGTTAATCGAAAGTGCATTCTTAGTGCTCTAGACAGTAATTTTCCATGAAAAATATGAGGTTTATATGAGTTTAGTTTTGGTTTGGTTTTTTTTGTTTGCTTGGTTGGTTGGTTTTTTGTCAGTTGTTTTTTTGGGGGGGAATAAAGTCACTTTCAAATGGGAGCAAGTTTGAAAGGTCTGGTTGGCACATAATGAATATTACAATGAAGATTAAATGTGTAATGTCTCAGGTAATGTGAACACAATAACTTCAGTAACATCAGTAAAATACTGCCAACATAAAAAGCTACATTGTAGTAATTTGCATGCCTTGTCTGGAGTTTGGGAAAGGTCAGAGCTAACTTTGGAAGAGGCTAGTACACCTTCAGAGGTCAGTACCTCAAGGTAACTTAAACAAATGGGGAGACAGATGGCTCCTGTGAATGACCTTAAAGAACACCATTCAACATTATGGTGTATTATTATGACTCTCTGCCCTTCTTAGAAATGTCAGACTGTATCCCAGAACAATAAATACACAAATGAGGGTGTCTGGAAATCCATTTTCCCCCCTAGGAAGAATTCACATTTCTATGAATTCTGGGCAATTATATGAATTTTTATTAATAGACCTTGAAACAAATGCAAAGAATTGTTTTTCTCAAGTTTAGCTTCATTAATTTTTGAGGAGTATTCTTTATGTTAACGTATAAATCAATAATTATTATTATATTTTTAAATCAATATTTTTATGGCTTCTGGATTGTTTTTGTGTTAAACTAATTATAACATAATTAAAGTAGACGTACTGCCTATTATTGTGATCTCAAAAAAGGACACATTTTTAGACACAAAATTCTATCACTTAAAGATTAAATGAAGCTGTAATCCAGAATGCCATTTTCTAATGTATAAATCCTTAAAAGAAAATAATTTGTTCCAGACATTTCTATTTAACAGAAGATAACTTTAAGATAATTTTTTTTAATTGCTTTCAAAAATTGAAAGCTAAAGCCATTTGTTTGCTTACTGTTTCATAGACAACTCTACTTTGAAGAGACAGCATACTGCACTTCATGAGTAACTACAAATAAGACACATTAATATCTGTATCACTCACTATCACAGTCGTAAAATCTGTGAAGATCAGGTACTTCTTACTGTGCAGATGAAGTGTTTAAGTAGTTACTACTTAGACTACAGGCACTTATACTTTCACATTTATTCTGTATTAGAACAACTATTTCAGTATTAAGTGTACTAACACTGCATTCTTTTAGCTCAAGCATCATGATCTGATCTACTGTGTAAGAAATGGATTTTTAAATATGTTTCTTTTAAGAACAGTGAACCCAACAGTGTTTTATGGAACACATATATTATATTGGTTTTGATGTATCTTCAGAACTAATCTCCCTGATGATCACAGTTCTTCATAATACTCAAAATGACCCTTTATAATGCTGAAATAACTTGTAATGGAGCAGCAGAATATTTATTATTTAATTTAATTGCAACATAAATAAGTGGCTTTGAATAATTTATTTTTGCTTTTCAGTAGGACAAGTCTATTTACATTGACAAAAATAGTCATGTTTTATATAGGTGATTTGAACTCAAATGTTTTAATTATTTTGTAACTAAGATTACAATAAAATTTGAACTAGCAAAAAGCCTGTCTTCAAAATAGCAATTTATATATAGAGCCAGATAATAATCATAGATCAAGAGGTTACAGGATGAAGCAGCACTGTAAACTATCTCTGAATGTACTGAACCACAAGTTTGATGTGAAATGGTCTACTTCTCAAGTGGAAGATGAAGCAGCTTCTGATTTGTTCTGTCTGATACCACCTGCCAGCTCCCTCAAGGTTTGTTAGAATAAACAGGAGTTTAAAGAGTGCAACAAATCACAGACAAAGGCTCTTCCTCTCAGCTTTTTTATTCCCAAGTATTACAATGGATATCACACAAGATTCCCCATACAGGGTAGAGATATGCCATTTGACAGCCTCCCTATACCGGACAGAAAATATTTGAAAGCAGAAGCATGTGTACTACAACTTGAAAACTCAGCTTCTCTGGAATAACATGAAGTGTGCTGCCCAGTATTATGTCCATATGACCATAGTTCCCTTTAATGTTGTTCTCAGGTATGGCAAAGAAAGCTCTAAGCACTTTCTTTTTAATATTTTCTGCAATCTTGCGACTGTCTGCAGGTTTATAATACGCAAACACTTCAAAATCCCAGGAAGTGCACAAGTCACTTACTGTAGCTTCTCCAGCAACTTTCCTTTAATACTTAAATTCTCAACTGAAATAAATAAAATTCTGAAATATGTTTTAATAGAAGCTTAATTCCTATCTGCTACATTTCACTGACATAGACCTAGTAAAACGTATCTTACACCTGTCCATTTCAGGACAACAAATTAAAATCTTGAGAAGAACAAAGCCATTGAAATTTTTAGATTCTAAAAAATGACCTTCTAGAGTGCAACACAATTCACTAAATACCATCATGGCAATTGTGGGAGAAGATAAAAAACCAACATAAGCTAGAATTAATTAAAGCAGGCAGTGGATAAACAACACGGTTCTGAAAGAAAATTTTTCACATTGTTTATTAAGTTCTTGGGTTTGTTTCTCAAGGAAGACAAAAGGCAAGCTATAGAAATAAAATTCACAATCCCCATGGACAGAACCTAAAAAATATACTGACTTTATGGGACACTAACTTTACCTTCCACTCACAAAGCTTTATCAAAGACATTGAAGATCCATAAGCAGTAGCTGCTGGGATCTGTCTTTGAAATACAAAGCTGATGATGTTATTGCGTGTCCTTTTTCTAACTCTGTTTTCTTCTCCTCCATGCGTACTTGTTTTAGATACAGCTATCCATTGTCAAAATTTCCTTTGCACTTAAGTCAGAACGTCTCTATCAAATATAGATCTATACGAATATGATCTATAGGATCATGTGATTGAAAAAAGAGTTCTCATAGTGTTTCAGTTGATGTAAAAAGGAGAAGAAATGTCAACTCTGACTAACTGATTTGAGCATCTAAGACTATAAGAAAGGGAAGGAAAGGGAAGGGCCAGGTAACAGAGCATTATATTAACAGAAGGCATAAACAGAACAACGTCTTGAGGATGCACTAATGGAGATATTTCAGAAAAAAAGGTAAAATATTTTAGTTGAAACTGTGGCAGGAGGTGAGATCCTCAAAGGGTCCAATGAAGGTCCATAGAAAAACATCTGGGAATGAAGAAACAGGCAAGTTGAAGATGACACTAAAACAGTTTCATATGCTTCTTCAATAGGTTGAATTAGGAGATCTAGGCAAGACAGCAGGCAGTGCCCACTACCCAACCCCCTCGCTCCACCTTGACCATAATTATTATTTTTTTAATAAACAGTGAGGGAGGGAAATAGATATAATTAAAGACTCATGCTCCAAAGCAATACGAATTACAATATTCTTCAAATATCTGCATAAAGATTCTCTATATTGATTACAGACAGAATTTTTAGGTTTCACTTCCTCTAGCTTTTCTGCAAGGACTCTAAATTATTCATTATCCATTACTTTTTCCTAAACTGTGTGATGGATTTCCATAAGCTAAAAAAAAAAACACAACAAAATTGCAGATAAAATTATTATGTACTGCCCTGGTATGAGCCAGGAGAGAACGAATTTTATTTCTAGTCACTTTACTTTCCAGCTGTATGTTTTCTAGGCAGCTTCACTTGCTGAAATATATGGCATGTTTCTCAATGTCTGCTTCTAGGACTGATGATGCCTGATGTTTATAGTTACTGCTGGAGAAGCAGAAGCAAGGTCACTGCTTTATTCTGAAATACATCTTATGCTCCAGAACCAGAAGGGAGTAATGGGGTCACACCTGCAACCCTCTTTTGGGGAAGAGCAGATCAGACAGGTGACCAAAATTGACCAAATGAAGTATTCCATCCCATACATGTCATGCTTGGGATAAATTTGAGGGATCGTGAGGGTCAAACTCTCTTTATCCATTGCTAGCATCCTGGGAGGATTCTGTCCTTTCATCTGCCTTTGATCCCCTTCCATGTGTTCCTGAACACATATGTTACTGCATCCAGTTCCCATCTGCTGCTGACCCCAGGAGCTGAGTTCAGGACTTTTCCAGGACTCTCCTACAGCACCCTTGGTGACATGAGTGCTATTTGGGGGTGGAAGGGAGTAGTTATAGTGGCTTTGTATATATCTGTACATATTTCATTATTTTCCTTTTCATCACTACTACACCATAAAAGCTGTGTATTGGTTTCCAACTAATAAGTCTCTCTTGCTTATTCTCTCTTCTCTCCCTATAAGAGAGGGAGAGGGGCTAGTAAGGAGCATCTGTCATTCATTTAATTTCTGGCCCAGTGTTAAACTGTGACACATACTCTAGAAAAACCATAACATTTGAAATTAATTTTTACAAAGGCCTCTTAGTAAATGAAATTAATTCTTCTCAAAAAGGAAAATATTCCTGTCAGAGAAGTATACTATAACCCAAAAAATACATGCTCTATGTTGGCCTTCCTGTGCAGGGTCTCAGGACCTGGCTGGGCTGGTCTTGGCCTCTTTCTCATTTTATCTGGCCTTAACCAGTGTCTAGTGACCAAGTGACCATTGTTGAATATGCTGGAACTGCAGCTCTATGAGTGCTTTATTTGAATGAGGTTTGAGGTTCTCAGAGTCTCCAAGTAAGACCAGCTATGGACTGTGATGTATATACATGCTGGGGAGCGTGCTGAAACACTTTCCAGGCTTTAGCTGGGAATCAACAAGAACGAAGCACATTATGAGATGAAATACATAAAAAAAGATCTGTTTTTAGAAAATTCTAAAATAAAAATAAATAAATTTTAAAAGTAGAGCAAAATTAAACTTATTATGCCTTAAAGCCTGAAAGAACCAGTTGTTCAACAGTTCATACCTTCTAGACAGCTTTTTAATGACTTCCTGCAAGCCAGGAAGTCATAGAACTGCAGCAGGGTCTTGTAGTTTATCACTTTATCCCTCACCTCTTGTCATGTTATAATGTTCAAAACAGTCAAAACTTCAGAATAAATTAGTTTAAAAATTAGTTTATACAAATTCTCTGAATAAAAATAAAAACAATTATTTTTAAAAAAGAGATCAAAATAAATAGTAAGTGTAAGCCTCCCCATACACAGACAACTTGTTTCATAAAGCACCTGCCTTGTCCCTGCATAGGGCTGTCCAGTTCAGTTTGGTCATAGTGTGGCACTTTAGTGTGCTTCTCTCCAGCAAGGAACAAGCCATAAGACTTTCACTGTATTGAAACAGGTTACTTGTACTTTCAGGCTTTTGTACTTTGTACATTTGTACTTGGGCAGATGTACTGCCCAACTTTCACTTCTTGTGTGGTATTTAATTCCCATCTGTATTTCTAGACAGCAGTAATTTAATTTATCTGTCTTTCTCACGTAGAAATAAATTATGCATATCATTATTACTTAAGATAAATTCTCAAGTCTAAGGTTATTCAAACTTAATTCTTTCATATTTTGTTTCATATTTATTAAAAATAAATAAATGTACCTGTGAGATTAGGTGGAGTCTTCTCAGTGCTTTGAACATGGCATTAATATTTCTCTCTCTCTCTAATAAATATAAGCACTCATCTGATTAATCCTTTTAGGTACATTCTCTTGCTTTCTTCTCCATCATTTCTAGCTTACAAAATGTGAACAGATAATAACAATGGCTATTAGCCATGAAATGCATGTTCCTGTTCTTTGAACTATTGAATTTCACTGTATTTCTGTTACTCTGATCCTAGGAGAGTCAGGTTCTCCTAGGCAATGTTCTGAATTTCTTCTAGTAGTGTCCCTCAATTCTTAATCAGGAGGGTCCTATGTCTTTTGGCAGGGGCACTACTGAAGATTTTAAAGAATATCATAAACAAATATTTAAATATCTCTGCTGGATATTAATTTCCAGTTCAATGATCATGTACTTTAAAACAACCTTGCATTGTGTTCCATGAGAAATCCTCAACTGCTTTATAATTTTTTGATTACTCTCCATCTGTTCCAATGTTTCAATAATTAAAAATGAAAAAGTAAAAGAAAAATTTAATTTTAAGCTAGTCTTAGGAGAAAGCAGATAATTTATGCTATCCAAGAGTTAGCATTCTGAATATATGCCTGAGTTCCCTAAATAAACATTATCTCTACTTGAACAAAATATTTGAAATATCAGATATTTAAAAGTAAAATAAAATGAAATGAAATAAAATAAAATTAATAAAATATAATCTTTGCACTGTACACAGAGATATGTTTTCTCTGCAAATACCTGAAATCATTATAATTCTTTTTTATTGTGTATACTTTCTGTCAAACTGAGTTCCAGGGGAAAAAAAATAAGAGAGGGAAGATTTTTTTTTACATAGGAAATTCTGAGAGTTTACTGAGCTTACTTCTATTATTTCTATTCTCTGTTCCATTTCTTAATAGTGAACTATATCTAAGGAAGTGATATTTTTCAACTAAATAAATGGATACAGCCCTAGTTGGTGCATTATTTTACAAAGAAAAAATACTGCAGTTGTGGAAACAGATGGTACTACAAACATTGTGAATGTGGGCGATATAGTAAATAAAATATATTTGAAAGGCAACTGAAATATACTTTTGCAATTCAGAGCATGGACTTTTTTTTTTTTTTTTTTTTTTTTGAGAACAGGTACTAATTATAAGTATTCCACATATTGACACAGGTTAAGAAGTTGTTAATAAATTCTGAAGACAGTTATTTACAAAGGACACTCTAAGATGAAAATGTGCAGTATCGTAGTGCAGTCATGCAGAACTAGTAATAGAGCCTATGGGTATATCCACCACCGATTTAACACTTAACTACTGAATTAACAGATTTATTACTAATAAAAACCACTGCTATATGTGGTTTATTTTGAAATTAAGTGAGTGGATTTCTGAATACATACATACATTCACGTTTTCCCAGCCTTTTAGGAAATGAGAAACCAATTCAGAACTGGTATATGGGAAGGAAGCATTGGCTTTTACAAGTCCTTATTTATGGGGCTGGGGTCTTGGCTTGCTTTATTGTATGGTTCTGTTTGCATTTTTTCATTGATTTTAAAGAAATAAAAGTGTAAAATTAAGCAAACCAGTCTAATCTGTCATGTCTACATACTGCTGTAAGTATAAATATAAAAGGTGATGCAGAAATTGGAAAATATTTTTCCTCTTAAAAAGGAGCATTGATGACATTGGTTTGAAGAGTATTTTAAACTCAGGAAGAGTTCATATACTAAAGCAAACTTGTATGAGGCTGATTTTGCTTATTTTAGTATATCAGGACCACAATGATGAGAATAGGACATCTTTTTACAGCTCTTTGAGAATATGAAAGATCAGTTTTATAAAATTCTATGCACTAGTGGTCTGAAACAAACAAACAAAAAAAAGAGTATGAAAGCTACTTGCTTTAAAATACAGTTGCCTCTATTTCAAAAGCATTGTGAAAGACATTCACTAAAAACAGAAATTGAAAATTTTTAATGGTAATAAATCAATATTTTACTATTACCTATCAGATAATTAGTTGAAAAATTACCTCAGTTTCTTTCTCAATGATTTATAAGAGAAACTGTTTTCCTATAATAAGCAAAATTATGCAATACTTCAGTACCTCACAGCAGCTTATGTTTAAGTCTGCAGTTAGAAAACAAACAAACCAAGAAACAAAAAATCCCACACCAAAACGCCAAAAGAATTATCACATAAAAGGTCTAGGTACTCGTTCATTTCTTTTGCTGTAGTTAATGATGATCCTTAAGAAAGCACCCCAGGAATTCTGGTTCTTAGATTTGTGATCTTTAATGCATATTTTCTTTTTAAATGTATTTCAAAAAGGAAACATTGCATTGTTCAAAAAGAAAATTTGGATCCTGCATCATGGATGAAGACTTAAAAAGCTGTTGTTCTCCTCTTCTTCTAAACCAATTGCTAATTGGTGCATACTCCAAAACTCACCAATTTGTATATTTTCCAACACATAGGCACAAGGGTTGATTTGGTTCATGCGCACAGAAAATAAAGGGAGTATCGAAATTTTGGGAAAGACTTCTGAATTTTGTTAGTCATTTAAACAATATAAAAGCTGTGTGGAAATGGAGTATTTGTATTAGCCAGAAAAGAGGTGATCTCATCTTCAGTAACAGCATATGTGGATATTGTGATATCAAGGGGAGTACAAGTGTTCTTTAGTTTCATAGTGGTCTTCTGCTGTTAATAGTATATTTAGCTATCATTTAGGCAGACATTTTGTTATAACTCTTCAAAAACATGGTGCTGTTTCATTGCTTTTACAAAATAGCATGAGGCAAGTTAGCTGTAGAGCTTATTATCATCTCTTTGTAAGGGGAGATACCTCTTTGCCACTGAGAAAACTGCAGATTTTAAATTATATGTAATCTAATTATATATGCTGCCATAAAAGATAAAGATTTTTTATTAAGAAAGTGTTTACAAAATGGAAAAATATATAAAGAATAATAAAGATGGAGGAGGTGATTCAAACATCCTGTCTGATATATGCAGTAGTACATTTTTATTTGAATGACCATTTACTTTGCAATAGCACAAAATTTGTGAAAACAGATTTTTAAAGCGTTTGTCCTACCTTAAAATTCTAAAATGGGGTAAATCGTTTTATTGTCTAATAAGAAAAAGAAAGTAGCTTTGCATTTTTTTTCCTCTCCAAGGAGCAGGCACACAAAAATGAAATGTGTTTTTCAGTAATGGCAGATGTTAGCGATTATACTGACAAAGACTTCTACATGGTAATTCCTTACCCAGTCCTACATTCCAAACTAATTATGTCAGCGTTTTTGTGTTTTGTTTTGTGCTAAAATATATGCTCCATTAATCAGGACAATACTGACAATACTGTCATTGTAATGGACAAATCTTTAAGAGCACTGAACCCTCTCCTAGCCAAATGTGCAGCATTTCTAGCAGATAATACAGCTAATGTGAGAAAACCACAATGGTGTTCTTAAAGAAGTGCAAGATGTTTGACCATATGTTCATAGACATCGTATGTACCTTGTCATGTAGGTAATTCATTTTTTTTTGCCAGGAATACTGTCACAGCCCAAACACAATAGGAACCACAAGAAGTGTGATTAACCAAAGGATACTGAGAGAGACAGAAACGTTTTGCAAATCTGTGATACTTACTTGCAGTTGGAACTCCAAGCATTTAAACTGTGATAAAAACTTTTACCTGATGACTTCAGAGAATTGCTTGGAAAGGAGTTTAACAATATATTATTTTAAGCATAGCTAAAAATCAGCTATCTATTTTTACTTCTTTTACCAGCCCCATTAAGAACTATAATACAGGATTATGAGAATATTAATCAGAGAATGTGAATTTTAAGAAGTTTCTGGGAAACACTTAACTGCGTAAGTTCCTTCTTTGAAACAAATCTACTTTTCTTTCTTTTTTTCTTCTTTCATTTTAAGATTTCATTGCCTTTGAACAGGAAATAAGTTCCAAATTTCCTTGAAAATCTAACCTTGAAATGCTGCAGCTGTGTGGGTTTTTTTGAAAAAAAACACCAAAAACAACACACAAAAAACCCAAGCAAACAAAAAACCAAACAAAAACCAACCAAACAAATAAAACCACCAAAAAAACCCACAACCCAAACCACAACAAATGCAAGAAACCCCAAAAAACCAAACCCAACCTATAGAAAGTCAAGAGCTGATGCTTTGAATTTATATCCAGAAACTGTAAAGAGAAAATGAGAACTGAGATAATTTGTTTAGTGAAACCATTGTGTTTCTCTCTTACTTTATTTTACCAGAGTGGTAATTATTTTATTAGAGCAGTACGTGTTTTCTGGAGAACAAGAATTTTGCTGAAAGGAAGAATTTTCTGTTGTACTTAAAAACAAAAAGGAAAAGGAAAAAAAAAAAAAAAAAAGAGAGAGAAAAAAGGAGAAGAATAGAACAGATCAACCTGACAGGTTTTACAGCAGATAACATAATCCAGTGTAACTGTTTTTAGATAAATAAATAAATATATAAACAAATAAAAGTAACATAGCTGAATAAAAACAACTTTCAAGGTGTTGCTGGACTATTTTTTTCCTGACAGAATTATCAGAAACATTTCTGGCTATGTGTGTTCTCCACAAAAATAGAATTATTTTGTACATATTCACATGTACAGACATTTCACTCCTGACTGTTCTGAATCTAGAACTACCTGTGAAAGGAGAATGCACAGGAACAATGAGATACCGAACATGTTAAAGAGTATTCACATATTGTCTACAGGTCATTCATTACATTTTTTAATGCACATTCTGTACTTGCAGAACTATCCCTGTCAGCTCATTTTGCAGACACCTATGTTTTTTTATTTAGCTAAATATAAGAACATTTTGTTTACTTGTTTCAGAAATACCTTAAATGTAATTATTGATATAGTTCAATATTTTGTATAACTTCTGAAAGCTACAAAACATAGTGATAAATAGCATGAGAAGAAAAAATGCCACCTTATAAAATGTAAGTGGAGTTTTAATTACTTAGTAGTATTGTATGGATGAAGAACATCTCAATTAGAACAATATTGGGAATCTATTATAATAAAGGAAAATCACATAAGAGCCTTTACATATTTCTAAAAAAAAAAAAATTATTTTCACTGAAATACAGATTTTTTTAAAATAAAAAACCTTTTAGTTTTTGTTGTGGTCTTGTCTGTTCTAATAAACGTATTTTTTTTCCTAGAAAATAGTCTATCTATATTTTTACTTTAACCTATGCGAGAACTAGTCAGATGACAAGGCAAAAGTGGAAAATAAATAAATAAATAAAGACTATCAGGATAAATCCTGCACTCTATTAAATTTTCTGTCATAGTACACAGAACAGAAACTCTTATTCAGATAAATCCAGATAAAATATATATATTTTTTAATAACGGAATAAGCATATCCACAAGATTTTTTCAAAACTGAATAAAACTTTCTAAAAACTGCTACAGCATGAGTAACCCTGTGTATTTACAGATGAAGGTATTTCTTGTCATTTGCACATTGCCATCTCACATAAATGTATTCTCAATGCACACAGTCACAGTTGGGAATTCTTTTATTTTTCTCTCTAACAGCCTTATGAAGATTATATTTTTATTTTTTATTTTTATTGAAAAGAACCAGTTTATGCATAAATTAAAGACAGAGTTGTGAGAAGTTTCATCTACTCAGAAGACAAGAATGATGACGGTATTTCTGACAGTAACTTAACTAATAAACAATTCACAAGAGGGTGAGATGACTTTAGATTGTGATTTTTTGCTTCAAGGTAATTTTCTCTGTCATAATAGTTGAAGAAGCTGTCTTACTACTTTGACCTATGACTTCCCAAGCTGCTGGTAAAAGTTTTGATTTCAAGGCTCAGATCAGGAATAGCTTCAGTTCTCCCCTCCTAATACATCTGACCCTAGGAATCTAGGGATATTGTTTGTATTTAATAGAAGATATTGCTAGCTACTTCAGCTGCCAGTCTATGGAATCCAATACCTACTGATAATGAAACAGGACCTTTAAGACTTATGTTTTAAATTAGATTATTATCTAATCCTACACAGAGGGACTGTGTTTAACACAGAATTCCTATATTGTCAAAGAACAGATGAAATTGAAGCTAGCAGTCCTAGTAACATGGTGTTTAATTAAATAAAACTAACAGTTGCTGGCTCTAAAAGATGTATGAGATCATTAATGTCCATTGGAAAGCCTTGTTTAGCTCTGTAAGCAAATCTCTTACAGAAGACATTTAAAAGGAAAGAAATAAACATTGTCCTCTCTTCTGGAATACACATTGTGTGGTGGGTTTAGCTTTCTAGTTCAAGTAAAGATTACATTAGTTACCTCTACAAGAAAAGTAAAATTAGATCTTCCAGATAGAAATGACACTATAAAATAAGTGTAACTTCACATTTTTTGTTTGGTTTGGTAGGCTTTCTAGTAGCAGGGGAAGGGCCCCAGGGGTGGCTTCTGCAAGAAGCTTCACCCCAACTCAGGTGGCCAAAGCCAATCCATGAGAGAGACAAAAGATACACCACTGTAACTGACATATGAAAGAACTGGTAGAAGAGAGCAGAGAGAGCAAAGAGCTCTGATGGAGAGGAGAGGAGCAAAGAAATGCCAGTGATCCTGAGGCTGGTGAGGAAGAAGAGGAAGAAGGTGCACAAGCAGATGTTCCCACACAGCCCACAGCAAGATGGATGGCTGATGCTTCTCCTGGACTCATGGATGAGCATGCAGAAGCATCCCCTGAAGGTGCCAGGAGGAGCAAATGTGGACCTGCAGCAGTGGAGGATCCTGTGGCAGGGAAGGTAACTGTTTCCAAAGCAGCCCCTGACTCTGTGGAGTGCCCGCACTAGAACAGTCTGTCTTGAGGGACTGCACCTCGTGGAAGGGATATGTCAGAGGGATTAATGAACAACTCTATGCCATGGGAGGGACCCCATGGGGAAATAGGGAAGGATTGTAGGGAATTCTCCTCCCTGAGGAAGAAGGAGCAGCAGGAAACACCAGACTGTGACCTGATTCTAAACCCCATTCCCTGTTCCCCTGTGCTGCTGGTGTGAAGAAGGTAGACAAATCAGGAACAAAGTAATTTGGGCCTGGAAGCAGGAAAGGATGGGAGTAACATATTTAAGCACTGTTATTTGTTTACACCGTATCATGTGTGCATTTGACTAGTGTTAAATTATTTTTCCCCAAATTGAGCCAGTGACCTTAATCGGTGAGTGAACGCTCTTTGTCCTTTGTCTCAATGTATGAGCTTCGAGTTGGCCTTTTTCCTCCCCACAGCATGTGTGTCTGGGGGAGGGGGTGACACAGGTGTAAGTGGCCATGTGGTTCATTCTTTCTGGTTGTGTTAGGCCCAAATCATGACACTTCATTCACCACTTTGCTCCATTATACTCTGTTCCAAGGTAGAACATCAGGAGATGACCATAGGAAGAAACATACATATTGCAATACACACAAAAAAGTGTTTCTGGATTCCACTGTCCTCTTTTTTGCTGGCTTACTACAATATATATGAGTTAATTTGGCCAACTAAAAATGACTAAATTTAACCTCAGTTTTAGAATCTCAGATTAAAGAATAGGAAAGGGACTGATGCATTCCACATCATATTGTGGGTTTTGTGACTTCCAGTTTGTATTGGTTGGTTCTGTTTCTCCAGGTCAGCATGGAAAAGAGACCCCATTTCATAGGCAATGAAATGACCTAGAGAGTGCATCAGATAGAATGGGATCTGGTGGCTGGAAAACAACTGGTATTAAAAAAATAACAAATAACATTCATGAACCCATGGGAAGGAATATTCCCCAAGATAAATGTATGTTGTTTAACCTGTAGAGGTAATGAAAATTACTACTCAAGCATGTTACCATTCTTTCCCATTCAGTTTTATAAGTTTGAAATTCAGAACAGATCGCAGTTATTTTTTTTTTCCCTGAGAAATCGTGATAGAAGCAACACAGCACTCTGTGTGTTCTTATTAAGAAATAAGACCAACTATATTAGCCTTTATGTAAATGAATATATTTCATATAACCATTATTATCATATAGTAATACAGATGCATTAACTTTGTATAGTATATATTAAAACCATAAATGGTCTACTTTATATGTGGTCATGAGAAATATGTTTCACTACTTCAGCATTGGTTCTTGTTGTTTGTACTCTTTAAAATTTTCACAAATTATGAAAACACAGAATAATCCAGCAGAACTAAAAATAAAAGCATCGTAAAAAAATGATGTTGTGAAGTTGTCTAATCCAAGAGATACAAAACACATTAAGAACTGACAAGAACACTGTATTGAAATATTAGATTCTCACAATTTTTACAGTATTTTAACAGTTGGACTGAATAACATGGTCCATTCTGTAATATTTAGGGCATTGTAATTTTATTTCTTAAAACAAAAATAAATCTTGCATTGTAGGAAAACTGCAGTTTGTAGATTTCAAGTGAAAGATAAAGCTTTTGTTCATCTGTATGGATAAAATGTTATAGTTATAGTACAAAGATATTAACATAGTACGTTGGCTACAAACTCTTCAGAAGGGACAGGTGCAGGACGAGAGGTGGTGGTGTGGCTCTGTATTTTAGGGAAGGTTTTGATTTCTTGAGCATCATCATGATGATGGTGACAATATGTTGGAATGCTTACGGGTAGACAATCAAGGAGAAAGCTAACAAGGCAGATGTCTGCTACAGACCACCCAATCAGTATGAAGTGGTTGATGAAGCATTCTATAGGCGGCTGGGTAAGGTCTCAGAATTGCTAGCACTTGTTCTTGTACTGAACTTCAACTTACCACATGTCTGCTGGAAACACAATACAGCAGACAGGAAGCAGTCCCAGAGATGAATCTTTAGTGGAAGATAACTTCCTAACACAACTGGTGACTGAGCCAACTAGAGAAGGTGATCTACTAGATCTGCTTTTTATGAACAGAGGACTAGTGGGTGATGTGAAGGTTGGTGGCCATCTTGGACAAAGCAACCATGAAATGTAAATCAAGCAACCTTTTATTTGTAATAAATAGGTCAACATCTGCCTGGCAGCCAGCCACCAGCACTATTCCTCAGGGCTCAATTTTAAGGCCAGTTCTATTCAATATTTTTATCAATGATCTGGATGCAGGAATAATATGAACAGTTAGCAAGTTTGCTTATGCTACTAAACTGGGAATTGCTGTTGACTTACTTTAGGGACAAGATAAATTGGAGCAACTGGCAATCATCAGTGGCATGATATCTGATGTGTGCAAATGCCATACACTGAGCGTGGGGTGGTGTAACACTGGATACAAGTATAAATTGGAAGAGGAGTGGCTGGAACTTGGATTTAGTGGTATTTTTTTTTCTATATCTGCAAACATATTTTTCTTCAATTTCTAGTTAGGCACAGCCATTTCCATAGTAGCTAAACAGATATAAAGGTATCCAGCAGCCCTGCAGAAAGGGATTTAGGGGTTCAGATCAAGACCTGTATGTCAGCAGTGTGCCTTGGAAGTCAAAAGGGCAAACCATATTCAGAGGTGCATTCAACCCAGTACAGCTATCCAAGAAGAAGAGTTATCTGTCCCTTTGTATTTAACATTGGCATGGCCTCATCCTGAGTATTGTGTGCAGTTCTGGACCTCACAATTTAAGAAGGATGTGAAGGTTCTTGAATACACCCAGAGAAGGGGAAAAAAGCTGGTGCAAAGGCTGAAAAGAATGTATTGTGAGGAAAGACAAAGGATTTGGGTTTGTCTGTTTTGGAGAAAAGGAGGCGGAGAGGGAGCCTAATTGTTCTCTAAACCTTCCTGAGGAGGGAAAATGGAGAGGAAGGTGCTGATCTCTCCTTTCTGGGATCCAGTGATAGGACATGTGGGAATGGTTCAAAGCTGCATCAGGGAAGTTCATACTTAGTATTAGGAAACATTTATTCACTAAGAGGATGATCAAACAAGCTTCTTAAATAAATGGTTGATGCACTAAGTCCAGGGCAGTGCTTGAACTTCTGATCAGTTCTGAACGGGTAAGACAGTTAGACTATATTAATTTTTTTTAATCCCTTACAGCTATGGTATTCTGTGGTGTGATAACTATACTATGCTATGCTATGCTACATCATGCTATCCTATGCTGTCCAATTCAAATCTCTGTTTACCTTGATTGACAATGAGTTAATTATCCCAAGATGACTCTGTTTTGTCATGCGTAGCAGCTGGCAAGCAATCTCCCTGTCTTTATATTGACTCACAACCTTGTGACAATGGAACAAGTAGCAAGACAAATGGAGTATAAGAAGCCTAATTTGAAAAGGTTTATGATTATGAATATATTTTTTTTTCAAGTACAATCCTAATTTCAACTAGAACATGAAAAATTTCATGTATTCTGTATTTTTCCATCATTGATATTTGACTGCTGGGAACTGCAATGAAACGATACATGGCACATATCTATAAATATATTTTTATTCAAAATATTTATCAATTTTGACAGCTCAGTGTGATATGAAAGCAATAAGGGAATGATGAATAAATACTCATTCCAGTTCTAATAGTTGTGAGTTTGAATTTTTTTGAATGTGGATTCAGTTGGAATATTGGCAATTTTTAGAATAGCTACTGCTTTCTACTAATGTCTTCCTATAATAGTTTTGAAAGGCACTGCACACCCTTCTTTCCTTAAGAAGTCGTGATAGGATATATAAGCACAGTCTTAATTGCTCAGTACAACTACTGATTTTAATTTGAAATTCTGATTTTTTAAACTCAGATTGATATTGATGTTTACTGAAACAGTCCATAAATTTCCATCATGTAAAAATCAATCTCAATTTTCCATGAGAACACCAAATTTGTATAAAAGCTAGAGACTTTCTTATAGTGATAAAATATTTCATTTCTTTACTTTAGTAAACTACAACAGGCAGAGGAAGAAATAAAAAGCAAAACAGCTATAGATTTCATGTTTTGAAGTCATCAACAAAATCTTAATTTTTCGAGAAGAAAGAGTAGTACAAGCAAGCTAAATTTATGAAGAGATTAAGTCTTTATATGGCTTTTAATCTCAATCTAGCTTTCTAAAGTGAAAAAAAAAAAAGGAAAAAGGAAAGGTTTATAAAGGGAAGATGTATTCTTGAAAAGTTTTAGTTTAAGAACTAGAAGCAGCTTATTTGGTTAAGTATAGCTACATTTCAAACTATATTTGTTTTCAAAACTCAGTGTCTTTTATGTTAAAGAAACAGAAGTGAGTAATTTTTCTACATTAATGAGAAATAACTGGATGCTAATTTGTTTATTCTTTTTTTTTTTTTTTTTTTTTTTTTCCAACCCTTTTGTAAATGTATGCAGATAGGGAAGTGTAGCCAAACATGAGTGCCCAGTGCCTAGAAAAATCTTTAAAAAAATTTCCTTTGAATGCATGTGTTAGAAAGACCTTGAAAGAACACCGAAAGGTGTCATAGAGTGGAAAGGAAGGTTCCTTCATATCAGATGCTGTAGCGCTTTTTTTGTTGTAGCCTAAGGTTCTTATGATCCTAGCAGAGAATACATCCCAGTGAGATAATTCAGGTTAAAAAAATGTAATTTTTGGTGCATCTTCTAATGATTTCTATGAAAATAACTTACAGTTTTTCTGATGGATCGCTCATTTTCATGAGACTCCAAAAGGTAGTTTCACTTAAGTATTTCCTTTTTTCTGTCATTCTGTACAAATTAAGTTCATTACAAAAACGATGTAGTATCAAGGCAGTCGTGTGCAGGTTTAAGTCTAGTTTACAGTGGACAGAGTTGAAATTTGGAATCTGCAAAGCACAACTAAATTAGCTGGATAGATCCTAGCATGTCTGATGGTATCAAAACGACGGCACCAAAGCATATGCCTATCTGGATTATTCTCTAAAAGAATTATTCTTATGTGCTTACATTGAGCTGCGTCAATCTTCTGAAATGGATTTTTTTCTCTAAGTTTTATCTACGTTGAGTTTTTGAGATTTACGGTCTGAGTGCAAAATAATTATTTCTATTACTAGTTCTGATAGGTGCAAAGGGAATTTTGATGATGCATCACAGAATCACAGAATCCTAGGAGTTGGAAGGGACGTCAAAAATTCATCTAGTCCAACACCCCTGCGAGAGCAGGATCATCTAAAACACATCACACAGGAACGCGTTCAGGCAGGTTTTGCATGTCTCCAGTGAAGGACACTCCACAACCTCTCTGGGCAACCTGTCGCAGTGCTCTATCCCTCTCAGAGTAAAGACGTTCTTCCTGATATTCACCTTGAACCTCCTATGCTCCAATTTGCATCCATTGCCCCTTGTCTTATCACTGGTCATCACTGAGAAAAGCCTAACTCTATCTTCCTGGCACTCACCCCTTACATATTTGTAAAAACTGATGAGGTCACACCTCAGTCTCCTTTTCTCCAAGCTAAAGAGACCCAGCTTCCTTAGCCATCTATGTGGCTCTGCACTGGACTCTCTCAAGCACTTCCCTGTCCTTCTGGAACTGTGGGGCCCAGAACTGGACACAATACTCCAGATGCAGCCTCACCAATGCAGAATAGAGGGGAAGCAGAACCTCTCTTGACCGACTAACCACACCCTTTCTAATGCACCCCAGGATGCCATTGGCCTTCTTGGCCCCAAGGGCACATTGCTGGCTCATGGTCATCCTCCTGTCTACCTGGACTCCTAGGTCCCTTTCTCCCACACTGCTCTCCAGCTGGTCAGCCCCCAACCTGTACTGGTATATGGTGTTTCTCTTCCCCAAATGCAGAACTCTACACTTGCCCTTGTTGAACTTCATCAGGTTTCTCCCCGCCCAACTCTCCAGCCTATCTAAGTC
>NW_009953911.1:951544-964456 GCF_000747805.2 Chaetura pelagica
TGACTTACTGAGATGATGGAGAGTGGCCTAGCAATGACCTCCGCCAGCTCCCTCAGCACCCTTGGATGCATTCCATCCGGACCCATCGATTTATGAATGTCCAGATTGCTCAGCTGATCCCTAAGCCAATCCTCTTCTACAAGGCAAACTCCTCCTTTATCTTGACTTTTTCTGGGGCTCTAGGGATCTGAGGCTCCTGGGGGAAGCCTGCAGGAATAAAGACAGAGGCAAAGAACAAGACAGTGGCAGAGAAGGTGTTCAGCACCTCTGCCTTCTTTATGTCCTCTGTCTCTAGGACCTCATTCAGCAATGAATCTATATTGTCTCTAATGTTAGTTTTATCTGCTATGTATTTGAAAAAGTCCTTTCTATTGTCCTTGACCAGACTTGCAAGGTTAAGTTCCAAGGAGGTCTTAGCTTTCCTAGTTGCCTCTCTACATCCTCTGACAACTGTCCTATATTCCTCCCAAGTGACCAGCCCATCCTTCCATGATCCATACATTTGTTTTTTCCACTTGAGTTTGCCCAGCAGTTCCTTGTTTAAATATGCAGGTCTTCTAGCTCCTTACTTGATTTCATACCCATTGGGACGCTCTGATCCTGAGCTTGCAAGAAGTGGTCCTTGAATGCTGACCAGCTATCATGAACCCCTTTACATTCTAGAACCCTGTCCTATGGGACTTCCCTTAACAATTGATTGAGGAGGCCAAAGTTCAACAAGACTCTCCTTGTTGGTGAGTACAAGACCCAGCAGTGCTCCTCTTCTAGTCGGCTTGTCCACCATTTGCATTAAGAAGTTATCATCAATGCACTGGAGGAACCTCCTAGACTGTGAAAGGCTGGCTGTGTAAGTCTTCCAGCAGATATCGGGGTAGTTAAAATCACCCATGAGGACTAGGGACTGTAGTTGTGATGCTGTTTTCAACTGCCTGTAGAAAGCCTCATCAACTCCTTCATCCTGATCAGGAGGTCTGTAATAGATCCCCACAACTGTATCACCCATTCCAGCCTGCCCCTCAGTTTGTACCCACAGACTTTCAACTTGCCCCTCATGAGCCCCTGCACAAAATTCAATACATTCTAGTTGCTCTCTCACATAAAGAGCAACTCCACTGCCTCGCTTTGCTTACCTGTCTTTCTTAAAAAGGACACAGCCATCCATGACCACATTCCAGTCATGTGAGCTGTCCCACCATGTCCCTGTAACTGACACCAGATCATACCTTTAGACCGCACACAGACCTCTAACTCCTCCTGTTTATTTCCCATGCAGCCTGCATTGGTGCACAGGCATTTCAGAAAGCAAGCAGAGCAACTGGTGGGACCCCTGGATCCTGAGGTCATGTAATAGTTGGAAATATGAGTTGCTATAAAATAATATTAATATAATAATATTAAATGTTGTGAACTTTTGATGTTTAGTCCTCTTTTCCGTTTTGAGTGTAGGCAACATAATTGAATGATGAGAGATCAAAGAATCTGTGTAGTGGGTGTAATTTCTCCTGAAAATAATGTGTCTTTAGAGCCTAATTGACTAACCAGGAGATGCAGTTGTCACCAATGGCTGATATGTTCTTTTTTAACAAAAAGATTATTTAAAGGAAAATACAACAGAAAATGAGGAATTAAAACATAAATCCTGACTGTCTGAAATAAATTACAGCTGGAAGTAGAGCAGCTATGGGTGATCCTGAATGTCATTGAATCAACTTAGAGAAGTGTGGAGATGGTCATGGATCAACTGACTCTCACTGGAAGATTCCTTGCACTTTATAGCCTTACACATTTGCTGCAGCTACCTTTCTTTACATACAAAAAATACAAATTTGTCTCTTTTTCCCAGGAAATCTGATATGAGACAAGTTAAGCATTTTCATATTAGTGTTTCATATGGTCATGGACTGGTGTTACATCTTACATTGCAACGGTGTCTATATAGACCCCAAGATAGTGTAATCTGGAAAAAAAAAAAAAAAAAGTGATTTGTCTTTCACCCCAGTATATTCCACAGATCCCACTATAGATTGTGTCTTCTACTGAAAGACATTTAAAAAGTCATCATAGTTGTATGGCTCAGCCTAATGATTAAAAAAGTCGTAAGTGCATATTTGTATTTGCATAACTAGATGTTCTACACAAATTTTCTACCACATGCCATAGTAAACAAGAAAGTAGCATTAAACCTGGAAAAAATAGAACTCAAATCCATTTCAGAAGGTGAATTTAACTTGATTTTTATATTTCCTGCAGCCTCATCATAAAAGAGTACAACCAAAATCATGTAGACCAAGTTTAATTTTCAACTTGATTGTTACTTTTAATTCTGAAATCAAAGCCAAAATCTTGTTTTCTCAGCCTCATAAACTCTATCCTTGTGTACCAAAACTGTAATATGCACATTGATGGGAGTGGCACCTATGAGGAACAAAATGTTAAAACATTTCAAATGTATCATTTTTATGGCCACTTTCCCTTTGATATCTCTCCAAGAATCTTCATCTGAATTGTAGCTGACTTCCTGCAGTTCATAATTAAGTAGATGGTTAACAACGGATTTCTTCATTAAATAAATAAATAATTTTAACATGAATGTGAAAGCCACTGCATAAAGAAAACATCAAATGCAACATTGAGTAATTCCTACAATAAAATTTTGATTAATCAAATTGAGTCACCATCCCCGGATGTGTTTAAAAGTTATCTAGATGTGGTGCTTGGGTATATGGCTTAGTCCTGAACTTGGTAGAGTATGGTTGCATATATAGAGTCAACATGAGCCAAGATCAGCCAGGCATCTACTGTTCCCTTCACACAAGGATGTTCAGTTTAAGATTGTTCTCAGATTTAAGTGTTAGAAGGCATGGGAAGAAAGTAAGAGCCTTTTCACAGAGTGTCAGCAGCACTCTGAGAGTCCCACTGAGTATTTCCTGTTTTGTTCTACTCACTGGGACAGCACTGTGTAAAATTTATATCTTATTTAGTCACTTGTAATCTCTCTGGAGCTGCAGATGGAACTAGATCTCACAGCACTCAGCTCAACCTTAGGATTTTAGGAAATTTTGAACACTCTGCATGGATACAGCTTCAATGTGTTTTTTATGCACTGGAGTACAAGGAGAACAACATTCCTTTTCTACTGAAAAGAAAACATGCTTAGTTTCTATTTGGCAGCCACTGAAGGGCTGAGCAGAACCACTGAGCAGAACAAGCTGGAGGGACAGGCTTTTGCATATTTGTTGAAGCCATGTTAATTTCATTGCACCTGTAACATTCCTGAGATCTATAAAACTGAAGATTTTTATTCTGTGAGCTTTCTGATTTGAATTTGTTACTAAACTACATTAATAAAATATAGACTTTAATTACCATAGATTTAAACATTCCTTTGTTGTTAAATCTAACATTAATACATTGACAACTCAGAGCTCCTAAATCAGCTGAACTGTCTAATACATATATCTACATTCATATTCCATAATTTTTTTTATATAATACTGAAATTTTAAGAAATACGTCATGAAAAGAGAAACCATCTGAAAATACTTTAATGAAAGATTTCAAAACATGTTCGAAGAAGGGAAGTGGTGATATAAAAAGCTAGCAGGGAACAGAAACATTTGCATCTCCATTTGTTTATTCTTCTCCAAAGCTCACTTGATTCAGATGCAGCATCCATGCTTATGCTGCTTTTTGCTCATTCACTTCTACATTCACTACAAACAAGGGGTAGATTCTCGAAAACTGAATATGTGGGACAAGTGCTGAAATTTCTACTGCATGCATTCATTTGGCTTCAAATGGATGCAATATGTGCAGTATAAAATGTAATGATCATGCTAAATATTTAAATGTTAGTAAAATACACCAACACCTGCTTCCTCCCATACAGTACTTGATGGGTTACAAATTGCAATTCTAATGTTTCCTAAAGCGCGCTTTTTTTTAAATACCTTTTAATCACAAAATAAAATCGAGCAATAATCACTTGAGCATCTGAAGTAGTTGGCCTTGTTCTGCTATCAGTGACTTTATGTAATCATTCTTGGTTAACTCTAATGTGACATTAGAGGCAGAACCGATTATATTTCATGGTTTTCTGGGGTTTTTTTCAGAGCTACAAGTGTCTTACCATAAAGTAACTTGCTTTGTATTAGATAAAATATATATACAATGCAGAGCACTTCAAACAAGGATTGTTAAATGCATATGTTAATATACAGGTGTAAATTGCAATCAGTTCCATTACAGTTAATCATGTGCTCTCCCAAACAATTTTTTTTCTAAGGAAATTTGATTAAGAGATAGTGTTTGCTTGTCCTGTCATCTTCAGTTTCTATTCAACACAACTAGTGTGAAAAATATTTATTATGTTAAACACTGTATCTATTGCAATGTTTATTTGCTGCTACAAGTATTTGGCAAATGCCTGCCTAGGACCTTAGAATCATGGAATCACAGATAGTTTGGCTTCAAAGGGACCTCTAATGGTAATCCCTGCAGGGTGAACTGGGACATCTTCAGCAATATCAAGTTGCTCATGGCCCCATTCAACCTGAGATGAAATATTTTCAGGGATGGGGAATCCACCACCGCTCTGGGCAACCTGTTCTGGTGTTTCACTGCCTTCATGGTGAAAGATTTATTCTTTAAATCTAGTCTAAATTTACTCTCTTTCAGTTTAAAAACTTTACACTTTGTCTTAGCACTAGAGAGCCTGCCAAGGAGTTTGTCCCTGTCTTTATTATTGACCCCCCTAAAGCACTAAAAAGCTGCAATAAAGTCTCCCCAGAGCCTTATCTTATCCAGGCTGAACAACCTGGATTTGTTCACAGGGGAGTTGTTCCAGCTCTCTGATTGTATTCATGGCCCTCCTCTGAACCTGCTCTAACAGGTCTGTTTTTTTCCTATACTGAGTATTCCAGAGCTGGATGCATTCCTTTGAGTAGAATTGGGTAGAGGTTGTAAACAACTTGGATGGATGAGCAAGGATTTTCTGAAGAAAGTTTCATGGAAGAAAGAAATTTACAGTTAGCGGAAGAAGGGGCTTGTCACTTGGGAGAACTATAGGGATGTTTTCAGGGTACGTAGGAAGGCAATGAGAAAGGCCAAAGCCCTCTTAGAACTTAAACTGGGAAAGTAAAAGAGAACAAAAGGAGCTTTTCCAAATATAGTAAAAAGAAATTCTATAATGTTGTGACAGAATAGATAGATGCAGGGAAACCAGAGAATGTAGTCTATCTTGATTTTAGCAAGGATTTTGACATGGACTCCCATAACATTCTCATGAGCAAGCTCAGGAAATGTGGAATAGTAGAATGGCCAGTGAGATGGATTAAGAACTGGCTACACTATAGAGCACAAAGAGTGGTGGTCAATGGTGCAGAGTCCAGCTGAAGACCTGTAACTATTGGACTCTCCCAAGGATCAGTGCTGGGTCCAGTCCTGTTCAACCTCTTTATCTATGACCTTGATGGCAGGAAAGAATATTTCCTCAGCAAGTTTGCTGATAACACAAAGCTGGGAGAATTGGCTGATTCACTGAAAGGCTGTGTGGCTGTTCAGCAAGATTTGGACAGGCTGGAGAGTTGGGAAACGAGGAACCTAATGAGATTCAACCTGCACAACAAAATGCACCAGTACAGGATAGGAGGTGATCTGCTAGAGAGAAGTTTATTGGAGGTGGACCTTGGAGTACTGGTAGACAAAAAGTTTTCTATCGGACAACAGTGTGCCCTTGTAGCAAACAAGGCCAATGGTATCCTGGGGTGCAATAGGAGGAGTGTGTCCAGCACATGGAGGGAGGTTCTTCTCCACCTCTACATGGCCCTAATGGGACCTCACCTGGTGTATTGCAACTGGTTCTGGGCTTCCCAGTTCAACAGGGACAAGAATCTACCTGAGACAGTCCAACTCTCAGCTGGCTTTAAGGATGATTAAAGAACTGGAACACCTGTCTTACAAGGAAAGGCTGAGAGACCTGGGGCTTTTCAGTCTAAAGAGGAGAAGACTGAGAGGGGATCTAATTAATGTCTATAAACACATGAGGGCTGGCCATCAAGAAGGCAGGGACAAGCTCTTTTCACTTTTGCCCTGAGATAGGACAAGGAGCAATGGATTGAAACTTGAGCTGAGGAAGTTCTGCTTCAACATGAAGAGGAACTTCTTTACTGTGAGGGTTACAGAGCACTCAACAGGCTCCTCAGAGAAGTTGTTGTGTCTCCATCTCTGGAGACTTTCAAGACTTGTCTCAATGCCTTCCTGAGTGATCTGCCTTGGTTAATGTGTTGGGGTCTTTTTGTTGCTGGTTGGCTTTTGGTTTTTTGGGGGGTTGTGGGGTTTTTTTGTTGCTTGTTTGTCTTTTTTTGTCCTGCTCTGGCAGGGGGTTGAACTTAATGATCTTTGGAGATCCCTTCCAACCCCTAAAATTCTGTGATTCTGTGATCTGATTTCTTACACCTGGGGATCAAGTGCTCTTGTGCTCTATGAAAAGTGTCCTTAAAGATATGCCAGCTCTGTTCTCCTCCCTTGCCTCTAAGGGCAGCTTCCCAGGAAGTCCTATCGGTTAACTCCTTGATGAGGTTGTATGTTTCAAACACTTCTAACATTTGTCACATAAGATATATCAGAAGGCTATATGAATTGATATGAAATTTACATATGTATGCCACTGAGCTTTGATTCAAGGTAGGAAGAAAGATAGTAGTTTAAATTTTTAATAACAAGAAAATTTGTTTCACATAGTAACAGTCATGATCTGCAAACTACCAAAGAAATATTATTTTTTCTTTTTATCTTTACATTTAAATATTGTGCATAAATAACATATCACTTTTATAGGTTCAGTAAGGAAGACAATCACATGAATGAATGCAAAAGACACTGGGAAAATACTGTCATATTTGGGTACCAACATGGCATGCTGATTATTCATTCTTGTCTTGCAGAAGAAGTATGCATAGTGAGGAATAGAAAGACTAGAAGAGGGTAGTCCTAAGCATTTGTGATATACTACTTAGGCCTTATTTCTGTGAAGTTACACAGATGGGATTTCCTACTACTTTAACACCTTTCCACACTTCCTTCTGCTCATTTCACAGTGCCTGGATGTTGTCTGGAAAAGGATGCATTTCTGCCATGTGCTTTTGTCAGAACTTCTTTGAGCTTCTACTTCTGTCTCTCTTGCACTTCCACTGTGCGAACACATAATGCAAGTTAACTGGTGGGCAAGGACAAAGTTATTTAGGAAGACATATTTTGACCCTGCTTACTGAAAGTGGAATTCTAAACTCAAAATGTCAGTCCCTATTTTTTTATGTGCTCTGATTAAGTAATTTACCAGTGATTTTCTGCTTGTGAACTGTAATTTCTGAGAAAGCAAACAAATAAACATACACAAAAAACCCCAATCCAAACAAACAAAAACCAACAACAACAACAAAAAAACCCCACAAAATTAAGCAAACAGACAAAAAAATCCCAAACCACAAAAACAAACCCAAACTATTATACTTTATATGCTCATGGTCCTTCAGAGACAAACTAATACTCAGATAAATTTCTTTCGCAGCCTTCAAATATGAAAAAATATTCTGGAGAAACAGTTAAATACTAAAACTATATCATATTAGTATGAGTAGCATATAAATACATAAATACCACTGAACACCATCATCATATATGTTTAACATATGGATATCATGGGGATCTGAAGACATTAAAAAAAACAGAGTAAAAATACTTAAAAGAAAAAATGCAGTGAGGAATTGTACTTTAACAAAACAAAACAAACACCAAACAAAACCAAAACAAAACAAAATTAACTAAACTAAACTAAACTAAACTAAACTAAACTAAACTAAACTAAACTAAACTAGCAATTGGACTCTATTGTTTTTACCTTAGCTGTAATTTAGGGCAACTATATGCATATATTTTAAAATAACAGGATTTTCTAACAAAGACAAAATCTAAAAATACATGTAAAAATTGTTTTATGCTCATGATACATAAAAGAAACTGGGTTTGCATTAATATGCACATTTAGGAACTTTGTGTTTACTTTGACCTTCCACACACTTACAGTAATGGTAGCATGTAGTTTAAAAATTTGTTTACATTCATAAGATTTTTTCTGCACTCCACAGTGGTCCCGCACAATAACAAAAATTAATGTTCTCTAACATGCCTAGAATTCTGTTGTCCTGCTGCTGGTGACTCCTGATTTTACAAGAGGCAGGGTTTCTGAATGCTTTAGCTCATTACAGAGAGAAATGTCAGACAGTGACAAGTAACTTCTCATTATAATGCTCTTATTCCACTGATGTGTCTGTGCTTTAGAGATATTCCATTTTGCACCTGAAATTAATTTCTGTGTTACAGCTATGAAATGCGATAAAAAAAAAAAAAAAAAAAAAAAAGAAGATACTGTAATTTAGATAAATGCCACTAAATGGCTCAGCTGAAACAAAGCTGAAAATGAAGGTATCAATGGTTGAAGTGATTAAAACCGTCAAGTTCTCCTGAGCCCTGTTTGAGGATGAAATACCTGATGGATTATTATTTATCCGTGAATGCAAGTTTTGGGGTTTTAAATAAAGATGTTCTACTGCGATTTTCAAAGCCTATTTGAGGCACAGAATGTGCTATTGTTAATGGAAAAATGGCTAACTACGTACCTTGGAGATGTCCAACTTTTAAACTCTTTAGTTTTGCTGCTTGGATTTAAGAATGTCAGACTTTTTGTGAAATACTAATTTTATTTAGCTATTATGGATACAGGTTTGCTCACTGACCACTATTATTACCATAAAAGAAAGTATATGAATATATCTTACCATAAAAAAAGAAATAGCCTTAAAATACACTGAAGTTGCAAATAGGATCTCAGAACAGCTATTACTAAAAAAGCCACACTTAAAATGCTCCTATTAGTGAATTTCTTCAACATAAACGCAAAATAAAAATACAAGCACAGCAATGAAACACCATTCCAAAAGGAGAATGGGCCACATTTTCCAATGGAGTAGAAATAGAAATAAAATTTTGCAGATCACAAACAATGTTTTTCCGAGTGCTTATACATTCAGTAATTGGAAAATATAAGGTGGAAAGCAGTTTAAATCCAAGGTCAATCTTTCCCTTTTTAGCTTAACTAAACTCATCTAAAAAAAATTCAGAAATACCAGTCAGCACTTGGTGCAAATCACAATTACCTGAGTAGAGTCTGGAGGCCAGGTTAATAACTACTCTGTCAGATAGAGAGCAATACTTCCAAATGCCTCTCATTCTGTCATCCAAGTGAGAGGAGTAGGGGAATTTATCTTCTGTGAGAGATCTATAATTAGAAATAAAATAACAAAACAATACTACAGATTTTTTTGTAGTAAGAAAATAATCCAACTCTGGCCTAAAATACTCTAGCTCTGGGCTTTGAAAAAACTGGTCTTGTAGCAGGTGTCTCTGCCCACAGCACAGAGGTTCATACTAGATGATCTTTAAAGTTCTTTCCAGTCCAAACCATTCTATGATTCTACAGGGCCAAAAATGGCTTAGGTTTCTCATGAGAGGTAAGGAGACAAGTACAATTTTTCTCCACTTAGTACTTACTTCTGTTGAACAACATCCACCTCCTAAAAGACACAGAGCTGCACAGAGTAATGGTGTCAAGACTAGACTACATTACAGACATAGTTACACTGAAGAGGTGTCTTTAATATCTGCAAACCTTCCTTTTTTCCTTTCACATTGAAGGTTAGGTTGGCTACAATGAATCACACAGAAGCTGAGCTGAGAATCTGGTGCTAAGAACTGTTTTTTTCTTGTATGTATCATTTTCATGGTGCTCCTCTGGACTTGCTCCAACAGCTCCATGTCTTTATGTTGCATACTCCAGAACTGGGCAGAGTACTCTAGGTGGGGTCTCATAGACAGGAGTATATGGGAGAGAATAATTTCCTTTTACCTTCTAGCCATGTTTATTTTGCTGCAGTCTACAACACAAAGGGCTTTCTGGGCTGCAAGCACACATGGTCAGCTCATGTTGAGCTTCTCATCAACCAGAACCTCCAAGTCCTTTTCCTCAGGGCTGTTCCCAATCCATTCTCCACCCAGCCTGTAATTGTCCTTGGTTTTTTTTTGGTACAAAAATAGAGGTACTCTATGATGGAGATACCATCTAGCTTTTAATTGTAATTTTACTTCTCAAGGTTTGATACAAGTTCTAACTGTCCATTCATACAAAGGAAAGCAGCACAAACAATTAAAAAATGAGACTTCCAACTTATCTGGAATATATAAAGTTCTATTTAGTGTGCTTGATTCACACAACTAGCGCTTGCTGAAAAAAAGACACCTACTGGAAATTTATGTCTTTGGATATAAAAGCAAAAACCTGTGTTATTTTATAAATTACATATGGCCCTCAAGTATTTTTTTACATAAATTTCATAGTATTTCCTTGACCACTGCAATGACTAAAATCTATGAGGAAGTTCAGAGGATGTAAAAAGTAAGCAGCATCTCAAGAGACCATTGTCATGCTCTTATTCAGAAAAAGTTTTCATGTCAATTTAAACTAGGTTGATGAGCCTTATTTTTCTAGCATAATGCAGTAACATAAAAGATGAAGAAAATATGAAGGAGTTATAGTCCAGTAAGTGTTGTTCCAATGATGAAGATCCCCAGGATGTGGATAGTCTTGCTGTGGCCCACTCTGTTTTATACTCCTTTGGGCAAGGAAGTAGGGACCAAGAGACCATTGCTTAAAATATTGAAGGTCAAGCTCCATAGTGCTGTATTTGGATATGTTCTGAGGAATACTGGAAATAAACTAGGAAAGCTGCTTGTATAGCAACTTAAGCTGTATTATTGATAAGACTTTTAAATACTAATTTGGACAGTAAATATTGAACAAAAAAATTTAATAGTACCTTAACATGAAAATTATGTGAGCATTTTGTAAGTGGACCAATAATAACTGAGTTATAATTATACTGTTAATATTTGTTATTCACATTAGTTCAACTTACAGTAAGTTCTTGTCCTATATTACATGGTGAGTTCCCTCCTGCCAGTGACAAGATTTTGAGTGTAACAAGATGTAGGCATAAGGAGCAGATGGAAATGGAAAACATTGCCAACTGCTGTCCTGAAAAAATATGCTGATAAATACTAATTCAGCATCAGGGCCCTGAGTGTAGTTCTTCTTGCTCTGGGGGTTTGGCTGGCTGGACTCAGGGCCAACTTAAATAATAATGTAGGTATCTGGCCTTGAAAAAATCTCTTCCAAGAAATCTCTTCTAAGCAGTTGTGCTGAGTCCTTGCTCCCCTGGTTCTTCACTTGGGAACTTCATTCAAGAGGAGGCTCCTGTCCTTGCTAACAACTAGGAGGTCTTCCATTGCATCTATGCCTATGTCTGGCTTTGTCACTGCTCATCCAGAGCCTGATGTTAATCCAGATGCTGGACCACCAAGCTGGCACGTGGACTTGCCTAATCCCTGTGGATGTCCCTCTTTTTTATAGGGCTGCTGGTGATCCTGGCCACTGTCATGGACAAGCTCAGCTGGCCTTGGCCAGATGTATGGGGACTCTGCCCTGCCTGCCCCACCTCTACCTGCGGCTTTGTTGACTTTGCTTTATAGACCCATACATGCCCTTCCTTCTCCCCAGCATTCAGATGAAAAAGAAAAATCAACCAGCACAAAACTGCTTGCCTCTTCTAAAGCAAGCAATAAGAAGGACGCAGCAGATCAGGATTTCTGGAAAAAAAAAATAGGATTTTGTTAAGTGTAAACATGTGTATGGACCTTAATTTTGTCTTTACACTGTCTCTGGTTCCTAAGAAACTTTGAAATAAATTACTAAGCAATTTCTTTTCAGCAAGTTGGAGAAAGCTCTTTGGTAACTTGGAAGGGAAGTATTTGCATATGCTAATCCCTTGTAATTTTTAAGGCCTGAATTGGAAAAAAACACTGTATTCTGATGTGTACTGTTTATTGAGGGTCATACTGTTAGATTTGTTCCCACAATGTGTTATTAGGCCTTCCATGGGTTCTGCAAGGCCTGATTTAGACAGCATGAACAATGAAACAATCTCGAATGCAGACTACAATCTAATAAATCCATAAATATTGAATTAAGGACTTGGTAGTTGCTATGCAGATCAAACCACTAAACTTCTTCATTCACACTCTCATTAACCTCTTGGTATAAGATTGCAATAAATGTGAAAAGGAACAGAAGGAGACTCAGGATATTTTCAGCTAAATTTTATTAGTTTTTCATGAGTATATATTCTGAATGCTATTAAATTGACATCGTCTCCCACAGCATCCTTGTAGATAAGTTGATCAAGTATGGACTTGTTGATCAGGTAGTGAGGTGGATCAAGAACTGGTTGAAAGGAAGAAATCAGAGAGTTGTAGTCAATGGGGCAGAATCTGGTTGGAGGTGTGTGACTAGTGGAGTCCCTCAGGGGTCGGTACTGGGACCGGTGTTGTTCAACATCTTCATCACCGACCTGGATGAGGGTACAGAATGTACCCTCAGCAAGTTTGCTGATGACACTAAGCTGGGAGGAGTGGCTGACACACCAGAAGGCTGCCATTCAGAGAGACTTAGATGGGCTGGAGAGTTGGGCGGGGAGAAACCTGATGAAGTTCAACAAGGGCAAGTGTAGAGTTCTGCATTTGGGGAAGAGAAACACCATATACCAGTACAGGTTGGGGGCTGACCAGCTGGAGAGCAGTGTAGGAGAAAGGGACCTAGGAGTCCTGGTAGACAGGAGGATGACCATGAGCCAGCAATGTGCCCTTGTGGATAGGAAGGCCAATGGCATCCTGGGGTGCATTAGAAAGGGTGTGGTTAGTTGGTCAAGAGAGGTTCTGCTCCCCCTCTATTCTGCATTGGTGAGG
>NW_009953911.1:964710-997834 GCF_000747805.2 Chaetura pelagica
GGTAGATGCGGTTTATCTTGATTTCAGTAAAGCGTTTGACACCGTCTCCCACAGCACCCTTGTAGGTAAGTTGATCAAGTATGGGTTTGGTGATCAGGTAGTGAGGTGGATCAAGAACTGGTTGAAAGGAAGAAATCAGAGAGGTGTAGTCAATGGGGCAGAATCTGGTTGGAGGTGTGTGACTAGTGGAGTCCCTCAGGGGTCGGTACTGGGACCGGTGTTGTTCAACATCTTCATCACCGACCTGGATGAGGGTACAGAATGTACCCTCAGCAAGTTTGCTGATGACACTAAGCTGGGAGGAGTGGCTGACACACCAGAAGGCTGCCATTCAGAGAGACTTAGATGGGCTGGAGAGTTGGGCGGGGAGAAACCTGATGAAGTTCAACAAGGGCAAGTGTAGAGTTCTGCATTTGGGGAAGAGAAACACCATATACCAGTACAGGTTGGGGGCTGACCAGCTGGAGAGCAGTGTAGGAGAAAGGGACCTAGGAGTCCTGGTAGACAGGAGGATGACCATGAGCCAGCAATGTGCCCTTGTGGATAGGAAGGCCAATGGCATCCTGGGGTGCATTAGAAAGGGTGTGGTTAGTTGGTCAAGAGAGGTTCTGCTTCCCCTCTATTCTGCATTGGTGAGGCCGCATCTGGAGTATTGTGTCCAGTTCTGCGCCCCTCAGTTCAAGAAGGACAGGCAAGTGCTTGAAAGAGTCCAGCACAGAGCTACAAAGATGATGAAGGGAGTGGAACATCTCCCTTATGAGGAAAGGCTAAGGGAGCTGGGTCTCTTTAGCTTGGAGAAAAGGAGACTGAAGGGTGACCTCATCAATGTTTACAAATATGTAAAGGGTGAGTGTCAGGACGATGGAGCTAGGCTTTTCTCAGTGATGACCAGTGATAGGACAAGGGGTAATGGGTGCAAATTGGAGCACAGGAGGTTCAAGGTGAATATCAGAATATTTTTTTTTTTATTGTGAGAGTGACAGAGCACTGGAACAGGCTGCCCAGGGAGGCTGTGGCGTCTCCTTCACTGGAGACATTCAAAACCCACCTGGATACATTCCTGTGTGATGTACTCTAGGTGACTCAGCTCTGGCAGGGGGGTTTGGACTAGATGATCTTTTGAGGTCCCTTCCAACCTCTATGATTCTATGATTCTATGAAGTTGCCCAATGAACTGAAATAAGATTACTCAAAGACTAGATAATATAATTATGAACAAATAGCTTTAATTCAATCTGAAACAAGAACAGTTCCAGAGAAGTTTAACCACTCTTTTATGTATGAACCTACCAGGTAGTCATGTTAATGCTAAAACTTCTCAGAAGACTTCTTACCTTTCTTGGAATAGGGAATTATTAGGAATTTATAATACATGAAAAAACAAAACAAACAGACAAAAACAATGACACAGAAAAAGTTACATCCCAGTAAAGAAGTGTGCAGCGTGTAGCCAGTATTTCACAACTGCTTACTCATTATCTAGCAGTATATGAGATGTGTCAATTGAAAAATACATTTGACATATTTTGTAGATATATTCCCTTAATTTTTATTTTAATGTTTATCCTAGAAAACTGTGTGATACATACTTGGTCTAAGAAAAATTTATGGTTGAGGCTGTTATTTTTCTTGTCATTCTAACAATGGCTTTGGTAAAAGACTAAGTTATTTTGTTTCAGAAGAATAAAAATACAGTAAAACATTTGTAAAATTACATTATTGTTTATCCCAAAAATAGTATATCCCTCTAGTAATCTTCTATCTCCAGTGGTCATACTACATCACTAAGATATGTTTATAAGGGAAAGTTCCGCCAACATTAAAAGACTTTGCTATGTAATACAACTATCAAACATATGTAATTAAAATCACTCAAAGACATCATAGCTGTAAGTTGTATCTGTAGCAAAAAAATAGCAAGTAGCTTCTCAAATTAACTGTTTAAATGCTCATTATTTTCCTTCAGGTAGAATTCCTAGGTGTACTTAGTACTATCCTGATGTAGCTTCCCTGAACATGAGGATGCTTACTTAGAAACAGTATTAAGACAGAGTTAAGCACTTTTGCAAAGTCTACACTACAACTTACTAGAAAATCCCTCACTGGAGCACACAACAAAACCAAAGCTCTATGTAGTACAGAAATGGTTCAAAGGCGTTTCTGTCCTATGGAACTTTTCTAGTCTCTCATTTGAACTTCCACTTACAGCTATAAATACCTGTGCCTCAAAAGGGGGAAGAGAGAGACTATTTGCAGAAACCAAGAATTATGGCACACCTTCAATCACTTAAATCAGCATTAATTCAGTAAAATGGACAATTATAAGAAACATACACCTGAGGGGAATGTATTATCTGAAGCTAGCATAAGTAGCATAAGTGTTTCATTAGCATGGGAATGGTGTACAGCACATGACAGCAGAGAAAGTCAGTTTAGACAGATAATTTTAATTTTTATTGATAATAAGATCACCCGTGTGCTTGTAATCATATCACCTCTTCAGGTTTCTCATCATTAACAATTTCATATGACACAAATTGTGTGTTTGTGACATTACAAACATAATCTAGAGTTACTTGAAATGTCTGCTGACTGGCAAGGCACTCTATATTATCAGGGTATAACTCCAGAAAGTCTATTTATATAGTAAACTAGAGGTCACTCAGCCTCTCCATGATGCTCTGTGGCATGTGCATTTTCTGCTGATTTAATCAATGTAGGCAGAAGTTTTGCTAGTGTTCTCCCAAAGAAGCAGTGCCTTCTAGGTGAAGATCAGATGCCAGAGAGGCAAGACAGGATAGAGAAGGACAATGGAAGATACAGGATCAAAAACTCAGATCGTCTAGGTAAATATAATTAAACTGAAAACCAAGACAGTTCTGATTCATAAGGCTTAGTGGTTCCCAGCATCTTTGTGTTTTAAATTTCAGAAAATCTTAATTGAATCAGTTGTCTTGCATGCTCCATTTTTAGCTCTGACAACACTGCTGTGTTTGAGGTCCAGTTGGAGCAAGAATATATGATTAAGGGAGGAGTATTTATAATAGTAAATAAACACTGTATTGTGAGGACACAAGCAAAAAGTATTGTAATTGCACATATATATATACTTAATGTTTTTAAGGAAAATACATCTCCCTTGTTTACAGGTGAGTCCTAGAAAAAGGAGTTCTGTGAAACACAAGTGGTATGGAAATATGTTAAAGTATTATCATTTAATTAAAAAATAAACAAATTATTAATGCTACCACTAAGGTACATGCATAGTTTTTGAAAACAAGTACTGTGGAAAAAGTTAAAGTATTAATTTTGTCTAAATGTATCAAATACGATTTACAGAATAACAACTGTATTAAAATTCAGGCCTTATATAGTGTTACATTGCTCATTTTAATGTATATCCCCATGTAAATTTTATTGACCTTCACAATTAAATAAATCAAGATTGCATAAACACTAATATTGTAATTATCAGGAGGAGGGTAGGGGATAGATTTGGAGAAGTTATCCAACTTAAAGCAGTCTATATTAATTAGTAATTCTTCATTTAATGACCATAGAAAAAAAATATGATAAAAATTGTATTCCTTTCCAGAGGTCTGGTCTTGTTGCAGTCTTCAGATGATAAGAACACAGCTGAACAGAGAGAAATGCATTTTAGTCTTACAAGAGATTGTCATACTAAAATTTACTGATGACTTTGTAATATTGTTTTAAAGATGAATTACAAGGCAAATTGCTGAAGAGCTCTTAGATGGCTCCAGTGAATTTCTAATATGAAATGGAGATCTTCCATGTGAGTGTCAATTAGAATAAAATAACCAATAATCTATTATACAGTAATAAATATAATGCTGTTTATTTTTGTAATGTCATACTGGAGCCCCTAGTAACCAGAAGTAAAACACAGCTTCTGTTGATGTGAAGTGCTTTAACATTTTATCAATAAAACATGTCCTTACCTCTGGCATACCTTCTATTCCTTTATTGCTTTATTTCATTTGTTTTGCAACTGCTTTTTGTTGTAAATGCTTGTCACCTTCATATTATCATAGTATGAATCTGATAATGAAATGTAACTGCCATTGTAGTAATTTAAGAAATCCAGGAGGAAAACATTTAGTTCTTCTAGTAGTTATAACTGTTCCTCAGTCACAGGTATAATGACATCAGAGATAACATGTGAGTATAATTTTTCCTTTCTTAAAATATTTTCCTTTAAGATGACAGTTACAAATATAAGTTCAGCTGGATTTAAACACTTTTGCTTCAGAATACTCGCTATTTTTTATGATCTGAATATTATTTGCCTTGAGAGAAGGATGAACAGAAGGAATCTATTCTCCTCTAGTTATTTGCTTAGCACAGGTGTTACCCAAAGTAACAGAGAACAGAAGGGACAAATTCTTCACTGAAGAAAATGGCAAGCATCCCATTGACTTTAATGGGTCAGTGTTTTTCTAAAACTGTTTTTAAAATAACGGTTGTCTGAGTGCGATTTGGACACTGCTGAAGAGTCTTCTTTCTCTTCTGGTGTGAGATGAAAGCAGATTGGATGTCCATGGCAGTTAGAGCAGAACATTGAACACCGCCACTTCACAGCAAAGTTAATATGCTGTAAACTGCAGAGCTCTTCCAACAAAAAATAATGCATAATTTGGCTCTTGCATTTGACATTGTCTCATAAATAAAAGATAAGAGGATGATATATTATAGTTTATAAACACTACAATTGAATAATCATCGTTGATTGCTAAAAAACTACAACAAAACCTGATTCATATAAACCAGATTTTACAGGAGCAATAAATACCTAGGAGTGCACTGTAAATTAATAACAATTGCTATTCTGGTTCTTTCCATATTAATTTTTATTTGCATAGCTGTTGGACAGAAACCAATGGGAAAATATTTACTTAACAGGTTGAAACAAATCAACCTGTTAACAACTCACTTTTTTGCCATATTTCAAGTCTAAAATATTTTTCACTTTGCCACAATATATCACCCTGCTTGAAAAACAAGGAAGACTAAAAGTTAAAATTAAATATATTGTAATAAAAATTTGAAAGCATACTTTTATATCCATTTAAAATAGGTATTATATCAACACTGAGAAACTCTGCCTTTCTCCTTAATATTCATTGCTTTTGGAAATCTATTTATCCTTTTTAACAAGGTAATTCTAGTGATATTGGTGTTAGAAGTTTGCAGAATGGCATAGTGGCTGGCAGCTATGAGGGATGAACCCTTTGTAAAAACCCACTGTCAAAGCTGTTCAAGTACACTTGGCAGATACATATTTACTACAACTGATCCAAACTCTATAGGAATTACAGTATTAGAATAAATGGGGTCATGAGAACACACCACCTAAGAATCCTCTGGCAGTTCAGAGTTTTTTCTAAGCCTTTTAAGAAAGTATTTGAGAGTCTGTTATACAAGTAGCAAAAAAAAAACAGCTTTCAGACTCCTTTTTTTTAATTCCCAACATAGTAGTTGCACATTTTGTGGCTGACTGGAGCTATTTTTGTTTGCCAGTATCTTTAAGGCACGGACAGAGGTAAGGAAGTAGGACATGATACAAACATTTTCCTGTTTTGTACTTGAAGAAAAGAGATCCATCTGAAGAAATTCAGAGTTAGAGGGTTACTTTCTATTATATGTTTTTAAAAATTACAAATCCCTAATTACCATCCCTTATTTCAACTCCAGCATTTTATCTTTTTCAGAACTATTGGTCCAGTGCAGTTTATAATAGGTGACCAGAAATTCCCTTCCCCTTGCATTTGGAACTTTCTGTGTTCCCTGGAGTCTACACTTTTAGGATGGCCAGGATGAACAAAGTTAAATGACAGACTACCACTAATACAGGTAATTAACCTTAAATTCTAGTAATTGTTTAGATCATCCTAAAAAGTAATACGAATTTGATAATCAAGCCTATTCAACAATATGGCTTTCCAAAACCTTGAATGTTACACCACATTAAAACAACTCCTCACTCACCCCTTACCTAAAGCCCCTCAAAGGAATGGAAGTTCATTTAACATCTATACCCAATTTAACTCTTATAGCAAAAAAATACCTTGTATCCCCCAGATTACTTGCAGACCAACAGAACCTGCAAAGTAAGAAAGAAAAAAAGTCTGCACAATAAGTTATTGAATACATTTATTTACACACATATATACAAAGAGAATAGAGCTAGTATATGTGTTTTCTGACAGTGTAAACATAGGTAAATATGCAGCTGAACTTTTGAGTATTTCCCTCTTCATGTCCTGAAAAATATTCACAAAACATAGCAAGTAATGGGCTGACATTAAGAACATACAGTCAGATTTAACCAGTTACCCAGTTCTTTTAGACTGCAGTGAGTGGCCTCTCTTTCTGAGTGCTGGTGAATGTTTTAACAGTCAAACTGCTTTGCTTTTTGATTTTTTAATGTTTGAAAATAGTACTATAAAATGTAAATATCTTGAGTTACCCCTATCTTAAATTAAAAAATAAAATAAAATAAAATAAATGCCTCTAAATGCCTCCCTCAAAAAAAGGTGACAACAAAACATCATGTCTATAAGTTTGTATATTTTTCTGGCCTAGACAATCCTAACCACAGATGAAAACCACTCTGCACTGCATCGTGGAGGAGTACAAAGGTGAAGGTCTTGAAAAATAAACAAGGAAATCCTACTTTACCTACCCTAAGGAGCTTGTGTTTCACTTTCATAAAGTGAGCTTATTTTAACATTATTTATTTATTTATTTATTTATTTCATATCAAATCATGTGTGAGTTCAATCCATGTGTAAGAAATCAATATTTCCGAATTTCAACCAAATGTGATGATCAGAATACTGAACATAACATTTAAAACGATGTATTCATATCAATCCCTTTACGAGGTGTACAGTATTTAATTTCCACTTTTTGATTTTAACAATCACAGCATTTGTAATAACCAAAAAAAAAAAAATTATAAAATAGAAACAACTTTTCTGAACCTGAAATAGTAACTCCAGGAGTAAAAGCCTCTCTTTGCTGATGACATTGAGTTGCCCATAGTATGACTCATTATGACCTCAAATTAGTGATCACACATTTCCTATACAACACACTCATATATTCACCTAAAAGAAGATCCTCTGCTCTTCATATATCTCCTATTACACAGCACTAAAGAGAATGACTAAACTCTTGGAAGATATACGGTGATATATAAAATTCAGCAAGGAACTAAAACTGCTATAAAACAAAGCATATGACATCTACTGTTAAAAAAAATAAAAGTGCTGGCGCCTGTATCAGTACAGAAAATTCAATGTATGTAATCTAACATTTGTAGTTCCAACTCCCTCTGCAAGACCAAGGCAAATATCTGCTAGAATTACATATATATATTTTTTTTTTATTATTATTTTTATTTTTTTTTCCAGGGTATACCACAGATATCCATAATTTCAAAATACAAAGCAGTAAACCCAAAGTGTTTAATGCTTAATAAAATTATCACATTTCTGGGGGAGGCAGGTGTGTATGTATGTGTTTTTAATCTAACCACTGTACCATTTTCAGGAAATTTTAATATAACTGTACAGTTAGCATTTTTTAAAGATTTGTCTGTTTTGAGCAAGAAGACCAAAGAGCAAAGAGAGAATGTAAGACCTTAACAGTATGACAGTGCTAGGATTCCAGATTAAAATCAGGTTTGTAGAATTAATTATTATTTTCCCTTAGACTATGTCTATTGTGCTATTCAAAACTCTTATTCTTCACCTAGGCAATAAAAATATATTTGGTACAGGACAAAAAAAGGCAGGTCAAAAGAGTACCAGTAATGGAGACAGAAACAACTGTAAATGTCTATAGGCCTGCCAAACCCTTTGATCATGGATCATGTTGGATTGTTTCGACACTCAAGTTCAGAATTATTTAACTGTTCCTTAGAGAGCAAGATAGAAAATAAGGTGTTGATTATGCAATAAGAAAGGAAAAACTCCATATAGATGACCTTTAGCGGTCTACTTATAGAATGCTTGTCTTCAGCGTTGCCTTATGATGTGATTTTAGGAATATTCATATCTGTCTTGTATAAATTATTAGCTGATACGCATCATTTTCATGTGCACACACGTGCCCATACATATGGCATTCAAGAGAACTGTGATTAACTGCTCAGATTGAGTATCTGAATGCATGCAAATCTTATGCATACAGTCTGAGCCAGAAAAATTTTCAGTGAGCTTACTACCACAGTACCATATATACCAATAGGTAGAGAATGAACCATAAATCTCAAAACATGTACTTGTGTTAGTTATGAAAGTAATTTACTTATGCAGTCCTGATCAGAATCATACAGGCAAAGAAAATGAAAGTCTATGGAAAGAAAAAGTCTCTTGTAAGTGATACTTCAATAGTTGGGAAATCAATTCCCAACATCTGCTTTAACCCCACAAATAAAATTAATTTAAAATAAGTACATAAATAACTTACTATGCACATATCAATGTAATCAATAAGCAACAGACTCCTAATCACAACTGCCATTAAGATTTGTAGTGAAAGAGAAGAATAAAGAGATAATTGCAATCAGAAAACATGCTGAGTAGAAACAAATTACAGGAAAATTTAAGCAGTGTTAAAGGAAAAAAAAAAAAAAAAGTTCAGTGAAAGTTTACTGTAGCACATTAAAGGTCCCCAAAACATGAAATGTATCTTCCTCTCCTTATTCCTCATTACCACTTTTCTAAAATGTTACACTCAATTCCTTTTTCCTTGCAGACTTTGTAGCTTGACACAAATAAAATACCAGTATCCTGAGCTGCATTGAAAGAAGCATGGCCAGCAGGTTGAGGGAAGTGATTCTGCGCCTCTGCTCTGCACTCATGAGACCTCTCCTGGAGTACTGTGTCCAGTTCTGGAGCCCTCAACACAGGAAAGACACGGAGCTCCTAGAGTGTGCCCAGAGGAAGACCATAGAATCATAGAATCATAGAATCTTAGGGGCTGGAAGGGACCTCGAGAGATCATCTAGTCCAACCCCCCTGCCAGAGCAGGGTCACCTAGAGTACATCACACAGGAATGCATCCAGGTGGGTTTTGAATGTCTCCAGTGAGGGAGACTCCACAACCTCCCTGGGCAGTCTGTTCCAGTGCTCTGTCACTCTTACAGTAAAAATTTTTTTTCAGATATTCACCTTGAACCTCCTATGCTCCAATTTACACCCATTACCCCTTGTCCTATCACTGGTCATCACTGAGAAAAGCCTAACTCCATCCCCCTGACACTCACCCCTTACATATTTGTAAACATTGATGAGGTCACCCCTCAGTCTCCTTTTCTCCAAGCTAAAGAGACCCAGCTCCCTCAGCCTTTCCTCATAAGGGAGATGTTCCACTCCCCTAATCATCTTCGTAGCTCTGCGCTGGACTCTCTCGAGCAGTTCCGAAGAAGATCTGAGGGCTAGAGCAGCTCTCCTACAAGGACAGGCTGAGAGAGTTGGGGCTCTTCAGCCTGAAGAAGAGAAGGATTTGAGAACAGCTTATGGTAGTCTTCCAGTACCTGCAGGGTGCCTACAGAGAAGTCTGCGATGGACTTTTTACCACCATGTGTAACAATAGGATGAGGTGCAATAGCTTTAAACTAGAAGAGGGGATATTTAAGATAGACATCAGAAAGAAATTCTTTAGTGTAAGGGCAGTTGTGGATGCCCATCCCTGGAAGTGTTCAAGGCCAGGTTGGATGGGGCTTTGAGCAACCTGGTCTAGTAGAAGGTGTCCTGGCACATGCAGGGGGGTTAGAAATAGGTGATCTTTAAGGTTGCTTCCAACCCTAGCCATTCTATGATTATATTATAGCAATTAAGGATAACAGAGGAAACATGTCAAATGCTTTTTGGACATCCAGACAGACAATATCCACAGCCTTTCCCTTGTCCAATAGCCAGGTCATCAGGTCATAGAAGGAGATCAGGTTCATCAGACAGGACCTGCCTTTCATAAACCCATGATGACTGGGCCTGACCCCTAGGTTATATGGCTTCTAATGACATTCAAGATGATCTACTCCATGACCTTCCCTGGTACTGAAATCAGACTGACAGGTCTATAGTTTTCCAGATCATCCTTTCTGCCTTTCTTATAGATGGATGTTACATTTGCTACCCTCCAGGTCATTGGGACCTCCCCACTTAGCCAGGACTTCAGATAAATAATGGGAAGTGTCTTGTCAATAACATCTGCCAGCTCTTTCAGCACCTTTGGATATAACCCATCTGGTTCCATAGACTTGTGTGCATCTAAATGGTGTAGCAGGTCTCTGACCACTTCCTCCTTAGTTGTGACCACCTCATTCTACATCCCCTTCCTGTCTCCTAGCTCGTGTGGCTGGGTATCCATGGAACAACTAGTTCCACTGCTGAAGACTGAGGCAAAGTAAGTGTTGAGCACCTCAGCCTTTTTCTGATCCTTTGTTGCTAAGAGTCCCTCTGCATCCAATAAAGGATGGAGATTTTTTCCTAATCCTCCTTTTGTTGTTAATGAACTTACAGGAACAATTTTTATTATCCCTAACAGCTAGTTTGAGCTGTAGCTGTGCTTTGGCTCTCCTAATTTTCACCCTGCATAGGTTCACTTCATCTTTATAGACTTCATGAGTGATCTGTCCCCTCTTCCAAAAGTCATAGACTCTCTTTTTGTTCTTAAGATCCAGCCAAAGGTCCCTAATTAGCCAGGCTGGTCTCCTGCACTGCTTACTGGTTTTTCAGCCTATGGTGGCAGCCTGCTCCTGTGCCTTTCAAAGTTCTTTCTTGAAGTATGTCCAGCCTTCCTGGACTCCTATATTCTCCAAGGCAGCCTCTCAAGGGATTTTGTCAATACATCTTCTGAACAGATTAAAGTTTGCCCTCCAGAAGTCTAAGGTGGCACTTTTACTAACCCCCCTCCTTGTATCTCCAAGGATCAAAAACTCAATCATCTTATTGCTGGTCTCCAACCTTTTCTTCCTCCACAAGATCTTCCCTCAGGGCTCAGTGTTGGGACTGTTTCTGTTTAACATTTTTTTGATGATTTTGATAAGGACATAGAGTGTACCATTAGTAAGTTTGCAGATGATGCCAAGTTTGGTGGGAGTATTGATCTGCATGAGGATAGGGAGGCTCTACAGAGAGACTTGGATAGATTGAATTGTTGGGCTAATGTCAATGGCAAGGCCAAGTGCCAGGTCATGCACTTGGGCCACAACAACCCCAGGCAACACTACAGGCTTGAGGAAGTGTGGCTTGAAAGTGTCTGGCAGAAAAGGACCTGGGGGTTCTAATTGACAAGTGGCTGAATATGAGCCAACAGTGTGCCCAGGTGGCCAAGAAAGCCAATGGCATCCTGGCTTGTCTTAGAAATAGTGCCACCAGCAGACACAGGGATGTGTTTGTCCCCTTATACTCAGCACTGGTGAAGCCACACCTGGAGTATTGTGTCCAGTTTTAGGCACCTAAATTCAAGAGAGATATTGAGGTGCTGGAACGAGTACAGACGAGGGCAATGAAGCTGGTGAAAGACCTAGAGAATAAATCTTATGAAAAATGCTTGTAGGAGCTGTGAATGTTTAGTTGGAGGAAAAGCAGGTTGAGGGGAGACCTCATCAGTCTCTACAACTACCTGAAAGGTCATTGTAGAGAGGTTGGTGCTGGTCTCTTCTTACAGTAATTAGTGACAGAACAAAAGCGAATGGCTTCAAGTTGCAACAGGGTAGGTTTAGACTGGACATTAGGAAATTCTTTTTCACAGAAAGAGTGGTTAGACACTGGAATAAGCTGCCTGGGGAGGTGATTGAGTCACCATCCTTGGGTGTGTTTAAGGGTCATTTGAATGTGGTGTTGGTGGATACAGTTTATGGGAGAACTTTGTAGAGTAGGGATGATGGTTGGACTTAGTGATCCCAAGGGTCTTCTCCAACCTGAATAGTTCTATGATGGAAATGAACATTTTTCATTAGTCATCCTTTATTAACAACAGGGAAAGTGAGCAGTCTTCCACTTGCTCCCTAACCTACTCTAAATTCAGGGCTCTCCAGTTTGCTGTTATTGTGTAACAACAGAGGAAGTCTATTTTACATATTTGTCTTATTTGGAATTGCATGTATCTCTATACCAAATGGTACACACAGATAGTGATATGCTCAGTGAGTACCTTTCCCATAGTTATAGGTCTCATGGAAATAGTGAACCTTCATTTCAACAAAGTAATTCTGCTCTCCAGAATCACCTCAAATGTCAGTGGCTTGTCTTTTATGCACCCTAAATTTTTAAAGCAGCTCAGGATATTCTGATTCCAAGAGAAAACCAGATAGGTTTTTCTAATTATTTTGACTTGAAAAGATAGTGACTTGTGACACAAAAAAAAAACTGGGGTGAAAAACATGTAAAAAACATAGCTGAGTATCCTAGGGTACAATTTGCTTTCTAGTGTTTTTGTCTTTACCGTGGCTGAAGATTACTCTAAGGAAGATACTCTATGTGCAGCAGAGAAGTTAATTATGTCTGAAAAAAAGATGTTGATGGATCAAGAATAAAAAAGCAAAGAATTACACACGCTTTCAAATAAGGAGTTTAAGCTGTGTAAAAACTATAGAATGTATGGTAGACTCAACCTTTATACTATCATCACTAACATGGCATCTGCTAGAAACTTTATGGTTTCATGGTACGAGCAGCTTGCAACCTATTTGTTGTTCCTGTACACAGATCTCATACTCAGAAAAGAGACAAGCTATGACACTGAGTCAAAAAGTATAAGACAGAGATAATGAAGAGAAGGAAACACTTTTAAAAGACTGGATACATCACCACAGTCTTGATGTGAGGGTATGCCCCCTAAATAACACTTGATATAAATGAACAACTTTCACTTTATGATATCATGGGCATAACTATTACCAACTTATTTTGAATTTCTTTTTCCTCATAAGGAAATTTTTATATTGTAAATTACTAAAAAAAAATAATAATCAAGTAAATACTTTTATTTCTGTAAAAATATTTGTAAATTACACTTATGTAACTTCCTGTGCATATGCATAAATAAAAGTAAACTACACATATTTAATAGCTAAAGATGGATTCTCTCCCACCTAAAACATTTCATTGTAGTAAAACTCAAACACATTTGGCAGTTCCTTATTAATAACAAACAAACAAAATGAAACAACATGCCCTATTCCCTAACCATGAAAAAAACAACCCACAAAGTATAATGAGAGTCTGCTGAGGAGCTAGTGTATTACAAAACTCTTTAATCTATTCTGACTCAACTATATTTATAAAAATGAACAAACAAACAAAAAACCCAAAAACAACAAGAAAAAAACAAATTACAGGTGACCTCAGTATTGGGGGGGAAAAAAATAAAAATAAAAAAAAGGACGTAAGAGAGAGAAAGACAGAGAAATGGAACAAAACATAAAATGTGAATGCCACTATCATTTGCCTCATTGCATCATCTGACACAAAGATAGACTCTTACTCAGTATGGTTTATGAAAACAGAAGTGATTTTATTGAAAAGGTGTATTGACCTTAAAAGTCAAGAACGTACTAGCAAATTCTTATTTCTGTGGGCCAAAAATTATTTTTTTCCTTAAATTCTGTGTTCAGACTTTTCTAGTTAGCTTTAAATACCTTCACTTGGCAAATGAATAATAATTTTTTAAAAAGCAAATTAATATGCAGAAATATAATGTATAAAGATACATGATACATATGTAGTGTGCACAAGTATATAGTGCAAACTTATGCTGTTTACAGTTTTCTTTCTGTTTTTTGTCTGTTTGTTTGGTTTTTTACCTTATTTAGCATTCAATGAGTGGGAAATTATTATGAATTACAACTTTTGCTCACTTGGTCCGGAGTGCTGATTGTAACACCTGTCAAGCATTCTCCCTCAAATACATTGTTAAAAAACATGTTTGCCATCAGTCAGCCATGAAGTGAGAATTCTCTCTGGTGTATTATGAAGGAAACTTTTTCTGCAGAAGTCTCAAATAACATTCCAGACAGTTGCAGCACTAGCAGCAACAGAAGAGAGAGAGATTGTGCTTTGTGGAATTCAGAGACCACACTAAGAATGCTGAGTTAAAGCATACATAGGCATAATAGGAAACCGTAGGGATTCAAATTTATAATGAGGCAATGTACAATTATGACATAAATATTAAATACTACACTTATATTGCTTTTCTTCAATCAGAAAAAAGCTAGCCTACTGAAGGAACTCTCTTTAGGAACCTTACATAATCTCCCTGTGCTAATGTTATTTTGAGCCATACACATGCACTAAATAGTAGTTCTTAGAACAGATATGGGCTATTATTTGTGTGAGAAGGAGAGTCTTTGTGAGAAGGAGAGTCTTTCTAGACAAGTGGGTCACTGTAACTCTGCTTTACCAGACTGCTATGTACAGTGTGCCCTTCTGTTTTGGCACTGCAGCAACATTATAAAAATCCTGCTGCTGATGATGCTCACTAGTAAAAAAAGGTCAAGTCACTGAGGAATCAAATTTTTTTTTGGTATAAATTTTCCCACCTTGTGTGTTGGTCAACACAGAACCTTAGTACATTGCATTAGATGCAGGTGTTCAAGTGCTGGCAATGAGGGGCTGTGAGGGAGCAGAGATTCCCAAGGCTGGCAGAGACAGCCTCACACAGAAGAAGGCTTTTTTTAGTGTGTGCACAGCCAAAAAAGTATGAGATGGAAGGAGTGGCAGAGAAGACCTGTTCCAAACTGATTGCAACACCCATTCCCCATCCTCCTGTGCCACCCAGAGGGAAACAGGCAAAGGAGTCAGGAACAAAGTTGAGCCTGAAAAGGAGGAAGAGAGGGGGAAGGTGGATCAACCCACCATGTGTTCAGTGCATGTGGGGACACTATGTGGTTTTCATCAATACATCTTCCAAAAGAATCAAAATACCTCAGGACTGGGAGACTTTTTAAGTGTGAGCTACCCACAAAATCTGAAACATTATTTGGTAAAAACTCCTCAAATGTCACATTTATCACTTCAAATGGCTCTCTCAGAAAGTGAAAAAGATGATGCCAGGTTGCAGATTTTGATCAAACTGCATCTACAGGAAATTACAATTCTAGGATACTATTGCTCAAAAATTTGATTTTTTGAAGTGTTGTATTAAGTGTTCACTGATGACAATAAAGTGTAAATTTTAGGTTTACTAGCTTAAAGTTTCAAATGAGTCAACTTGTTGACTGACGTCAACATGTTTCAAAGTGTAGTGAACTATAGTACAAGAACTGAAGGTTTGAAAACCACACACAATGATATTGTTGATTGTCCTGGTTTAAGCCAGGATGAAGCCAATTTTCCTTTTGCTGATTTTTTTTTTTTTTTTTCCTTCAGCAAACTTTCTTTTAACTAGTCACAGAGCACTTCAGCTAGGAATGATAACATACAGTGGAATGTTTTTCTAACTGCTGGGTCTTCAAGGCTGCATATTTACTCTTCCAGCTCAAACACTATGGGGAGATCTATGACCCCCCATAGGAGGCTGAGTTAGACAAACAGCAAAATTGGCCAGAGATATTCCATTTCATATATCTATGTAAGCTCGGAGGAAGTTCAGAGATCACAGAAGGCAACTTCCTTCCTGCTTCTTCTCCCCTTCTCTTCCACCCATGGCCGGCATCCGGGGAGGACTCCGTCCATCCATCACCATCGACCCCCAGGCTCGAGGTGTCCTGACCCTCATCACTCTCTGCTTTTCTCCAGCAGCAGACCAGAATTCTTTGGTACTGTTCACATCTAAGGAGAGTGCTGTGGGAGTTGTTGGGGGGAGTTGAGAGGCTTTTGCACATATGTGAACGTATTTGTATATAATTGTATATATTTTCTTATATATCTGTATATATTTCTGATATATTTTCTTAAAGCTGTGTAGTTTAGTTTTCAATCCAGCCAAGTCTCTCTGTCTCCTTCCCTACCTGGGTGGGAGGGGGAGGGGATCGAGAGCATTGTTGTCAAACCTGAGTCAAACATTTACATTGATATAAAAATGTTTTAAGATATGATTATCACTTTAGAAGTATATTTTTTTTACAGTAATTATGCTAAAAACTTCATAGAACTGCTATCCTGCCCTTAATAATGTATTTTTAATATTGTTAGCATAGTCTAACACATATGAAATGATAAATTACTATACATCAAATTGCATTCTTGTTATACTGCTTCTTTAAAAAATGGAAATCTAATGATCAGTTCCCTGTATTGCAAAATCTTACAGCATGAAATTACAATTCACTTACTGCAGAGAGGGTTGGATGTGCATTCATATTATATACTACAATATAATTTGACAAATTTAACTCAGTTGCTTATTCAGTCTGGGATAATGTAAATTGTAAATCATTATGCCTTAGGATCTTGTAGCATATATTATTATATATATGTCCATAAAATGAGAATGATATTCTATGACCTATTTAAGTTATGAGCATTCTTTTAAACAGAATTAAGTTCTGAGATAAATAGTGTAACTTTCAGTGTATGTCAAACATCTACAGTATCACACATTTTTCTATGGTCATGCAAGCCATCAGCTGATGATTAGTTGAGCTCCAACATTTTTTAATAATATATATCTATTATTTTAATTTTACTGTAGATGTAGTTGATTTTTTAAATATTTTTTTTAATGTAGTTATTGTTTCGGACTTCCAAAAAGTTAAAATTGCTGGGACGAGGCAGGTGCTTTAATTCATTGAGGAAACTATTTTGATAGTTATTCCTTGCTACTTCAATGATTTCTTGGTTATTGACACTAAGAACAGGGAATACAAAATCCCAGAAGCTTATACCTTTTATTTTATACTTCCTCTTATTGTGTACATATCATTCACCATTGGAAAATACAGAAGTGGAATGGACGAAGTACAAGAGTGAAACAGCAGCTTTGTTGTGAGAGAAACAGAAAATATATTTACAGAAAACATGCTTTCAAAGGAAGCTTATTGGCAGTGCCTTAGTCCCACCTTTGAAGTGTGTTTTCCAGTGCTAGTGATATTTCCAATATAATCCTGGATTCACTAAAGCTGTTTTGGCAAGTAATGTGAAAATTAATGTTACATTTAACATTAAAGATTTTTATCATATCCTGATTATGCAAATTCTGAATATCCTGCTAGACAGTAAACTGAACATGAACCCACAGTGCACCCTTGCAGCCATTGTGAGAAACTATGTCCTGGGGTGCATCAGCAAGATTACAGACAGCGTAACGTGATAATGCTGCTTTATTAAGCACTTCACAGAACTGCAGAGAGATGAGGCTGATTGGCCCTTTTGGTGATCATCTACTACTACACCCTGCCCAGAACAGGGATAGTTAAAACAAGATGATCAGACAGATTCAGATTCATGATCCAGGCAGATTTTAAAATCTCTAAGGATAGAGGCTCCACAGCCTCTCTGGGCAACCTCTGACAGTTTTTTACCATCTTCACAGGAAAAAAATGTTTTTCTTACATTAAGGTGGAATTCCAGATATTTTAGATTTTGCCCATTGCTTCTGGTCCTTTTTACTACACACTACTAAGAAGAGTCTAGCTGCATCTTATTAACATACTTCCACTCATGTGCTTATACACATGGATGAGATGTCCCTTGAGATCTCTCATCTTCACTGAACAGCTCCAGCTCTCTCAGCCTCTCTTCACATGAAAGATGCTCTCATCCTTTAATAACTTAATAGTCCACAGATAGACTATTCTGTGCAGTTTTAGTCCTTCAGTTTAAGAGAAATTTTAAAATATATAAGAGTCCAGTATCTAATGAGATGCTTCAGGAATTGGAGAACATGACATCTGAAGACATATGGCTTGGAGAAGAAGCAACCCTGATAGGAATCTAACTCCTGGCATCTAGTACTTAGAAAGTACTTTGGAGTGCTATGGTTTGGACAGTTCTATCACTCAATCCCAGACAGGAGGAGGAATCAGGAGAAAGGAAAGATGCCCTTCTAGCAGTGAAGGTTGAATGCAAGCAAGGTTGCTGTGCAAGCAAGGTTGCACAGCAAGTGGAGGACAGGCCTCTCGCACAAGATGACTGATGAAACAGACAGGACCCTCTCAGGAAGGCAGCTATGGTAGAAGTCCCAAACATTCCTGCAAAATTCCTGAGTTATAGTGAGGCTTGTTTATGGCACAGAATAAGTAGGCCAGCTTGGGTCAGCTGACCTGTGTTTCACCATCCCTAGGCCGCTTCTCTGCATGGTTCAAAACTACATTCATCCTTGGTCAGTACAGAAACCTTCATATGAAAGAATGTTATCTCTTCTGTTCTAACAGATTTGAACTACAATTTCTCTAAACAAAAAAAAAAAATCCCAGCAAAACCAGGACAGAGGTAAAATGAAGGTACTTTCTTTGCATTAGTAGGGTACATGGTCACAATGGTAAATAGGTATAAGAAAAAAAATCTTACTTGAGAGAACAATTAAGTATTGGACAGGTTGCACAGAAAAATGGTGGAAACTCTTAACACTGGAAATTTTCAAAAAGTGCCTTCACAAGGACGTTAATAAACTAGTTCTTACTATCTAGACTTTTTTTGTGATTCTATAATATCATCAGAAAATTTCTTCTTATGACAATTCAAATGAGAGATGTGAACGTAGTGAGTTAGCTTTGACACCTATACTCACAGAGAACTGTTTTCTCTGGTACTGCCCTAATTGATATGAAATTACTTTTATTATATTTTTTGGTACTAACACTGCTGGCTATTGTTATGGCCACAAAGCATACTGTAGTGGAGATAGAAGAGGGAGAACCATGCAAGAGCAAAGACACAAAGCAAAAACACAAGGGTTATTTGTGGATTAGAAAACACAATGGTGCTTGAGAATGATCAGGTAAGAATTAGGGCTTCTCCCCTCAGAAGGTGGCAGCATTAATAGCCCAAATGAAATACACATACACCAATGCATGCAGCATGGGCAACAAACAGCAGGAGCTGGAAGCCACTGTGCAGATGGAAAAACACAATTTAGTTGCCTTTGTGGAAACATGGTGGGACTACTTACACATGTCAAATGCTGCAATGGATTCACCTAGACTTAAGTAAAGACTTTGATAATGTTTTCAGAGAACTGTCCAGGAGAAACTGGCTGCTCACAGCTTAGACAGGCATATGGTTCTCTGGATATAAAATGGCTGGATATCTGCACCCAAAGAGTTGTGCTGAAATGACTTAAATCCAGCTGTCAGCCAGTCAGAAGTTTTGTTCCCAAGGGCTCTACATTGGAGCCAGTTCTCTCTAATGGCTTTATCAATGATCCTGACAAGAGGATAGAGTGCAACTTTAGTAAGATTGCAGAAGACACCAAATTGGGTAGGAAAGCTTATTTGTTTGAGGGTAGGAAATCTCTACAGAAGTATCTGGACAGGTTGGATCAATTGGCCAAGGCCAGTTGTATGAGATTCAACAAGGCCAAATGCCTGCACTTGGTTCTCAACAGCATCAGGCAACACTACAGCCTTGGGAAAAGTGACCAGAAAACCACCCAGAGGAAAACGACCTGCTGGTGCTAGTTGATAGTCACCTGAATATGAGCCAGCAGTGTGTCCAGGTAGTCAAGAAGGCCAACAGCATCTTGCCTTTTCCACAAACAGTGTGGCTATCAGGAGGTAGGGAAATGATCGTTTTGTTCTACTCAGCACTGGTGAAGCAGCTCCTCGAATCCTGCATTTTGGACCTTTCACTATAAGGATGTTGAGGTGCTGGAACATATCCAGAGGAGGGCAATGAAGCTGGTTAAGCGTATAGAGCACAAGCCTTATGAGGAGAAGCTGAGGTAACTGGGTTTGTTTAGTCTGGAGAAAGGAGGCTGAAGGGAGACCTTATTTGTCTCTACAACTGCTTGAAAGGAGGCTGTAGTGAGGTGGGGGTATCACAAGTATCAGGTCATAGAACAAGAAGAAACTGCCTCAGCTTGTGGCAGGAGAGGCTTAGATTCCTTCACTGAAGCTGTTGTCAGGCACTGAGACAGGCCCAGGTCAACATAACTGGAGATATATAAAAGATGTGTAGATGAAGTGTTTAGGGACTTGTTTTAGTGGTGGATTTGGCAGTATTGAATTTTCAGTTGTTCTTAATAATCTTAAAGGTCTCTTCTAACCACAACAATTGTTGTGTTTTAGGCCTAATCTGACAACAAAGAAACAGCCACGTGGCTGCTCACTCGCCCCTAGCCCCCTGCTCCCTCAGCCCACCCAAGACTGTGTGGTGGGAAGGATGAAGGCCAACTAGAAGTTTGTGGGTTGATACAAAGGATGAGGAGGTTTTACTCACTGATTACGGCAACAGGCAAAACAAACTCAACTTGGGGAAAAATAATATTTTAATTTTACACTAATAAAATGCACACAGGACACAGACAAAATAAAGAACAGGGCTTAAATATATTATTCCCACCCCTCCCTTCATCCCAGACCCAAATTACTTTGTTCCTGATTTCTCTGTCTCCTTCCCTGCAGTGGCACAGGGGGACAGGGAATGGGGTTTAGAGTCAATTCACAGAGTGCTGTTTCCTGGCACTCCTTTGTCCTCAGGGAGAAAGATTGCTTTCAGTCCTTCCATGTTTTCCCATAGGGTCCCTTCCATGGGAGAGAGTCCTCCACAAACCTCTCTGACATGTCTCTCTCACAAGATGCAGTCCCTCAGGAACAAGCTTCTCCAGCCTGGGCTTCCCAGAGAGTCACAGGCTGCTTTGGAAAACCGTCCCTTCCCCTGGCACAGGGTCCTCCACAGCTGCAAATCCAAGTCCATGGCTGCAGATCCACATCTGTCCCTCCTGGCACCTTCAGGGAATCATCCTCATGTTTCTTCTCCATAGGGCACAGGGGAGCAGTCTGCCATCTTGCCATGGGCTGTGGAGGAACTTTTGCTTAAGTGCTTCCCTTCCCTTCTTCTTCACCAACCTCAGAATTTCCACTCCTCCACTGCTTTAGTCCTCTCCTTTCCAGCTCCACTCTTCTCCTTTTCTATCTCTGTTTTCAGGTTTTCTACCAGTTCTTTAACATCTTAAGCGCAGAGGCACATCTATTGTCTCTCTAATGGCCACCTGAGCCAGGGGAGCTTTTAGTACCTTCTTGGAGGAGACACCCCTGGGGCTTTTCCCACATGACCTAAACCATGCCAGAACCAAACCAGCACAACAATTTTATGCATCTGTGATTTCTCATTACAAACCTTATAAGTAATCACCTGCAATTATTAAAAATAATAATAAAAAAAATAAAAAAGAAATTGTGATAATAAAAAAAAAATAAATTCTTGTATTTACTGAAGGATCTGCTGAGGCAAGACTAATTCTAGTGAACACAATTAAACTTTTGTAGAAAACAGAGTAAGTGGATTAATTTTTTATTTTTTTTTTATATATTAAAACATTCAGATGATCTGAATCTGAAAGTGTACTCAAGCAAACCTGGGTGAAGCACATTAAAGCCAGTCTGTGTGGAAGATTTTACTTAGTCTTGTTTGGTTTTTTTGTTTGTTTGGTTTTTTACTTTCTAACTTTGGAATAAAACGTTCTCTTATAATCAGATATTACTAGAAATTTAGCAGCAAATTGTTTGCCAAATCAATTCCCCACCTAATCTTATATTTCATTTTTGTCATGCTGTTAAACTGGCCAGATCTATTACAAAAGAGTTTATCTTTGCTATTGAGAACTTCACCTCATTACTTTCATAGTTTTCAATGTACAGTTATTGCTATATCTAAAGTATCAGACATTTTTCCACACAAAATGATGTCGAGATTTGCAATCTCAAAGTCAGTGGTTGTTAAGAATTGACTTCAGAAGAGAGAAGGAAGAAGGTTGGGCCTTTCTCTGGCCTGGAACACCAACAAAGTTAATACATCTACTGTTTTACCTAGATTTTTAAATTTTTTAATTCATTTTTGTATGATGGATATAGGTGCATTTGTTATTCGCAAAATTAAGTCAGCAAATGACTGTTGATACCTATTTGGCATTTTTCAGTATTATTCAGAAATACTAGCTTGGGTCTTCAGATCACTCAGATGTATCTAAATGGTGTCACATTCATAAATAAGTCCTTCTTTATTGCCCACCTTTTGTAAAGTTTGTAGAGTAAGTAAAAACTTTTGAGCTGCTATGTTAAAAGTTATACACAGCACATTTGGAGAAAATTACAACTCTGTAGACAGACTTTGATGTTACTGCTTCTTAAGAGAGAAAATATTTTTCTGAGAAGCTGAATTCTTCAGATGAAGTTCACATATCTTTAAACAAGACTAGACTACACTAGACAGGATCAGACCAGACATTTCAGTTTGATGGGGCCTACCTGCAATAACCACCTATTCCAACTACTTGGTTGATTCAGGACTGATCAAAAAGTAAAGCGTGCTATTAATTTCATTTTCCAAATGCCTCTTCAATAAAGGTCTCTTCTAACCACAACAATTGTTGTGTTTTAGGCCTAATCTGACAACAAAGAAACAGCCACGTGGCTGCTCACTCGCCCCTAGCCCCCTGCTCCCTCAGCCCACCCAAGACTGTGTGGTGGGAAGGCTGAAGGGCAACTAGAAGTTTGTGGGTTGATACAAAGGATGAGGAGGTTTTACTCACTGATTACGGCAACAGGCAAAACAAACTCAACTTGGGGAAAAATAATATTTTAATTTTACACTAATAAAATGCACACAGGACACAGACAAAATAAAGAACAGGGCTTAAATATATTATTCCCACCCCTCCCTTCATCCCAGACCCAAATTACTTTGTTCCTGATTTCTCTGTCTCCTTCCCTGCAGTGGCACAGGGGGACAGGGAATGGGGTTTAGAGTCAATTCACAGAGTGCTGTTTCCTGGCACTCCTTTGTCCTCAGGGAGAAAGATTGCTTTCAGTCCTTCCATGTTTTCCCATAGGGTCCCTTCCATGGGAGAGAGTCCTCCACAAACCTCTCTGACATGTCTCTCTCACAAGATGCAGTCCCTCAGGAACAAGCTTCTCCAGCCTGGGCTTCCCAGAGAGTCACAGGCTGCTTTGGAAAACCGTCCCTTCCCCTGGCACAGGGTCCTCCACAGCTGCAAATCCAAGTCCATGGCTGCAGATCCACATCTGTCCCTCCTGGCACCTTCAGGGAATCATCCTCATGTTTCTTCTCCATAGGGCACAGGGGAGCAGTCTGCCATCTTGCCATGGGCTGTGGAGGAACTTTTGCTTAAGTGCTTCCCTTCCCTTCTTCTTCACCAACCTCAGAATTTCCACTCCTCCACTGCTTTAGTCCTCTCCTTTCCAGCTCCACTCTTCTCCTTTTCTATCTCTGTTTTCAGGTTTTCTACCAGTTCTTTAACATCTTAAGCGCAGAGGCACATCTATTGTCTCTCTAATGGCCACCTGAGCCAGGGGAGCTTTTAGTACCTTCTTGGAGGAGACACCCCTGGGGCTTTTCCCACATGACCTAAACCATGCCAGAACCAAACCAGCACAACAATTTTATGCATCTGTGATTTCTCATTACAAACCTTATAAGTAATCACCTGCAATTATTAAAAATAATAATAAAAAAAATAAAAAAGAAATTGTGATAATAAAAAAAAAATAAATTCTTGTATTTACTGAAGGATCTGCTGAGGCAAGACTAATTCTAGTGAACACAATTAAACTTTTGTAGAAAACAGAGTAAGTGGATTAATTTTTTATTTTTTTTTTATATATTAAAACATTCAGATGATCTGAATCTGAAAGTGTACTCAAGCAAACCTGGGTGAAGCACATTAAAGCCAGTCTGTGTGGAAGATTTTACTTAGTCTTGTTTGGTTTTTTTGTTTGTTTGGTTTTTTACTTTCTAACTTTGGAATAAAACGTTCTCTTATAATCAGATATTACTAGAAATTTAGCAGCAAATTGTTTGCCAAATCAATTCCCCACCTAATCTTATATTTCATTTTTGTCATGCTGTTAAACTGGCCAGATCTATTACAAAAGAGTTTATCTTTGCTATTGAGAACTTCACCTCATTACTTTCATAGTTTTCAATGTACAGTTATTGCTATATCTAAAGTATCAGACATTTTTCCACACAAAATGATGTCGAGATTTGCAATCTCAAAGTCAGTGGTTGTTAAGAATTGACTTCAGAAGAGAGAAGGAAGAAGGTTGGGCCTTTCTCTGGCCTGGAACACCAACAAAGTTAATACATCTACTGTTTTACCTAGATTTTTAAATTTTTTAATTCATTTTTGTATGATGGATATAGGTGCATTTGTTATTCGCAAAATTAAGTCAGCAAATGACTGTTGATACCTATTTGGCATTTTTCAGTATTATTCAGAAATACTAGCTTGGGTCTTCAGATCACTCAGATGTATCTAAATGGTGTCACATTCATAAATAAGTCCTTCTTTATTGCCCACCTTTTGTAAAGTTTGTAGAGTAAGTAAAAACTTTTGAGCTGCTATGTTAAAAGTTATACACAGCACATTTGGAGAAAATTACAACTCTGTAGACAGACTTTGATGTTACTGCTTCTTAAGAGAGAAAATATTTTTCTGAGAAGCTGAATTCTTCAGATGAAGTTCACATATCTTTAAACAAGACTAGACTACACTAGACAGGATCAGACCAGACATTTCAGTTTGATGGGGCCTACCTGCAATAACCACCTATTCCAACTACTTGGTTGATTCAGGACTGATCAAAAAGTAAAGCGTGCTATTAATTTCATTTTCCAAATGCCTCTTCAATACTGAGGGGTGTGGACATTATTGAAGATTTTAGAAAATAACTCCTTGTCATAAGTGCTTAGTGAACCAACTAGGAAAGATGCCCTCCTAGACCTGCTATTTTTTATGAAATAAAGATGTTAATTAATTTACTGTCTTTATAGACAGATTTGCATTTTTTAAAATTTACCCTTCTTTTGAGATTCAATAAACTTAATGAAATGTCAAGATGTGACAAAACTGATACAATTTCAGAAAATTATCAGATTTCAAACTGGGAAGGGATTTAAAGGATATACATTTGTATTTTCATATGCAGGAGCCTGGCATCCATTTATAAAGTTATCATTTACCAGGAAATTAAATTAATAAACCAAATCAGAAATTGTAAAAATTAAATTCAGGTTCAAATTCAGGTTTTCTGGAATAGATAGAATAAAGGAAAGATTTCTAAACAAATCTGTCCTGTTTTTTTTGGTCCTTTCCAAATCAGCATTTTCTTTTAACCTTTCTTTCGAGGTTTTTGGTTTGAAGTGCCTTCCTGGACTGAACAAATCCTAGAAAATTCATTTTGAGTCTGTCAGAAACTCTGTTTACCATCAGCTCAACAGCATGACTGTTAATTCGCTGTTTCTCTCAGAGGAAATTACTACTGCTGTTACAGATTCCCTCTTTAGTGGATCTTGACATATTTTGCATACCCTGTACAGTTTTCCAGAACCTCTCTTCCTTTCTTCCCAGGAAATACAGATCACTCTATGAAGGCACAATCTTCCATAGATCTATATGGGTCTCCTAAAAAACTCTGACTAGAAAATGCAATGTACCATTAGAAGCAGGAATCGATGATGAAAAATAGTTTCTACAGCTACATCAGAAGCAGAAGGAAGAGAAAGCAAAATCCAAACCTACTGCTGAGCCATAGAAGGTGTCTTGTGATAAAAGACACTGAAAATACTGAAAAAATCAATGCCTTATATGCCTTAATCCCTAAAGGCAAGAGTCAAGTATTTGAGGCAAGCAGGAAAGTCAGGAGGAAGGAAGATCAACACTCACTGAAGTGGGATAGACTAGGTTAGGAATCACCAAAATAAACTGAATATACCCAAGATTGCACTCTCCAGTGCTGAAGAGTGGCTTCATGTAACCACCAGATTACTCTGAATTTCTGTTGAGTCTGTGTTGAGTAGGGACCGTCTCTGAAGATGGAAGAATGCAAAGATCACTCCTCTGTTCAAGAACAGAAAGGAGGAGGCCCTTCCTTGATCCCTGGAAAAGGGATAGAGGAAGTCCTTCTGGAAACCATTCAAAAATATGGGGACATGAAGGCATTTAGGAATAGTTGGCATGATTATAAGAAGGAGAAATTATGCCTAACGTGCTTCATAGCCTTCTATGGTGAGGTGAATTATATGATGAATGAGTAGGGAGTGATGAATGTTGCTTATCCTCAGTTTAGCGAGGTTTCCACCACTGTCTTCCCTACCATACTCCGAGGCAATAACATGGAGTATGGACTAGATAAATCAACAATGAGGGAAACCAAAAAATCATCAAACTAACAGACTACAAGGACTGTGATCAGCTTTACAAAGCCCAGTGGCAAACTACTTACTCCTGCTGTATCCAAGGTGTCAATACTGTTTAAGTGGGTCCGGAACTGTTGAACACATTCTTTAACATCCTGGACAGTGGACAGAATGCACCTTCTGTAATTTTGCAGGGGGTATCCAAGCAGAAAAAAAGCCTGATACACCAGTTGATGTGCTGCAGTTTAGAGGGACCTATACAGGTTGGATCAATGGCCAACAGGAATATATTGGTATTCAACAAAGGGAAATGCCAAACCTTCTCCTTGAGGAAGAAAAATGACATAATGCCACAGAGATTCCACCTCTCTGGAAAACAGCTCAACCGAAATTGCCCTGGTGATTCTGGTGGACAGTAAGTTGACTATCACCCAACAATGCACCCTTGCAGTAAAGAAGCTAGGCAGCTTTCTAGGCTGCACTGGTAAGATAATTCTCCGCAGATTGAGGTGGCTAATCTTTCCTCTCTGTTCAGTGTGGAGGAGATACATCTGGGAGCTGTATCCTATGCTGAGCTTCCCAGTACAAGAGAGACACGGACTTACTACAGCAAGTTCATCAAAGGGCCACAAAGATCATGAAGGGACTGGAGCATGTCATACAAGGAGAGGCTAGGACAGCTGGGAAGATTTAGCCTAGAGAAGAGATATTCCATGGGACAACTTACACATATGTGTAAATGCCCAGTCTGAGGGAAGTCAAGAAGGATCTAGATATTTCTAGTTATACCCAGTGACATAAAAACGGGCCCAAACAGAAAGAGAGGAAATTAAGTTAAATATAAAACATTTTTTTCTGCAACAGTAGGGTAATACTCTGGAATATCTCATGCCTCTGAACATCAGGAAACACTTTTTTTACAGAGGTAGTGAACAAATACTAGCACAGGCAGCCCAGAGAGGTTGTGGAGTCTTCATTCTTGTAAATATTCAAACCTGCCTGGGCACAGCCCTCAACAAAGTGCTGTAGCTGAACCCATGGGAGCAGAGGATTGGACTAGATAATTTTCTGTGTTCCTCCTTAACACTCATTTAATTTTCTTGTTCTAAACTGTAGAATGACCATATATTCCCAGAAAACCGCAGTAAAATAAATATACCTGGAATTACAGGCTGTATTTAGTAGAAGTAGATAGATAACTCAGAAATTCTGCAACATAGACATTTAGTATTTTACATGCTGTTCACATGAAAGCTGGAAAATGTTTCAAGTATAATTCTACTTTTAAAATGTTTCAAGATTTATAGAAATATTGATCATAAAACAAAGGCATTAAAACGTAAAGGAAATTTCAAAAAAATCTAAACAACCAAAACTCTCAACCACAAATAAAAACAAGCTGTTATTCTTCTTTCTCTGTTCCATCTTCTACCAACTCCAATCAAGCTAATACATTTCAATTATAGCTGCTGGATTCTTTAATAATCTCCTTTTCAATTAGTAAGAATGCAGACACACAAGGATTCAAATTGCTTCTGTTCAGCTGCGGATGTGTGTTTCCTGCTACTCTTCCCACAGTGCTCTGGGTTTTTTTGTTACCTTCTCCCCTTTGATCTGATAGCTATGTTGAGTGTTCTGAGTGACTGATAGTACATGCAACGACCTTCAGATAGAAAAAAAAACCCACTTTTTAAAAACTCAATCTGTTTCAATGCAGTTTGTCATGCTGGACCTAAATTCATTAAGTATATATATACTTGAAAAACCTTTGCAGTGTTAATGACATAATCTGTCTTAGTGCATCCATTGACAATAGGAGTTCCTTGTACGCTTCCTGACTCTGCTTTGAGAGAGTCTAGGTGGTGTGAATGAAATATATTTAGCAGAAAATGACAAAAGGAGAAAGAAAATATTTGTATGTTTATATTCCAGTTTCTGGCTCTGAAAAACACACTGAAATCTGTCAGTTTAGTGAAGATCCCAAATTAAATCATGCCCCTACAATGACACTCAGTAGTTTCAATCTCTTAGATTTAACTAGGTTAAGCGAATAGGAAAAAATAATAATAATAAAAAATATTATAAAAACATTTTTCCAGTTGCAATACTCTTTGCTGTAACTATTGTTCTAGTCAGAAGTGAAACTAAACATGTGCTTCTTAGGTGTGCAACTAAGTGTAATCACAAGTTTTAATTTCACACGCTTTACCTTGAAGAAACTGTAGTTTAATATGACCTTTATGAATTTTCATTTTATGGAAATAAAGGGTTTGCAAATAAATATTTTAAAAAGACAAAAAGTTCTCCACAAATTCAGCACAGCTACCTGATTCTGTTTGATACCTTTGCTAAAACACCTTTCCAAAAATGTAAGAAACCAAAGCCATCCAGTAATCAAAAAAAGCAAAATATATTATCTTCAAAGAACAACAGTGTTGTCCCAAAGGTGGGATCCATTACCCTGTAGGTAATGGAAACAGAAAAACAAAATTTTCTAATGGTGTGTGTTTTTCACAACTTCAACAAATTTAAAGGAAAGATACTTACATAAAGTAATAAATAATATATTGAAACTTGCATGTGTTAGCTTCATACAGAAGAAAACCTGTGCAATTTAAACCAATATAATTTTGTTAACTTCAACTCTATCTAACAATCAATTCACTGTAATGTGAACTCCAAGGTGAGCTTGCCTAGTGAGAGAGTATCTCAGGGATCTCTTTCCTCTTGAAAGACAGTCAGTCCATATCAGCATATACTTCTACCTAATACTTTTTTGTCATGGCAGACTACCCAAAAGCAAAGATTTATCAAAGAATAAGAAATTCATTCATATTCCACACCTTTTATCCTAGGTTTATTGGATTAGTTGGCTTTTCAATTAACATTACATTGCATCAGCAAAGTCTACACATACAAAAAAAAATAATAAAAGATATCAGGTCGTCTCTGCCTTTTATGTTCCAAGGATGCACATATTTGAAGCTTATGGGACCAGAATGAAAACTTTAGTAGAAAAAGAAGCAGCCAGACAATTAACTGGCAGGGAGAACCCAAACCTGCCATAAAACTACTGTGCAGATGCTTTGTGGTTTAGGTCCAGGTGGCAACAATGAACTATTTGGTTGCTCACTCACCCCTCCCCCAACTGTGGGATAAGGAGAAGATAATCCAACTGAAGGCACATGGGTCAAGACAAGAATAGGGAAGGTTCATTCACCAGTTATGGCCCCAGGCAAAACAGATTTAACTTGGAGAAAATTCCATTGAATTTATGACTAATCAGATGCAATCAGGAAAAACAGAAAAAAACCCAGCAGAGCTTAAACACCTTACCTCACCACCCTCTTTTTCCTGGGCCCAAATTACTCTACTCCAAATTTTTCTAACTCCTCCCACCAGCAGCACAGCAGAACAGGAAATGGGGCTTAGAGTCAGTTCATCATATGTTTTCTGTTGCTCCTTTCTGCTACTCAGGGAGAAATATTCCTCGCACTCTTTCCATACTCCAATGTGGGGTCCCTCCCATGGGACAGAGTCCTTCACAAACCTCTCCAGCATAAGTCCCTCCCACGAGGTGCAGTCCCTCAGGAACAGACCACTCCAGCACAGGCTGCCCACAGAGTCATGACTTCCTTTGGATATAATCATCTCTCTTGGCATGGGGTCTTCCACAGCTGCAGGTCCACATCTTCTCCATTGTGGTCCTTCACAGGGTGCTCCACCACGATCTTTCATGGGCTTCAGTGGGACAGCCTGCCATCTCATCACAGGCTGCAGGAGAACCTCTTCTTGGGCACCTCCTCTCCTGCCTTCCTCACAGCCTTTGATATCTATGCTCCAGGGTTGCTCTTACCTCCCCCTCTCCTCTGCACAGCAGGTCTTATAGCAGTTTCCTTTTCCTTTTCTTATATGTATCAATTGCAGAGACACATCCATTGTCACTGATGGGCTCAGCCTTGGACAGAGGTGGGGCTGGATTTTGAAGCTAGGGGAGCTCTCAGCAGCTTCTCACAGGAGTCACCACTGGGATGCCTCCTCCACTATCAAAACTGCACTACAGCAGCCTAACACAAGCTATAAAATATTTACTTCCAATATGCCCTGATTTTACCTGACAAGGAATGTACAAAATGATAGGCTATGCGTCTTTCCTTTACTATGCCAAGTAGAAAACATTTGAGATTTTTTTTGTTGCAAGAATTAAGATAGGTGTCTGGAAAGACTAGACAGAAAAAAAAAATAAATTAAAAATTGGTGATATTTAGATTGCCGTGGTAGGCCTGCAAAGACTCTCATGTTAGCAAACAACATAAGGCAAAAAGTAAACAAATTCATTTTCTATCAGACCAGTATAGACTGGAACTTCACCAAAAGTTACTTTAAATATTAGAAGAATTACTAATTCTTAATCATCGAAACTGAGACTAACATTCATTTACTCCATTTGCATCTAAAACCTTAACATAAGATATGAACATCCCTCAAATCTTGTAACTTCAGAACTCTCAACAATGTCTAATCCCAACAAGCTTATTCCTCCAAAAGGGTTGATAAGCAAATATACAAGGAATTATTTATCAATAAGAAGTGTTACTGTAGTGTCTCAAGCCTTTTCTGTTCCTTGAGCTGAACCGGGATGAATGTTTTTGCTGTCAGTTCTTTCGTTATTGTTGAAGTTTTTGTTAAATATCAGGACACCAGGCCCTGGGAGATGATCAGCCTCTTTGCCTGAGCAGAGTGGAGTGTTGGCACAATCCCTCTGCATCACCCTGTTTGAGAGGGTGCAATATTTGCATGGTGCCTTCATGACCCTGGCAACCTATTTTAGTCTTCCTCTACATCAGGAAGCTGTCTGTGCGCAGCTCTGATAACAAAGCACTATCGCTTTTCAAAGTGACAGGGCACAGTGACTGACATATCAACAATGGAACTTAAACGAAAAGGCCTCTCTAATTTAACTGCTAATCTGCTGAAACTGTGTTCATACCTAGCACTCTTATTTTCCATTAAAACTTGGTTATAGCTAGAAAAAAAGTTTGGTGTATGCCTTTGCCTTTTTGATTAACAGCCGAGTCGGGAAGGAGCTAAAAAGCTAGGAAACAGTAAGGAATATTCTTCCACACTGCTGAATGTCAGATATTTGTTTGTCAGATAAAAATGACACAGGATTCACCTTTTGGAAGATGTTTTGCAGGAAAGTAATGAAAGGTTTGCTGTCAAAATGGGAGTTTTCTTCTAAAGTAAGATATGCAACTTCTACCCATTATTATATTGGAAAAAAAAAAAAATAAATCATTACTTGGTGCTAATTTAAAGCCTGTATCTAAAATCAATTAATATGGAATGGTTTAATATTATAATGGAAATGGGTTAGCAGAAAAATAATGTGCATTAGGTGCTTTGAGTAACAAGAGCTCTTACAGTAGATTTTTAAGGCCCCACCAACAAATAATCAGACACTGCTTCTAAGTGTTTTATTTTGTTTTCACTGATGTCTTGACAAACTAACCTACAGCATTAGTTTTTTAGATTGTAATTTGCAAAAGAAGAATGTGAGTACTGTACTTCAAAGCATAAAAACTTAGTATTGGTGTTTTAGAGAACATTTGAAGCAATAGCCTGATGAAACTGTTAAAAATTTTGGTGGTAACATTTATCTCTGGGCAGACAGCAAGTTTTCTGGCAATTCCAGTCTTGGACGACTATTAGGTATGAAGACTGATTCTATTTTCCTTCTGTTTGGATTTGGTCTTTTGTGTTTTTCATTTTTCCTTTTTTCAAAGCATCTTCTACTTTCTTTAGTTCCCTTCAACAATTTCTTCTATGGAAAGCTGTTTGAGTGGATATGCTACATATCAAAATACTCTTTTCTATGTAATCACATGAGTCAGCCTACCATTACTTGCTTGATCAAGACTTGGACCTATGAAAAATAAAATCTATGGCCTATGTGGACAAATAAAAACAGAGGATAGGACCAGATATTTGGTTTAATTTTGTTTGGTTGGTTTTGATTTGGGTTGGGTTACGCTTTTTGTTTGCTATTTTGTTACTTTTTTTTTTCTTGGTTGTGGGTTTTGAGTTTTCTAGTGGTTTGTTTTTTTTGTGTTTTGTTTATTTTTTTATTGTAATTTAGGTCACATAATGTATACAAAATTGAAGGTATTTTAAAGTTTATAGCTATGCATTGCTATGGAGCACCAAAATTTCCTAATTGTCCTGGTTTGAGCCAGGATGAAGCCAATTTTTCTTTTTACTGATTTTTTTTTTTCCTTCAGTAAGCTTTCTTGTAACTAGCAACAGTGTGTTCTGCTAGGCTGATAAGACAGTGGAATGTTTTTCTAACTACTGAGGCTTCAAGGCCGCACCTGCACTCTGCCGGCTCAGACACTATGGGGAGATCTGTGACCCCCCCCGTAGGAGGCTAAGTTAGACAGACAGCAAAATTGGCCAGAGATATTCCATTCCATTTATCTACGTAAGCTCAAAGGAAGGTCAGAGATCATAGAAGACAACTTCCTTCCTTCTTCTTCTTCCCTTCTCTTCCGTCCATGGCTGGTGTCGAGGGAGGACTCTGTTCATCCATCACCGTCGACCCTTAGGCTTGAGTTCTCTGACCCCCATAACTCTCTGCTCTGTTCCAGCAGCAGCTCTGGGATTCCTCGGGACTCTTCCCAGATCAGGGAAGTGCTGTGGGAGTTGCTGGGGTGGGGGGGAGGCGAGAGGCTTCTGCCCATACTGAATATATCTGTATATAATTGTATATATTTTCTTGTATCATTCATTAGTGTTTTAATTAAAGCTGTGTAGTTTAGTTTTCA
>NW_009953911.1:997926-998160 GCF_000747805.2 Chaetura pelagica
TGCAATGAATCTACTGGGTCTTTTTCCAAACCTGCAATTGTACTTGTGGTATACAGCCAAGGGCATTCTGCTCTTTGTAGCTGCTCTTAAGATTCTTCTGTGGTTTCTTGATAGAACTGTAGTCATCATCAACCGTATCATTACCAGCCTGGTGTTTATAATGTGTTGTGGATACGTAGGGTGAGATGCTGTTCCACTCACTACCCGTCCCCCACAGGCAAGGCTGCCGCCCCT
>NW_009953911.1:998598-1013951 GCF_000747805.2 Chaetura pelagica
AAAACAGTGGCAACAGAACAACTGGCAGCGAAAGGGTAAACCTATCTGGGTTGCTGACCTGTGGAAAGACATTGCATCTCGGATAGAGAAACTGGAGGTAAAAGTGCGTCATGTAGATGCACACGTGCCTCTGAGTCGAGCCACTGAGGAACACAGACACAACCAACGAGCAGATGAGGCTGTCCAAGTGTTTCAAGTAGACTTAGACTGGGAACACAAGGGTGAGCTCTTTCTGGCTCAGTGGGCCCATGATGCTTCAGGTCATCAGGGCAGAGATGCAACATACAAATGGGCTTGTGACCGAGGGGTGGACTTAACCATGGACACTATTGCACAGGTGATCCACGACTGTGAGACATGTGCTGCAATTAAGCAGGCAAAACGGTTGAAACCTTTGTGGTATGAGGGGAGGTGGTCAGTACTGGGACCAGTGCTGTTCAGCATCTTTGGTAGTGACATGAACTGTGGGGTCCAGGGGGTTAGGTCAACCAGTGGGGTTGAATGAATCCTCAATAACTTTTCTGATGACACCCAGCTGCATGGAGTAGCTGACACCCTAGTGGGAAGGCATGCTACTCAGAGGCACCTTGACAGGCTGGAGAGGTGAGCCAATGCCAACCTCATGAAGTTCAACAAGGCCAAGAGCAAGATCCTGCACCTGGGTTAGCACAATACCAGGAAAAAATACAGGCTGGGTAGAGAATGGATAGACAGTAACCCTGCAGAGAATGACTTGCAGGTGTTGGTGGATGACAATTTTGACATGAGCCACCAGTTGTGTGCTTGCAGCCCAGAGGACCAACCTCATCCTGGGCTCCACCAAAAGAAGCCTGGCCAACAGGTTGAAAGAGATGGTTCTCCCCCTCTACTCTGCTCTGGTAAGACCACACCTGGATTACTGCATCCAGCTTTGGAACCCTCAAAGCCAGAAAGACATGGAGCTGTTGGAAAGGGTCCAGGGAGGGGCCATGAAGACGATCAAAGGGCTGAAGAACCTCTTCTATGAAGACATGTTGAGAGTTGGGGCTATACAGCCTGGAGAAGAGAAAGCTCCAGGGACACCTTATAGTGGCCTTCCAGTACCTGAAAGTGGTCTACAGGAAAGCTGAGGGGGCAGGGGGGTTGCCAGAGAGGGTAGTGATAGCACAAGGGATACTGCTTTTAAAATGTAAGAGGGTAGATTCAGGTTAGACATCAGGAAGAAATTCTTCACTATGAGGACAGTAAAGTACCTGAATAGGTACTAAGGAGCTTGTGGTAACCCCCTCCCTGGATGTGTTTAAGGCCAGGTTGCATGAGGCTTTGTGCAGTCACGTCTAGTGTGAAGTGTCCCTTCTCATAGTAGGGAGTTGGAACCTTATGATCATTAACGTCCCTTCAAACCTTAACCATTCTATGATTCTATGTTTCTACGTTAATCTAAATGTTTTTAGACAGACAGAGGCCTATCTCACTTGGCTTCAGCCATTAAAAGCCCAGTTTGTGAATTTTACCTTAGAAGCTGCCTGTATTTCATGATAAATTACAGCTGCTCTGGTTCAGGATGGGCAAACTACTGCGAAAAATCCTACTGACCAGTTGGAGGGTCACCTTCCTAAAGGCGGGTCTAATTTTTGCTCTTGTCTCTTCAGTGGTAAATGCCAATTTGCCCAATGACCTAAAACTGAATATTTTATATATTTAGTAAAACAGGCTGTTTAATGCAAAGCTTGCCTGGTCTAGTAACTGAGTTTTCCATAATAAGTTATAACTGAGAAAAGTCTGACTGTCTACATACACAGTACCCTGCTCTTTCTATTACAACTACTAACACTACTTCTAAAGAATGAGCTCCAGATATTCATAAATGTGTAAAACACGAAGGTGGTGACTAAAGGGGAAACTCTGTAAACTATCTGCTGATTGAGTGCTCAGATATTCCATCAGGAGTTAAGCTAGTTAGTCCTTTTTCAAGGTACAGAACTGTTCACACAAAAGCACAGACAATTTCACTCATGTAATTCAAAATTTCTGCAGTAAGTCTGTATAAAGAAGGAGGAAAAATATGATGAGTGAAATGATAAGCATGTAAACAAAAGAGACCTAGAAAAGAGGTAAGGCCTTCTGAGGTCTCATTAAAACATTCAGTTACAATGTAGTGTTTTAGAAATAGAATTTCAAATGCACATTTATTGTATAGTTTTAAAAACTACTGCGTAGAATTTAAAAAATAAAAATTCCAAAAAGAAAAGGGGGAAGAAACCCAACCCTGAAAATAGTTTTCTATTTTAGGAGATGAAAGCATAAGTGACTGGTCAATTGTACAAGCTTACGTACCTCACAAATGCAGTTTAAAATATTAAAACCTCCAGCAAGGTGCAACAGCAGATAAATGTCTAATTATGAATTTGGGAAAACACACTTCCAGTCTTATAACTTGTGATCCTATATAAATTGTGTTTTACCTCAGATCTTTCTCAAATCTTAAGGAAAAATTATGTTATGTGGTTTAGAGACCAAATTCTCTATAGAGAGCATCATATTAGAACCTTGCACCAGAAGCCTCAGTTTTTTATGTGACAGCGAAAGAATATGTAGAAAGTCAATACCTTAGTTGCTGAATGCAGTTTGGCATACATAAATGTATCAGTCCTTAGAAGGTACCAGTCTACTTACTGATTCCAAATCAAATACACATACCCATCCTAATCTAGATAATAGTGACCCATGGATTCTCTTGTTTCCAGATCTACTTATGCTAAAGTGAAAAACTGGTTGTTTGAAAGTGGTAAGATCTAAACTTCTTCCTCAGATGCACATTCCACATGTTCAGTCTCAGCACTCTATAGATGACCTAGCAGATTGTGTTGGTCTATTGAACAACATTCTAAAGATATCCACAGCATTATTTTGAAGCAAAACTTTTTAGTAGGTGACTTCTCAAACTCAAGGTTATTTCCATCTAAGCTTCCTTAAACTTAATGATTTACAGATTGTGAATTTGGGATATGACATAAGTTTTAATATGAGACAAAAACATTGTTTTGGCAATTACTGCACTTCCTTAAAAATCTGAAAAATAATTTGTTCACAGCAAACTGGTGAAAGATATGCTTTAATGTTGACAGCTATATTTTTTTATATGGATCACAGAGAAACTGTACTATTCAAGGTAGAACATCTGGAACATTTAATCAGATTTCAAGATTTAATTCAGATGGGTTGTCTATTATAATTTCACAAAATAAAGGAAATGTTATAGTACAACATTCATATTAGTACAAGAACAATTAATTAGAACATTTAAAAAAAACCAACAAAAAAACCACAAAAAAAACCCCAAACCCTTGCATCTGTCTAAGTAGAAAAAAACTGAAAATATTGATAAGAAATATTCAGTGAAGTATGACTGGATAAAGATATTTATTTACACTCATGTAGTGTCAAATAGCGCTTTGCAAGACTGACATTAAAGAAATGCAGAAAAATGCAACAAACAAACAAAACCAACAACAATAAACTTTAAACATTTTATGAGGTATATGGTATTTAAAACAGAAGGTATATTTTGTAGAAGGTAGTTGTGTGAACTGTGGATTTTTTATAAAGAATGGAAGCATCTCTCATCAGAACTGTCACTAAACTGATAGGATCTGAATTCCTTCAGACAACTTGTTCTTTCATTCAGAAGAAGTAAGTCAAAAAACATATTACATTGAAATAAATACATAGGAGAAACATAACCAAATGATAAAATTTGTTACATGTAATGCATTTCTTAATATTTTCTTAATAAGACCAGGCTTCCCCAGGTTAAAAGCTATTATTCACATACACATGGATTTTTACACATATGAGTAGTTTTTCCAAAATAATTTATAATGAAACTGTGCACAGGGCAACGTTACAACAGCCAGTACTTGGCTAAGAGTGAAATCTTTGGCTGAATATCCCACCTAGCCAAAAAGTATGCATCCAGTCCAGCCCTGTCAAAGCTTTAGAGAATATTCCTGCTTCACATCAAGAGTCTACAGAAGCTTTAGCTTTGTTTGTTTATATTTTACAAATCAATAAGTAACACAAATGTGCTCCGACCCCTGTCATTCATGATCCCTATTAGAGTTCAAACTGTACTAAGCTTCTAAATACCAGAATGTGCCTACCTTTCTATTTCTCTTCCTTCATGCACAATCTCTGCAAAGTCCAGTGGTAGAGCTTTCATCTACCTATGAGAGTTCATATCATATTCAAGCCAATTTTGGAACTTTTCTACAGCAAACATAGTGTCCTGGACTCCAGAGCACTAGCTTACATGTTCCAGACCTACCCGTCTGCTCTTTTGCAGTTGAAAAATTGGAGCAATCTTAAGCATACACTAATAATCACTTAACTGAGGAGAATGAAGATTAAGAAAAGACACTGAATGAACCCGTAGCCTTAACTAAATGACTGCAAGAGCATGAGCGGCTAGAAATACAAAACAATACAGTTTTCTTTAAAAGAGTTGTATGACTAATGTCTATTAAATCACATTTTGAAGTATATTCAGTATTTAAAGTAATTTATAGAAATGCCATTAAATCTGCAACACTGCATATATATGATAATAACAGTACTCACCAAATGAAGTATCAATCAGCAAAAAAAAATAGATTCAGTAACTGCTTAGAATATTCTTCAGTCATTTTTACTGGTGGAATAGAGCAAGGGAGTATCGGGGAATCTTTAAATGTGTTATATCTGGTTTATGTTCAACTGATTTTGTTATAAATGCTTGCAGTAAATGCAAGTGCAAAGAAAATAGGCCATGTGTAAAGACAGGAACAAGAAAACCATAAGCAACAGCAGATGAATGAGATTAAACTGAAAGTGAGTAACTTACTCCTGGTATTTAACTGAATACTGTAAAGACAGTGTAAAGGACTAAGATGCTGTAAACTTGATGTACCTGTGCCATTTTAAAATTGTTGAAGGACAAATTAAATTTTGGCCTAAGCATTTGTTGCAACTTTCTTTTAAGATCTCTGCTTTCTAGTCTGTTCAATAATAACTAGAATATAATTATTATTTTTTTTATTTATATGAAAGAAAATATGGTGAGCTGCTGGCCCATGTTAGCCTATTAAGGTTGAGTGAAGCAGCATAAGATTTCTACTAACTTTGAGCAGAACTGTGAGCTCTCTAGATGAAGCAACTTAATTAAGAGTGTGTGTCAAATTCCTTACTAACAATTTATTTATTCTATATTCTGTTTTTGAAATTCATCATCCTAATGTCAACTTATCCAGGTTCTTTAGTAAAGAAGCTATGAACACAACCTTGTTTGGAAAGAAAGTGCAGTTTCATTAGAGGTCAAAGAAGTTGTTTGAAGGATTAAAACTCTGAGTCTAACCAGAGCTTTCTTAATAATTATAGCCACTATGTATCTGCCAGGTACCAGCTATAAGAAAACAGAAACAATCTGAAATAAATGGTTGTAATAAAGAAATCATTAATGAAACAATACCTTCAGAAAATATCCCTAACATTCAACAGCAATACAGAAAATGCAAGAGAAAAGCCACTCAATAGCATAAGGCCAGAAGGAAGAAGATAGAACCCTGACATTAGAAAATGTTGCCTAAATGCATTGTGAATTTTCTCTGTAATGGGGTCTCTTTGAACTAGCCAGGTCTATTGTGGTACCTATATGACACCATGAGTTAGCAGAGCACTCATGCACAGGATTTGAAATACATGAATAACCGAGGTATATATTTTTATTATTATTATTTTTAAATTTATTTTAGTAGGTATTTAAAATGAGTAAATGTGAATATTTAACAGAGCAACTAGTAATGTCCTGTAAAGCTGAAGGGTCACTCCATCCATATATGGATATTTATTTATCCAGTTTTGGGCATTTATTTTCTGTTCAAATTGACTTTCTAGGCAGAAACAAAGTGAGAGAGTATTTTCTATTCCAGCTAACAACATAAGTCTTGAGGCCCATCACTTCATCACCAATGTGTCAGTCCTTTCATAAGGAAAAAGAGCTACCAGAAAGCAGTAATAACAGACAACCACCGAAGTAAGAACACAACCCAAAGCTATTCGTTATCAGTGTGTCTGTTCTACTTCCTCTACAATCTACAGAAGTATATTGCTTTGGTTGGAAAAGAACATAGAGGTGGCATGACATATCATCCTGAGTTGATATATTTTTACACAGAGCAATTTTTGGGTTTTGCTTTTGTTTTGAGAGGATTAGGAAGTGGAATACTGATTCATCTTGCCCAAATGAAGAGAAAAGAAAATTGTTATAACAGAAGCAAGGGATAGACATATCCTCAGGGTTAGAATGTGAAGGAGAGTGGTCTTCAATCTTATGATGGGTGAGACATCTGTTTTAGAGAAGTAACGTGTACTACATTTGTCACAATCTTTATTTACATTTTATTTATTTATTTTTTAACTAATTCGTTCAGAAATGGTTAAAGAAATAAGCCCTAAATCTGCTAAAAATACCAATGCTCATTCTGTTACAGCTGAAGGAACTCATTAAGAAAAAGCCTCTGTGGCAGGCTTGCACTCTCATATAGATTCAGTTCCACGGTTTTGGTAGATGGAGAAGGAAGATTCAGACTGAAAGCTCTAGTAACATTTCAGAGCAGCTTCTTGTCTAGGAATGCATCATGCCAATGTATATTTCCTTTTATGAAAAATCTCTTGCATTCAGGCAGTGGAAAGGAGGGAAATGGTGGTACAACATTTTACTACCTTGTTCTGACTGTCAGGTTTTTTTAAGATTTCTATTATTAGTAGTATTTAGTTTTTTGTTGTTGTTTGTTTGTTTGTTTGTTTGTTTTCAGGTAACATGTCCTGCCCAGATGATACTGAAGCTAGCAAAGATCTAGTAGTATTTGGGCACTTGTATCCCACTGTTTCCCTGCCTACAATAAAAACTACAAGACAACTCCACAACAACAGAAACGTATGCTGTCGTTTTCTGAGTTGTATATTATCAAACCATAAAGTAAAAAAAAAGAAGAAATTACTTAAAATGGCCAAAAGTTTTCTCTAATAATTTCTATAAATTTATCATAAAATATAATTCAACTGGCTAAATATAATTTCAAGTATTCTTTTTAAATGTAGATAGAATAGTTTATCCAACTGTATCTGAAGACCATTTAAATAGCGAATAAGATTGGAAGTAAGGAAAAAAATTTCTACTATGAGTTTGGTGAGACACAGAAACAGGTTTTCCAGAGAAGTTGTGGATACACCCTTGCTGAAAGTGCTCAAGGCCAGGTTGGATGTAGTAGCAATCTGATGTAGTGAAAAATGTCCCTGCACATGGCAGAGGAGTTGCAATTCTTTATCTCTGAAGGTCCCTTACAACCCAAGCATTTATATCAATCTATGGCTCTAGGATTCTATCCAAAAGATTTTAAAAACATCTGGCAGACTTTGACAAGGAATCACGTCCCAGTACCAAATCCAACATTTTGAACTCAGTCATAAAATTTTATAGTTCTTTCCTATAGGTTGCTGTAGATGAGCCACATCACTTTAGCTTTCAGTGTTGTGAATAAAGTGTACTTTGGACTATATCAACATTTGCAATCCAAAATTGCAAGCACATGCTGTGCCCAGCAGAGTAGTGAAGCAACCATTGGGAGTGGGAAATTGTCAGAGTTAGTCAATTATTCTGGGTTAGTTATGGATCAGTCATGCCTGATACTGACAGTAGACAGCTAAATTCAAAGGATCGGATGAAAATACTGCTGTAGTCCCAAGTACATCCCAGAAACAGCCTTCAGTTAGCAAAGGCTACAAGAGTCTGAGTGATGACTGAGAGCTTCATATTGCCTTGGAGCTTCTCTTAGTTTCTCTCTTCTAAACTTATTTTAAAAATCAGGAGTACCAAGAAAAAACAGCTTCCCTATAGAGTATCTTCCTCCATGCAACTCCTATCAATGATATGAATTACAACAAACATTTCCATAGTACTGCAGCCTAGATCTTCATACATTTACAGAAGAGGTATAGGAAGTAACTACCACGTCTCCTTCCATGGCAACAGAGTTGATATAAAGTGATACCTTAAAAATAAAGTGAGATGTATGTTTCATGAAGAAGTAATGAAGCATAATAGATACTCTGATAATGTTCTAATCTACCTTTATAGCACTACCTTAACATGATGAGGCTAAAACTGAAAACAAATGAAAACAAAACAAAACAAAACAAAAAAAAAGAAAGGATATGTTCATTTGCCTCTATGATTTTGCCTTAGCTTAAAATGAATTAATTAATAATAAGAATTTATACTCTGGGTTTCATTTTAAGAGGGAGCTTTTAGGATCTTTCTCCCAAGGCAAAGCGTCTCAGAGGAGCTTCTATTCAATATGTTAGCCACTTCATGTTTATCATACCATTTAAGTCTAAATATTTTGATATTTGAAGAAAGAGGAGACAGAGTAAATACAACCAACATAGGAATGTCCTCCAGAAGTCCATAAGGATACCTACCAGAAGCTAGGATACAAAATCACAAACTCTTGATGCAATTATGCAATAATTTTAGTATTTATTTTATAAAGGCCTATGCTGAACAAAAGAGTTACCTGATACTTCATTACATATTATACATCATCGATGGGTTGGGATGGAATATACCTGTAGGTGCTGAGGTCATTGCTAGGCCAATCTTCATCATCTTGGGTAAGTCGTGGGCAACAGAAGAGGTGCCTAAGTTCTGGAGGACAGCAAATGTCACTCCAGTCTACAAGAAGGGCAAGAAGGAAGACCTGGGTAACTATAGACTGGTCAGCATTACTTCCATCCCTAAAAGGGTGATGGAGAAACTTTTTCTTGGTACTATATCTAGGCATATCAAGGATGAGTGGGTCATTAGGAGCAGTCAACGTGGTTTTACCAAGGGGAAGTCATGTTTGACCAACCTTATCGCCTTCTATGAAGAAATAACTAGACGGATAGAAGATGGTAGGGCGGTAGATGTAGTTTATCTTGATTTCAATAAAGCATTTGACACTGTCTCCCACAGCATCCTCATATATAAACTGAGGAAGTGTGGTCTTGACGATCAGGTAGTGAGGTGGATCATGAACTGGTTGAAAGGAAGAAGTCAGAAAGTTGTGGCCAATGGGACAGAATCTAGTTAGAGGTTTGTGACTAGTGGAGTCCCTCAGGGGTTAGTATTATTAGTACTGTTAGTACTATTCAGTACTTTCTTCAACAACCTGGATGAGGGAACAGAGTGTGCCCTCAGCAAGTTTGCTGATGACACTAAACTGGGAGGAGTGGCTGACACACCAGAAGGCTGTGCTGTCATTCAGCAAGACCTAGACAGGCTGGAGAGTTGGGTGTGGAGAAGCAAGATGAAATTCAACAAGAGCAAGTGTAGAGTCTTGCATCTGGGGAGGAAGAACCCCATTTACCCGTAGAGGTTGGGGGCTGACCTACTGGAGAGCAGTGTAGGAGAAAGGGACCTGGGGGTCCTGGTGGACAGCAGGATGACCATGAGCCATCAGTGTGCCCTTGTGGCCAAAAAGGCCAATGGTATCCTGACGTGTATTAGAAAGGATGTTGTTAGTAGGTCAAGGGAGATTCTCCTCCTCTTCTATTCTGCCTTGGTGAGGCCACATCTGGAATATTGTGTCCAGTTCTGGGTCCCTCAGTACCAGAAGGACAGGAAACTGCTTGAAAGAGTCCAGTACAGAGCCACAAAGTTGATTAAGGGAGTGGAACATCTCCCTTATGAGGAAGGACTAAGGGAGCTGGGTCTCTTGGAGAAGAGGAGACTGAGGGGCGACCTCATCAATGTTTACAAATATGTAAAGGGTGAGTGTTTGGAGGACAGAGCCAGGCATTTTACAGTGATGTCTAGTGATAGGACAAGGGGCAATGGGTAAAAACTGGAGCACAGGATGTTCCAAATAAACATCAGAAAATACTTTTTTACTGTGAGAGTGACAGAGCCCTGGAACAAGCTGCCCAGAGAGGTTGTGAAGTCTCCTTCACTGGAGATATTAAAAACCCACCTGGACATGTTCCTGTGTGATGTGCTCTAGGTGATCCTGCTCTGGCAGGAGGGTTGGACTAGATGATCTTTTGAGGTCCCCTCCAATGCCTAAGATTCTATGATTCTGTGATACATAGTTTATCATCCATCTTTAATGTTAATTCAAATATTAGAAGTCTATTTTACTTTTTTTTTTTTTTTTTTCCCCCATCATTTGCACTGTTCTGCAAAGGGATTAAGTTGGTTTGGAAACAAGAAAAAATAATATTAAATGGTTTGTTTCTTTAAAAAATAAATCCTTGTGTCTCTCTGTTTAGAGAAGGTTGATTCTTATTATGCACTGGAATTTTTTTCCATGATCTTTCGCATATTTATGGGTACAAAAATAGCTCTATCTGCTCCATTCCTCTCTTTCTGCACTACAAGAGAGTATAATTGATTTCTGCACTGATATTCTGCTAGTGTTCAGGAATATGTTCTTTTTTTACTCTGAAAGCCATTAACTATAGGGCACAACAATGATGTATATTTTAATATGGAGAAGAGAGAATGGCTTGTACTGAAAGGAAGGAAATGGATCAGAGACCAAGGACACTTAAGAGCAAAATTCTAGTCTCAATTCAGAAATGGCATTCAATGTCTATTGATATCTACAGATGAGAGTGGCAGATTATTAATAATCTGTTGTGTAATGTAGGAATAGGGAAATCAGAAGGAGACTCAGGCCAGAGGGATGTAGAAGCCATGGGAAAGTTGAACTAAAAGTATGTGTTCAGCACCATAAAAGAAACTAAGACAAGTGAACACAGAAACCACTGTAAGGCAGTGTAACTACCTTGACAAGATAACCACTAAATGTGAAACATAGACTTCTCCAAGGCTAACTGGTAAGAAAATGTTGCAAAATGTTGCAGCAAAGAAGAAGCTTGCATCAGCTTAACAAAGTGTTTAACTAGCTTGCTGTAAAAACAATAAATGTCTTTGATTTGGGAAACTTGGAGTCCTTACACTTAATTGCCATGGTGTAAAGTTGACATATTTGGTTCTGGATGCATGGCCCACAGTTCTTGCTGCTTGCGCTGCCTGTGCTGCTCTGGGTGGTACTGGCCCCACTGCCTGGTGCTCCTGCCCCTGCTGCATGGGCTGAGCTGTGGGTGCAGGTGTGGCTGCCCAGATGGCAGGTGACAGAGGAGAGCCTGCAAGCCAGCAGTGGCTCTGACTGCATCAGGCTGGAGCTGCGCACGGCCAACAGCGCACTCGTTACTCTCACTGGTCTGTGACATGTGCTGAATTCTGCTCAGCTACACAATTGAATTTAATCTATTTTTAACCTCTAGAATTTCCTACTTTCTGTGTTCAAATTTATTTTCTCAATATATGTTTTTTCTCATTTTTTTCCTAATTCCTTATTATCAATAACATGATCCAACAAAAGCCCAATCTCTGTATACACATAGTCCAAATAAAGAACAAGTTTCAGATCAGACATCATCTTTGATAAAGACTGATAAGGTTATCAGCAGTCAAAAGGACAATTCATAGTACATAAATTACTTACTCTAGATAAAGGAGAGGAAAAAGAAGACAAAATTAAAATTAAATCCTAGTTGTTTTGTACAATCATTCAGATTGTGCATTCAGATATGTTGCAAGCAAAGCCCTGTGTAATTTATCAGTACCTGAACATGATTCAACTGGATGGAAATGGAAGGAAGGTACTGTACTTGAAATTGCCAAGAGTATGGAAATACTATAACTTTTCTTTAACACTTAACCAGAAATATGTTCTACTACATGGCATGTGCTTTCTTTCCTTCCTCTCTAGTTCAGTTGAATTATGCTCCTAAAGGCTATGCTAAGGCACATGGAAATAAGGAGGTGATTGTTGGCTATCCACACGGCTTCACCAAGGGCAAATAATGCCTGACAAATTTGATGGCCTTTTATGATGGGATCACAGTGTCCAGTTGACAAGGGAGGAGCAGCTAATGTCATCTATTGGTATTTGTGCAAAGATTTCAACATTGTCTCGTATGACATCCTGATCTCTAAATTAGAAAGATATGGATTTGATTGATGGATCACTCAATGGATTAGAAATTGGATGGCTGGTTGCACTCAGAGTGGTGGTTCATGGCTTAATGTCCAAATAGAGACCAGTGAAGAATAGCATTCTTCAGGTTTTGCTACTGGAACTGGTCCTGCTTAATGTCTTTGTTGGCAGCATGGATAGTGGAATTGAGTGCACCCTCTGCATGTCTGCTGACGACACCAAGCTTTGTGGTGTGGCTGACATGCTGGAGGGATGGGGCACCATCCAGAGGGACCTTGAGAGGCCTGAGAGGTGGGCCCATGCCAACATCATGAAGTTCAATAAGGCCAAGTCATTTCCAGTAAATTGGTGCAATCCCAAGCACACTTACAGGATGGGAGGAGATTGAATTGAGAACAGTCCTGAGGAAAAGGATGTGGGGATGTTGGTTGGTGGGAAGTGTAATGTGAGCTAGCCTGTGTGCTAGAAGCCCAGAAAACCAACCACATCCTGGTGAGCATCAAAAGAGGGGTAGCCAGCAGGTCAAGGGAGGTGATTCTCCCCACTCCACTCTGCTCTCGTGAGACCCTACCTGAAGTAGTGTATTCAGTTCTAGAGCCCCCAACAGAGGAAGGACATGGAGTTGTGACTATTTTGTCTGCTTTAAAACTGCATATAAAATACTGCGGAAATAAAATATACAGCTAAGAGAAATTAAATTCTGATTCCTAATGTCTTAAGTGATAAATCTGATGCTGAATATGTAATTTATAAAGTTCTTTAGACTATTTTTGGGCAACTTCTCTCTTCCCCTTCTTTTTTTTCAGGGGAGTTGTGTAAGATATTGACTCAATAGTTTATTTTATGCTCTTTAGAAACCCAGTAAAAATTATACCAATTAATTATAAAAAATACTTATGTACCTAAAAAAGTATAGTATGTGGGCCTGACTGACGAGGACTTCTGTGCAAGAAAAGTGCAGTAGAAGTGTATAAAAAGACTTCCAGAAGAATAATTCACAGTTCTATAAAATGAAAAAAAAAAAGAGTTAAAATGAAAATAGAATTTTTCCTTTTTTTTTTTTTTTCCTTTTCAAGAAGAGAAAGAAAATAGATTCTGTGAATAAAAACTTTCTCAAGTTTATCCTTGATGAAATTTCATCTATGACTTCTGTAGGGTTAGATGAGTGAGTAATTTCCTCTTGCAGCATTACAAAATGGTAGTACCATTTTTAATTTTTTTTTCCTTGGGGCAAAAATCTTTCCTTCAGAGCATTAACACACCTCTACTGAGGCAAATGGACAACTTTTTATTATATTTTAAGTCATCTCTGTTTCAGATTTCAGTAATAATGTTGGAGGCTGAATGAAAGATAAATTTTGCCTTTAACTTATAATTTACATTACAACCTTTGTAAATGGGAGTAACTCTAAGCTTACATAAACAGGTACAGATATTGCCTTTGAATATAAGCTAATAGTGTCAAACTGTTTTTCCACCTCTCCTATATATAGCCAGAAAGAAACCAACAATAAACATACCTAGTAACATAGTTGGGAATAAGTAAATTTCAAAAGTATGTGAGAAAATCAGTCTAACAATAATTGTTAATAATCCATTGACAATGGTAGCCATAGGCATGGCCATTATTAGTGATTTCTAGAGTGTCAGGAAAGGCCTGCATACCTATTGCATGCAACTGGAGAAATTTATTCCAAAATTAATGTATATTTAGCAGTATTACACCATCATTTCTTGCTTGGTTGACTTGGTTTTCTTGACTTGGTTTCTAACAAATCCTTATGTTCTAGAATTTGCAGGTCTACATGTTAGGCCTGTATCTTGGTCTGTCACGAAGTTTCAAGGTGCAATTATTGCTGTCTGAAAACTAGAGAAGTTCCTTATCAAGAACAGAATATAGCCTCTGCTGCAAAGCCCTGAGGGATATGATGTGGGTCTCTAGGTTATGTGATAAGAGATTTATTCCAACTTCATATTTAGCTTCATCCACATACACATGAGATTCAAGCTGCCCTTTCTTTTAAAGATGATTTTAACTTCAGAATTAATTGTGTTCGAGAGTCATTCTCAAAGGTAGAAAAGATAGAACATCTTCAAAATCGTACAGCATCATTCTAGTAATAATGTGTCAAGATTCTGGCCATAGTAGGATTTTTTAATCAATATTTTCTGAGTATCCTTACTAGAAATACAAGCACGTTGGCTAGTTTCTCATTGGTACTAACACTTAATAAAAATTAGTTTTGTGAATAGATTGTGTTTCAAATAAAAGACTGTTTTTTAGGTGGTACAATTTAATCTTTTAGAATAATATTTTTTAGCAAGAGTAACTTTTTTTTTGTGAACTCAGAAAAGTAAAAAGAAATATTAAATGAACCCCAGACTTCATTCCTAATTTACATACAATCTTTTGCTTTTACCTGCAAAATCTCTAACTATACAAATTTACACATTAGTGAATCTACTGCTGAGAGTATTAAAGATAATTTTGATGAATTTTTGTTTCCTGTAGTATTGTGCTTATCATGCTTGAAATATACATTAGAGGAGCAAATGGCTAAACACTTTTGCAGTGCTTATAAGAAAATATTACCTATTGCACTATGAATGTATAAATGTACAGGATCATGTATGTCTATCTATAAAACACATACACTTAAGGAATTAACAGGTTTAAATCTGGAATGCATTCAGGAAAGTTAATGCTTTTTAAAATACATATATACCTGCTTGTTTTCATGTTTATGTCCATCTACCCATATGTAAATAAGTAATCAGAACCAAAATTTTCCAAATGCAGTATTAAATGTAGTGATACAGTATTAAATGTAGTGTTTAACGGCAAGGTTCTGCCAGTGAACATTCAAATGCATCTGTATTCATATATCTGATAATTGTTGTACAGCATTCAGAAAAAAATTAGGTAGAATGTTATTATAAGTTAACTTCCACAAATTCCATCTTTTAAAATACGCTTTATTAAAAAGTGGGGGTTTACCAGTTAGTAGAAAAAAAGCATCACTTTCTAAACATAAAATAGAACTGAAGACCAGACTCCATTTAAGTTCCTTCCTTCATGCTTCTTTCACTAGAATAAAACTATCAAAAATGTGAGCAATAGAACTATGAACAGTTATCAGCCTAAAATGTTGCTTAAAAACCTAGAGGTAAGGACACATCCTTCAAAACTGCTGTAGTTGCCTACTGAAATGGATGCATGGTTGCCTATTGCAGTGGAGTCATCTCAGATCATCCAAAAGATGTCCAGGAAACAAATGTTTGTTTCCTTCC
>NW_009953911.1:1014197-1061478 GCF_000747805.2 Chaetura pelagica
TTTTAATTCAACAATTATCTCTAAAGGAATATGTTATACATTTTATTGCTTAATTAGCATTTATTTTTAGAAATTTGACCAAATTCTGTCTTCAACCAATAGATTGATAGACAAAGACAGATAAAGATTAAGATCTGACATAAGAGAGGATTAAAAAAAAAAAGAAAAAATGTGTAGAAAATGTTTTTTTTTATTGTTTTGTTTGTTTATTTTTGTAGGGGTATCTTCGTTTTGGTTTTTGTAATATTTTTAAATTCCTTTTTATTTTCTAGAACAACAAAAATTATGGGTATTAGGGGATGGCACTAATGTGACCTCAAAATGCAGTTAGGTACATTCCAAATGTTGGTTTTCTAATGAAAGATTAATTTTCATACATTGGTTCTGTATCACTTTGTGGGTTTTTTTGTTTGTTGGTTTTTTTGTTGTGGTTTGTTGGGTTTTTTTCTGATAAAACATTCATAATAATTATCAAATCACTTTTATGTGAAGCAGAATTAGAAAGCACTAATTTATTAAGTAATATTTTTTAATGCATACATAGTTTAATGTTTTTTTAAAAAATACATAAAATCAGAACTACAATTTCACATTGTCAATACTACTTAGATTTATGTCTGCCCCCTTTTTTAACATGCTTGTTACAAATGATGAATTCAGGCACACCATAAGGTTTTGTTGAAACTTTTATCTTAACAAAACACTGTTTAAAATACAGGACAATATTTTATCCCTGATTCAAATTCTGCAACAATTCCTTGATACTTCAGCAGTTGTGTGAATATTCCAAGTCCTACTTCAGTTATCTACATCAGCTTTATGTGAAAAAAAATGCAGACCAATAGAATAATCTAAGCAAGTCCTCTGACAATCAGCTGTACCAACAGTTAATGACCACCACTGAGTAGAATCCAATGTAATTTGAACTTTGTCACTATCTGCAAGGAATTAATTAGACATTTTACCTTTCTGCTTTGAGAAGACTATAATTTGTGTTTTTTAATTGTTCCATATGCTAAGATTGAGTGACCCAATTGAAAAAAAAATGGTTAGAACTTCTTCTTCTTTTTTTTTTTTTTTTTCCTTTTTTTTTTTTTTCTTTCTGGATTTTTCAAAAAAATAGTTATTGGTATCTGTTTTGTGTAATTAGATTTAATTTTTAACTCATAGAAAAAGCTTGCTTTACTATAATTTCATTGTATTTTTAAATTATTTAATGTAGTTATCTCAATTCCCTTCTATATTCATGAGCATTAAAAGTACTATAACATGTCATTAAAACCCTGATTCCCCAAACCCTGAGATATCCCTGGTTTTCTAAACTTATTTCTTCAACATAAGGCTTTGTCATACATGCTATGCAAACATACATGTTTGTGTGTATTTTATATAACACCAGTTGCTCAAAATATATTAAAAAAATAGATCGCTCAGAATCTTGCATCAAACAATATACTGGTATTATAGTGAGTATTCTCTAGAAGTCCTTTCAGTGTAGTGCTATTAAATAATTTCAGTGTTTTCTCAGCCACCAGATATCAGCAAACTTAACAAGGCAGAGACACACATACATATATATTTAATAATTTTCACAATATTATATTGTATTTCTTACCCCTATACAATTTCTATGAGTACATGACCTTCACAAGACTCTGAGTAAGACCTGTGTTACACTACACATGCTGATATCTATAAAAGAAGTATACCTTAGTGATGTGGAATTTAAAAACATGTTGTTGTGGATTTAAATAGACACCTCTAAATAAGGGCAGATTTTACAACTGTGTTGTGCAGCATGTGGGATAGCAATAATCAAGTCTACTTCTCAAGGACTATGAGCAAAAAGGCAAGAAAGAATCTCATTGAAAACAAAAAGAAACAGCATGGGGAAAAAACCCGCCAGACCTGTCCAAATGTCAGGAAAAAATATTTCACTTGAGTCTTCAAATTGATACTACAAATTTCTAAATTTCGGTGTCAGAAATAGAAATATGCTTCAAAGTAAAATGGCTGTAACTCACAAAAAAAATAAAAATAAAATAAAATAAAATAAAATAAAATATGGTAAAATATATAATTATTTCTGCCATGGTGCTTTTTTGAGTAGAATCACATAGCAAATGGGACAGAATTGTTCTCCTGAGCTTAGGTTTGTTATACGTGCTATTTGCTGCCCATGTATGCAGAGTACAACAGCTATTTGTGTTATACAAATGACATTTCTTCATGAGTTTGATCTCAATTGCATGCCAATCATACTGTCCCTTACTGTAAAACAAGCACTTGATTTATTGTACTTAATATTATGGAACAAGCTTAAAAGAGGGAAGAATATTCTGGTGACCTGTTTAAGTTTGTTTGTCTCAGTAGCTTTGTAACATTACTTATTATTTCAGCAATGTGCTACACATCAACATACTTTGTTAAAATGCCTTCACACTAAACATAAGGTCTCCCAAAAATGGAAAAGACAAAAAAAAAAAAAGCTACAGCAACTACAAGTTTCCAGGAATTTTAGTTTTCATTATAACAGCTATGTGTTATGTATCTCACTCCCTAAAACTGTCACAGGAAATTTATGTTAGTAGGAAACAATTTTCATAAAACCCTTTATGCGACAGTTTTACTCTCTATTGCTGCTTGGCCCTTATTCATTCCTAAAATATGGTTTCTCATAAGGGCTGTAATGTACAAGTTGCAGTTTACATCTGGAGAACCTCTGTTGTTACAGACCATTGTCGCTTTTGTTCAATCTGCCTCTCTCACTTTGAATTCACATTAGCTCCTGTGTTTGATAACTATGTTGGCATTAGTTATAAAATGCAACATGGTCAATTACATAGATAGCATTAGAGTACACTTGTGTCACAGTTTCTTCAGTCAATGAATGCAAAAAAAACCCACACCAAATAAACACAATGAAATAATTTTCTTGATACACAGTAAGGAACAAAAATATGCATAATCTCTCAAAACAAAAAGGTACATTAATCTCTGATATTACCTGCTGACATTATAACAGACTAGGTAGGACTTTTTTTTTTCATGCTTCAGGAAACAAAGTCATATGCTGCAATATACTTTTTCACAGAATCTTTCAAGTTGGAGCTAAAGAAATAACAAAAATATTTACTCACCCTGAGCTTGCAGATTTGGGCCTCAGTTAAGAATTCTCTATCCTGAGATCTGAGAAGCACACAAAAAAAACCCTTTCTATCACCACTGACAACAAATAGTTAGACATTAGAAGGACAGCAAAATACAGTTCAATACTGAAAATAATTACAGTGTATACATTGGCTTAAACCATGAATAGTATATTTTGGAGATCTTATTGCTCTCTAAAACTACCTGAAAGGAGGTTGTAGGGAGGTGGGAGTTGGTCCCTTCCATTAGGTGAATAATGCCAGGGCCAGAGGAAATTGCCTAAAGTTGCACCAGGGGAGGTTTAGATTGGATATTAGAAAGAATTTTTTTACTGAAAGAGTGATTAGGCAGTGGAACAGGCTGCCCAGGGAGGTGGTGGAGTCATCGTCCCTGGACATATTTAAGAGAAATATAGATATAGTGCTTAGCAGCATGATTTACGCACTGATTGGGTAGATTAGGTTATGGTAGGGGGATTTAGGTTATGGTTGGACTAGATGATCTGGGACGATTCTGTCCAGGGTTAGGACTCTAGCGTTAAGGGTCTAAGGTTTAAGGGACTAGGCATAAGCATCTAGATTAAATGGTCCAGGGTTAAGGGTCTAAGGTTAAGGGTCTAGGGTTACAGGTCTAGGATAAGAGTCTACTGTTACAGGTCTATAGTTAAGCATCGAGGGTAAATAATCTAGCTAATGTGGTGTTGTTAGGTCATAGGCTAGACTTGATGATCTCAAAGGTCTTTTCCAGACTTGGCAATTCTGTGATTCTGTGAATGGAACATATTTTGTATCAGAAAAGCAGCCCAACAGAAAAACTAAGCTTTCCAGCATGTTCAGTCTTTCTCTTCATACTCCCTAACAGCATTTTAAGAAAAAAATAATTTTAAGCTCTCTCCTGGAAGCAAGAGTTTGTAAATTTCCATAGAGACCAGTAACTCCAAGCATATGTGGATAGGAGTTATTCAGAGTGTACACTAGAGCAGTTCAAACTATGACTTGAGAAGTTTATTTCAACATAAATAGTTCCTTTAAAAACCGAACAATTTAAGGTTCAGGAGGTATTAAAAATAATCAGTCTACATTCTGACATTTTGTTTCTAAGAGTGAGAAATAAAAAATAATTGAAAGAATAACAGAGGATCTGCACTTCATTTTTTAAAGAGGTCAGAATGCTGTGTGACAGATGATGAAAGAGCATCAGAATAAAAGGTACAAGGAATGGGACTGGGGAAGTATGTTTTTCGATCCAGGGATGAAAAAAATGATTTTTTTTCTATAACAGCAGAGGAAGAAAACAGATTAGTACAGCAAATCTCCTTTATGACTATCAAAAAAAAATGATTCATCATTGAATTAACATTAATTTTATGGACCTGGATGCATTTCTTTATAGTTGCTAAGATTTGTTAAATTTATCAATACCATAACCATGGTTATTTAATTTATAAGGCTTGAGGTTATCCACTAGCTTAATAAGAACAATCTAAAATTGATTTTCCTGCAGCAAATTAGTTTCCAATTTTTTTTTCTACGGGCATTTTTCTCTTTCTAGTACAACATTAATGAAGATTAATGCTCAAAATTTAAAATCTGGCAAATAAATATTAGAACATACACAAAATGAAAATGTGTCTGATTAAGAGAAAAAAGGATGCATGTAAAAATGATGTATAAACATAATATTATATTTATTTTAGTTCTATACTAATGGTAATTAGCATACACAAGAAGATTAAATGCTATAGTGATAATCCTCATGCTTTGGACAAAGTATGTAAATCTCTAATCTTAAAATTGTTCAAGATGTCCTATAAACAGATTATACATTCAGTTATTTCAGTATTGCCAAGTTGTAACAATTATTTCATAGTGTTTGCACTAGATAAACTTATTTTCTGCTGGGTTTTAATGGTTTTTCTTGGGTTTTTTTATGAGGATTTGTTTCATTTGGTTTTTTTTTTGTTTTGTTTTGCTTTGTTTTGTTCTGTTTTCCCATGGCTCAAGGAATGACAAATTTAACATGTGACCAGAAAGAAACTAAGGATAAAAATGTATATATTTGGCCTTTCTTCATCTAAGAAAAAAAGACAGTGTATTTTTATTTAAAAGTTTCTAACGAAGTTTTGAGGTGGACATTTAAAACTAAAACCCACATAGGTGCAACAGAACCTTGTTAACGTTTCCTAGTTAAAGACCTTAGAATGTCTACCACAACAACACATTCAATCTCATGTCTCTTAAGTTTCTGAACAGTCTCTTCTGTCACTGCTGAAGTCATCAGGCAATATTGCCATTAGAATCCTATAAGAAAAAAAAAACAAAGCAAAACAAAAGAAAAAACAACACACACACAAAACCCCCCAAAACAAAAAGCACCCACCCAAACCAAACCAAAGACAACAAAATTGCTACCTAAAAAGTTTAAGTTGCTTTTATCTGTCTAAATAAATTTTCCATGGATCTTCTTTTGTATTTCATAATTTTCTTCCCCTTCCTTTTCTTTCTTATGAAAACAACATATAGGACCTAACAGGAATATCAGAGCACAAATGAAAAAATGCACCATCTGTTCTAGTAGAATCTAAACTAATGCATGGCTCACAACACCTTTTTTCTATTTTAGTATTTGAATCTGTGTGGAGATAAATATAGTTGAATATTTTGCTATATTTTTAACCCATTCCAAAAATGTTACATAGGAATGAAATTGTATTCAAAAACTTAAATCTTACATGGTTGTGTCATTGAGGATGTATAGTGCTTGTCTCAAACAATCCAAGAGATAAGTGATGTAGTCAGGCACTCAGGATATCTGTTGCCTGTCTTGAGATATCTAAGAGTTAAACAAGATTTGTTGATGGGCTAAAGAGATGTCTCAGCAACCCACTCATCTGTTTTGCTTCCCACCCTGGTGTGTGTACCTGAGAACTGGGGAGTTTAGTGTGGGACATGCTGAGATTGGAGACAAAGGAGTCCTACAGCTGGCACTAGGAACAGAATATCCAGTGATAACCAGGCCTCAGTATCTCCTGTGAATCTCAATATCTTTCCTGTGTGATGTACTCTAGGTCCTGTGTGATATACTCTAGGTGACCCTGCTCTGGCAGAGGGGTTGGACTATATGATCTTTCGAGGTCCCTTTCAACCCCTAGGATTCTATGATTCTATGATCTCAAGAAAATCACTGACTTAGCAGGAAAAGATAGAGTGCTAGCCTCAAGCCACTTCCTAGGACCAAACCTCCACTGCAATAAACTAATCCTGTGGCACCAGTTGTCTCAACCTCCTCTTTTGCAATGGCTGATTTTAGTAATTAGCCAAAGACTATCTGCAGGACATAGTCCTGGCACCATATCCCCACCAACCCTGTCTCCTATCTTGGAGGAGCACAGAGAAGAAAGAAGGATTTTCTCACTTGTCCAGAGAGAAAAGTAGGGGTGCAGTGGGCAAAAACTTTATAAAAATCTGGGACACTATGGGTGCAGGGAAGCACTTCCCCACCAGGAACCACTTCCCCACTGACAACATCACTGGACCGTGGTGGTAACTATTCTATCACTTGCTGTCCTCTGTGTTTCTGCTTTCTCCTTTCTTTCCTGTCTCTGTTTTCCTCCCTGTCCTATCCGCTCTAAGGAATTTCTTGTGTTACTCTATTAAAAGTTTGTTGTGGGCATGACATCTGACCTCGTTTGTGTCTTCGTTTCACCATTTGGGATCACCTTTAAGCCTTTTCACAGGTCCTGCTGGACAACAAAGGGAGCAGTTGCTGTGCGGCTCATCCCAGGGCAGGGAAGGCACAGTCCAGCTGCACCAGCCTCCCACTGCAGTGAGGAGTGTTGGAAAGCAAGGGGGTTCTGCCCCATCTCTCATGAGACTACACAGTAGCCCCATTGCCTCCATGTGCACCCGATATTGTGTGATCTTTGTTTTGTCCTGGCAAGATCATAAAATATTGCCAAGTATCCAAATACCAGATTGTGACAACCGTCCTTTCAGAATCACTCCATTATAGCACCACTATAATCATAGAACCATAGAATTGGTTTGTTTGGAAAAGACCTTTAAGATCATCACGTCTAACTGTAAGCCAAACTCTGTCCACCACTAAACCAGGTCTTTAAGCACCACATCTACACATGTTTTAAATACCTCCAGGGATAGTGACTCAACCACTTCCCTGGGCAGCTTATGCCAATTTTTAGCAACCTCTTCAGAGAAGGTATTTTTCATAATATCTAAGCTAAACCTTCCCTGGTGCAACTTGAGGCCATTTCATCTTCTTCTATCACATGATGCTAGGGAGAAGATTCCAAACCCCACAACATTACAACCTCCTTTCAGGTTGCTGTAGAGCATGATAGATGTCCCCTTTTTCTCCAGACTAAACAATTCCAGTTTCTTACATAAAAAAACTCCAAGTACTTTAAAAAAAGGTAATAGTATGCTAATAGTCCTCAAGCATAACCTTAGTTCTATTGTAAACCAAAATATTGATCTCGAAGAGTCACAAATTGTTTCTGTCTACAAACTTTATCACTCTGTAAAATCATCTTGGGAATTTCAATTAAATTTTCTCATGTACTTTGAGGGGTTTGGATGAAAAATGTTTGGTTTCGTTTTTGTTTTTTGTTTTGTTTGTTTTTTTTCTACTAGAGATAACTTCTATGTATATACAAATAAAATATCAATAATATAGTTCATTATATTGTATTGCCAGCAAATTAATCATACTTTGGAGAGAACAGGAACTCTACCTCCTGGAAGTAATTTGCTAGTTTTGTTTTTTGTTAAAGTAAAAGTGACCTGTTTTCCAAGTTTGCAAGCTTTTAATTGTCTTTTTGCAATTTGACTTTAAGCACTGGTAATAAATCAGCATAGACAACAGACTGCTTTTATGATTATGATTACCAAGACAAATTTCAGCAAGAATTCTAACATTGTAACACAGTTACATTACTGTCCTTTTATCAGAAAAGATGAGTTATTAATTTATTAATAAATGTGTAACATACTAATTACCTTTACAAGAACTGCACATAACTTCTTATTAATTAATTCATAACACAATAAATGAAACTACTAAGAGTAGTAATTTTATCTGTTTAGAAAGCTTCGCATATAAAATTTTTGGTTAACAAACTACTCACAAATTTAAAACGTGTACTTGAGAAAGTACCATGCTTCTTAATAGAAGAACAGAATACAGCTGTATTATGAGATGGAAAGGGTTAACTTTTGGTAGTAAGAGGTGCATGCCACATACTATTATCATGCGATCATCTAACATTAAAGAAATGGCAACTTTGAAATCACAGAAATGTTTATTTTCAGATAAAAGATTAAAATGGTATCAACAACATTAGGTCATGTAACATGATTTATTTATCAGTCTATATCTATGTCTCCACTGAGTCATAAAGTAAATTAAACTGCTAAATCAGAACATGAATTAAATTATTGAAAATAAAGGTATACATTTGAGTTTTTGATCTAAGCCTTCAGTTTAAATGTTAATCAGATTTTGAAGTTGTTCTTTAGATTTTCAATCACTCAGTTATGAGAAAAATTTTGGGGTTAACCATGTGACAGAATTTCCATTATATAAGGAACTGAGCCACTAGAACTTTAAACTATCTGAGGCTTTTAAAGCTAATTTGAAACTTCCTTGGCTTTGCCACTGTTTTCTCCTTTCCTTTATTTTTCGAATTACATTTTAAATGTGGTATCTTAGCAGCTGTCCATCTGTTTGCTACTGAAACAATTTGTACATAAAGCAAAAAAAGAAAAAGAAGAAATATAATGTAGTGAATCTGGTAACTGACCACATAAAAAGGCAACTCCCACATCCTTGACCGTTAAGGTCTTGGGCTTGTGTGCACTTATATCACAAAAATTTGCATTCATGACTAATCCATCTCTCAAGTGCTTGCAAAAACCAGGAAGACACTGTCAGTAAAGAATGTAAAAATCAAAAAATCCTCTCCTTAAAACAAACCTCCAAGACACATGGAAAAATGACTTACAGATACTTACAGTATCTGCAGAAACATTTTATCATATAGCTTTCTTGACAAAAGCATCCCACAGTACACACAAGGAGCTAGTCACTGACGTCTGTAAAATTATGTGCACTGTGACATTCAGAGTTCCTATCTTACTCAGATAACCTATGGTATACACAATTTTAGAACTACAAAGCATCATAAGCTTAGACAAAACACATCTGCAAAACATCCTCTGCAGTAATATACCATAATGTTATTTCATAGTAATAAGAGAACTTAGACTGCTTTCTGCTAGAGAAAAAATAAACAAAACAAACCAAACAAAAGAGAATCAAGAAACCACAACAAACAAACAAACAAATCTCCACAAAACCAACCAACCAACCAAACCAAAACCAAAGCAAACAAACAAACAAAAAACCAAAACTCCAACTCTGTATGTAGAGAACTTTTTTTTTTTTTTTTAAGGAAAACACCGTATCTGCAGTTTCATAAAAGGATGAAGTCATACTATGGGATTAATGTAGTATCAGATGCTTAGCCTTTTGAATGTATTAGTTCCTTTCATAACATCAGTTTATAAAAGTAGTTATATTAATATTGCTTATATTGATAACCCAGCTTTAGTCCTTGCACGTTACTTTAAAAACAGAATTGAGAATATTCAGGAGTCTCCACTACTTCCTATGGAGACTAGTCCAACATAGCACTATAATCTTTTTTAGTCCAGTATGTAACAATACAATTACTTGTTTTATTGTATTCAGTGAGCATAAAAGAAGAGACAAACACGAGGAAATACAAAAAATATTGGAAAATCATATGTTGAAGATTTAAAAAAATCAATTAAATTAAAATAACTCAAATCTAACCTTGTAAAACTGTGATTTATACTAAAGATAATGTGATCATATGCTTTTATGCAATACATAATCTTTTGAAGGAAACAGTAACTGTCCTATATTTTGTTATAATTTTAGATTAAAATGTGAGAAACCAATAATAACAATGAAAATTCTAAGGGGTTAAGGAAAATCAGAATTAATTGCAGGTGTACACAGCACAAAAAATCACTCTTGTGAGTGCAGTATTGACAAGATACATCTGTTTTTGTACCACTTTCAATGCTCTCTTCTGTCCACTTGGTTTATGCAGGTGTGCTATTGAGTCTGAAAAAAATCTATTTATAGAAATCTTTTCAGTGTGAAGTCTTGAAAAACAATTGGAACAACTGGAAATCATATTAAAATTAACACTATTTTAAGTTTTGGATACACTTAAAATGCAGCATACCTGGATTACCAAATATTGACAAGTGACATGCAGTACTCTTAAAACAGTAGCTGAAAAAAACAAGCTTTCCTGCAGGACAGATTACCTCATTATTTAACATTCCAACATGTTGTTTGTTTGTTTTTGTTTTAATGAATGAGATTTTTTAGAAATCACACCATGAAAACCACTGATCTATAGATAAATGTTTTTGATTAATTAATTATGGTAGCTAAACAGAAAAGTAAAAATATTCAGAGCCTTGAAATTTAATGATAACTTCTGTTAATTATTCACAGCTGCAAACTTAATTTTTAATTTTTTTATTTGATGCAGCTTCTGGTTCAACCAATTCTTCAGAGCTCCCACTCTAAAACAAAAAGTCACTTCTATAACAAAGAGGTTAATGATTTATGTTCCATGATATTATTTTAGGTTCTAGTTCATTTAAAGCATGCAAGTCCAAGTTTATTGTAAGTTAGTTATACCTAAGACTCAGTCTTTCATTGATACTGAAAGCCCAAAGTTTATTTAAGTCTTTACATCATCAGCATAAATTAACAAATCATGGAAAATACGTTTAGATAAAATAGCATAATATGTACTTTTTTTTTTTTTTTTTGAGATATATTCAAACAGACAGCAACGGATAGAACAAGCAGCAAATTCTGTGCTTTATTTTTTTAATGGTAAACACAGAAAACAAGGAAATAAATGTCTCTATGCTTCACTCCCATGATTTAATAGTGCCTTGAACTGCACTAGAAACCAAGAGCAGATGTCTGAAAAATTCTATTGTACCTATTAAGGAACTAGACAATAAGAAAAGGTTGTGTGTGTGATTTGGGGGTGGGGTGAGAAAGAGAAAGGGAGAGAGCAAACCTTTACCACACAATGTAATATAACTGCTCACTGGAAATGAAGACAGCAAGTTTTCCACCAGAATCCTAAAACCAAGAAATGTTAGAGCATTCACAGTTCACAAAACAGAAACAGAGTTCTTGGGTGCAAGAGAAAGAACAAGTTACTTTGCAGTTCTTTCCACTGTAGTATTTTTGTGTTACTGAATGAAAACAAACTCAATCACACAAAATTAAAACATTTAGTTTCTTTGTAATTAGAGACAAGCCAGTAAAAATAAAGTAAAATGACTCAGTGATGTCTAGACTATAGCACAGCGATGATTCAGCCATATCTCAATCCATAATCTTTACAGAAATTATTAAGAGCTTAAATGTTTCAGGTACAGGAAAAAAAAAAAAAAGAAAAAAAAAAGAAAAAAAAAGAAAAGAAAAAGCCCACTTTGCTGCTATAACATCATCCTTCTCAACAAGTTTCTGCAATACATATATGTGCAAACACGCACATTTGTCTTTATGCAAATAGTACTTGTTCAAGTTAAAATCAAAGTAGTTTTCTTGTTCTACTTTCATCTACTTTAGTTTAGAAAGTTAAGACTTTGAAATTTCTTGTCATAAGAGCTCCTCATTTTTACATCAAACAGCTCTTTCTTCTGAGTTCACTCTTCAGTGATTCCTTCAGGCAAACAGGTTTTGGACATTTTAGTTATATGCCCACAGGATAACCTATGTTGATTTCAAATGTTGAATTAATAGATCTGATATTCAAACACAACAGTACTTTCATAATATTTTTCACCACAGATAGGATTTTTTCATCGAGTTATTATGATTTATTATTCCTACAATAATTTCTCTAGGAATTGCTACAAGGTGAAATGTTACAGATAACCTCCTCCTTTCAAATACTCTATTGAAGATTCTCTTACCATGGAAGACTCCAGCTGTCCCTTCCCCAAAATCTTAAATTTATCATTTTGGCAATTATCAGTCCCAAACTGACTTAAGGCTTTAATAGAATGAGGGGATTTTGATGACAAAATGTTTCGGTGCTATTATTTAAATACATAGTTTGAGTATCTAATGGTCAGATTTCTTATACAGTCTTTCTCATGCTCTTTGTATGCTTTTTATCAATTTTTCTCTTTACTGTGGAGCTGTTTTGGTGAGCCCTCATTCAAAACTGTATAACCTGAGCGTATCTCTATCTGTCACCTTCCACGTTTCCAGAGTAACTTGTCTGGGTTTTCAAGTTTTGGTTTGTTGACTTTTTGGGGGGGTTTTGGTTTTTTGCTTGTTTGTTTGGTTTGGTTTGGTTTTGGTGTTTTGTTTTGTATTTGATTTTGTTTTGTATTTGATTTTGTTTTGTATTTGTTTTTGTTTTACAAAAACCCCTTCAGTCCTATTATATTGCTAAAAGTAGACATTGGCTGGATAATACAAGGTACTGAAATAGAGAAGCTGAAAAAAGAGACAATTTTTTTTAGTGTTTCCTCTGCTCCACTTTCCAATGTTGCCCCATGTAGGACTTAATTTCCTCTCTACTTTTACATGTTGTGAATCAGGCTTTTGTGAGTATTTGAGACAAACTGCTGGAAGGTTAGCATTAAGACCTAACAACTCAAAACTCAACCTCTGAAAAGCTGAACAGATTTCCAAGGATATTGCTACCACTGATTTTAAACCTGTCTGGTATTTGAATCACAAAACATAAAGCAGCAATTATAACTTACCAATGATAAATGTAGCTATATGTAGAATCAGTGTCAGGCATGAAAAGCATGGAATCTAAGAACTTCTGTTAGAAACATGAAGAATTAACCCCTTCAAAACATTATACACATACCCTATACTTAATTTTAAATCTTTTTAAGCACTAGGTACATTGATATATAATACTTCTGATGTATTTTTAGAATGTAGAACCAAGCACTCTCCTTTTTTTGTGTGTGTATTTCTGAAACAGAGCAATAGTATAAATATCAGCATGCTAAATAATTCCTCTCTCAAAGGTTTATGTAACTCTGTTAACATCTTGTCTACAAAATACAAAACTGTGCAAGACTGTGAGGTGTGAGACAACCACAGACCCTAGATAGGTTTAAGAAGAGAGAAAAAAATAGCCAAAGAGTAACATGCATTCTGCTGCTGCCCTCTCTTATTTTTCCCCTGGTAGTTTACATAATATCATAGAGTCATAAAATTGTCATCAAATTTGGAAAAGACCTTCAAGATCATCAAGTCCAACCATTTGCCGTACAATCCCTAACCACTAAACCACCTCCTGAAACACCACGTCTACCTGTTTTTTGAACACCTCCAGGGGCAGTCCCTCTACCACCTCCCTGAGCAGACTATTCCAAAGCCTCACCACTCTCTCTGAAGATTTTTTTCTTAATATCCAATCTGAACCTTCCCTGGCACAACTTGACCCCATTTCTTCTTTTCCTATCACTGGTCGCTAGGGAGAAGAGGCCAACATCCACTCCTCCACTACCTCATCTCAGGTAGTTGTAGAGAGCTGACTTTCTTCATTCTGCTTCCTTTTGTCTCACATCTTCCTTCCTAATGTTTCCCTCTGTTTTCACAGGTATTCCTTGCTCATTCCCAGAAAAGTATCATGGCTCCTGAAGATGATGTCAAGTACAGTTAGTAGGTTTTATGAATACAAGATTGTAGCTAGGAATTAGAATATTGGTCTTTCTAACAAAAATTGCGTGTAGGTAGGAAGTCACCCAAAAAGTATCACTCTCTTTCCTTCTTTGCATGCTTGGTCTGTCTTAGCAAGTGGAACATACCATGAGATTTCAGTGTTTCCCTCATATACCTTTTCACCTTGACTTCTTTTGCAATGTGAATGAGTTTTGCTTAGAGTTTAACCAGCTGTTCCCATGTTCCCTGTTATCCAATACTTGTATGACATGAAACAGATAAAACCATAAATAGAAGACCCAAACACAATTATGGAAATACAGAGGCAGTGGATCTGAGAATGATGGATATGGAACTAGATTGGTTTTTTTCAATAGTGAAAAATATCTTAATCAGAAGACAATTTTGCTATTTTATTATTATAATCCACAATTACTCTTCCTACTTCTGTATTACATCCACTATTTTATAAAAATGCTACTCATTTATAATGCATTACTTCAGAGATACCTCATATTCCTTCAAATGTCTACTATACATTTTGTTTATATAAAAAGAGGTGCAAAAAAATGTTTGTGGGTTTTTTTGTGTTTGTTTGTTTGCTTTGTTTTTTGGGTTTATGTTTGTGTTTTTTTGTTTCGTTTTTTAGTGTTGTTGTTTTTTTTTCTGAAGAGAGTTAAAAGGTTATAGTTAATACACAGGAATGTTTGCCCTTCTCACCCCATCATAGTCATCTCATGTATCACTACTGACTTCTGGCACATTTTTCTTGAAATGGAAAAACTCATGGTGTGTGATTGATTTCCAATTCTTTCAGGTGCTACATTGACAAATACGAAGCCAGAGTAACTTAGTCTAAGGTGTCTGTTAAATATCCTAGCATTTACCGTGTTAGAGAACAAGCCTATTTCCAGCCATCTAATACTTACATTTATCTTCACGCAGTGTTTGAATAAATAGAAAACAACATGACATAAATGTGTACTAGTAATCAATAAATTAAAGCTGTTTGCACTGTTAGTATCACAGCAAACCAATCCTGTACTGTAATTTCAATGTTGATTTTTATTAATGTATAAGTATTCTTTAACTTTGATAAAGCAGAATATGGTTACAACTTTTACAAAAGAAATATCAAAAATCTTCTTGCTGAGATTATCTACAGTAAAATAATTATTCATAGTTTTCAGATTTGGCAAGAGGAAGAAGCTATCACCAGCTATATCAGACGAGCATTCAAACCTATTCACAAAAATACACTTTTGCACATAAGCTAATGATAGGCACTGCCCATCTGTTTCAGATATTCAAAATAGTGAAGAGAGGTACAAACTGAATAACATCTTCACAAAAGTGTTTGCAAGGCAAAAATACAATTCATAAAAGGCAGCATCTCAGACATCTGGAGTTTAAATTTCATGTTGTTATTTGGAAAAATTATCAAATGCTTTATAAGAATCATATGTACAAGAAAATTTTCTTGCTGAGCTTGTTGCAAACATGTACTTGATGCCAGTTAAATAATTGTGAGTGCAGATGGGTGAATTCAGTATATTTCATTGGAGAAGGAAGAACTAAGGGGAGATGATTCTTTCCTGTTAATTCACTATTCCATTTGTTTTTGAAGGAAAAGTGAAGAAGGACTCATTCAAAAAAAAACACTGAAGAGCTGAACAGACCTCATTTAGGCATTCCATTTTTTAATAAATGTGGGTAATATACATGTGTTTTCTGTCTGCCTAAAGACAAACAGTTAACATCCAACAGGTGAAAGTGAGCTAGGGGAAAATTTTTGTTTGTGGACATTACATATTTTGGTTTTATGTAATCATTATTGGATTAGCTTGATCTAGATAGGTGTTACCCCTTCCCTTAAACCATTGTTTAGATTAAACAGCTGGTTCAGCTGCCTGTTTTGTGCAGATCCAATTATCTGATTAATTAATTTCAAAGTGAATCAATGTAGGACTCCAGGAAGCTAGTGAAAAATCTTCTTCTAAAAAGCTTATTTTAACATCAGGTTTTTCTGAGAGACTTCAGTAATTCATATATACACATATACATTGCAAAACAAATATTAGAGCTCCACATTTCTTTCAAGGAAGTCTTCAATACATGACATGTACTATATGGGGGAAAAATGAAAACAATTATGTATGCATTCAGACTATTTTGATATTGGATTCCTGGAAGGTATGGTCAATTTGGAAGAATTTCAGATAGTTCTTTTTTTAAAATATCTTGATTCTTGAAGAGTCTGGAAACACTGTTTTGTCACTGTTCTCCACTTAGACATCAAGCCATTGACCACAACTCTTTGAGTTTAACTGTCCAGCCAATTCCTTATCCAATAAGTGGTCCATTCTTCAATTCCAACTGAGAGACAAGGATGTCATGCAGGACAGTGTAAAATAAATATTTTGCACAAGTCCAGGTAGATGACATTGGTTGCTCTTTTCTTACCTGCCAAAACTGTAGACCCATTACAAAAGGCCATCAAATTTGTCAGGCACAATTTACTATTAGTGAGGTCATGCTTGCTGTCACTTACCATCTCTATATTTTCCAAATGCGTTGGCATATTTTCCAGGAGGATCTGCTCCTTGGTCTTGTTAGTCACAGAAATGAAACTGACTGGCCTATAGTTCCTTGATATTCTTTTACCTCCTTTTGTAAAATGAGGTTATATTTCCTACTTTCCAGCCTAGTTTCTTCACTGGACTGCCACAATTTTTCAAATATGATGGGTAGTGTCTTAGCAATTTAATCTACCTTAGGGTCAGTAGATACTTCTCACCAGGTCCCATGGCCTTGTGCACCTTCAGGTTACTCTAATGGTCTTAAATGTGATCTACCCCTATAGTAGGTGGTTCTTCATTCACCTAGTCTCTAACTGTCTTCTATGACTTAAGTGGTGTGGCTTGAGAACATTCTGGTGACAACTGTTGATCAACGGTCTGGACCACCTCTGCTACAAAGACAGGCTGAGACAGTTGGCTCTATTCAGCCTGGAGAAGAAAAGGACCCAGGGAGACCTTATAGCTGCTTTTCAATACATGAAGGAGGCCTACAGGAAAGCTGGGGAGGGGATCTTACCAGAGAGAGTAGTGAAAGGACGAGGCGTATTGGTTTTAAACTGGAAGAGTGGAGATTCAGATTCATCAGAACAAATTCTTCACCATGAGGGTAGTAAGCTGCTGGAATAAGTTGCCTAAGGAGCTTGTGGAAGCCCCTTCCCTGGAACTGTTTATGGCCAGGTTGGATAAGGCCTTGTGCAGCCAGGTTTAGTGTGGCTCATAGCAGGGAGGCTGGAACTTGATTATCTTTAAGGTCCCTTCCAGCCTTAACCATACTATGATTCTATGAACCAAGGCAAAAAAGTCATTGAATATCCCAGGCTTCTTCATATGGTGGGTAACAGGTGTTCTGGCTTGGTTTGGTGAATTTTTTGGTAGCAGGGGAGGGGCACCAGGAGTAACTCCAGTAAGAAACTGAGAAGCTCTCCCTGCCCCAAAACCAGCCAAGGAGCCATTAGAGGGACAATCACTTCTGCAATTAACATACAAAAGAACTGATATAACACCTGAGCTGAGCAAGCACTTAAGAGACAAGAGCTGTGCTGGAGGAGGGGAGTGGTGCTGGTGGTTGGTGAGGAAGAAGAGGAAGAAGGTACCCAAGCAGAAGTTTCTCTGGAACCCATAGCAAGATGGCAGGCTGTCCCCTCGCACTCGTGGAGGAATGTGGTGGAACATTCCTTGAATGTGTCAGGAAGGCTGAACTTGACCACTGGACTTGAATTTTGAGGCCAGAGGATTTGTTGCCTGTGGACTCTGATTACTCAGCTTTGGAAGACCCCATTGCCAGGGCAGCTGGCTGTTCCTGAAGCATCCCGTGACTCTGTGGGAAGCGCAGGATGGAGGAGCTCTGGACCTTAAGGGAAGGACTCATGAAGAAGCGATTTGTGGAGGACTCTTTTCCATGGGAGGGACCCAGTGGGGAAGCAGGGAAGGACTGTAAGGAATCTTTCTACCTGAGGAGGATGGCAAGAACCACCAGCTTGTGAACTGACTCTGAAACCCATCCCCTGTCCCCCTGTGCTGCTGGGGGGAAGGAAGGAGAGAAACCGGGAACAAAGTAATTTGGGCCCAGGGTAGAAGGAAGGGGTATAGATAAAATATGCAAGCACTGCTCTTTGTGTTGTCTGTGTCGTCTGTGTGTTTTATTAGTGTGAAATGGAAGTATTATTTTTTCTCCAAATTGAGTCTGTTTTGCCTGGGACCTTAATCAGTGAAGAACCCTCCTTGTCCTTTGTCTCAACCCATGAGCTTTGTCCTCCTCATCCCAGTGAGTGGGGAGGACAGAAGGAGCTGAGTGAGTGACCACAGGCCTGTTACTTTGCTGTCATGTTGGGCCCAAACCACTACACCAGGTCTCCGGTTTCCTATCAGACAGGGTCCACATCTCCCCTAGTCTTCTTTTTATCACTGACATACCTACAGAAATTTTTTGTGTTGCATTTTATGTCCCTGGCCAGATGGCTTGTAAACAAGTACAAGTAAAATAAAGAAAAAAACAGATGATATAAAAATAATTTTACATCAAAAAGTTTTAGGAAAGATAGTCTGTACTTACGTGTTCCTTTCTTGTTACTCAAATATATATTCATTAAAATGTATTGAATGCACTGAGTGTTAAGAGCTCTACATAGCAGATTCTGCACAATCCATTAAGTGCTATTTATTGAATGCTATTTAGATGTAGGTAATTCAACTTTGAAAGTACGTATATAAAACATCCAGTATTCTCCTATTTGTTCACATCTTCAATTTAGTCATGTGTACTTAGGACATATTGAATTAGTAAGTGAATTTACTGGTTTACTATGCACTACAGAGGATGTTCTTCACCACTAGTGAATCTTGTGTCCTCTAGTAATGGAAACGTCCAAAAGTAGCTTTGCAGAAGTTGTGTGGGCACAGTTATAGCAGCAATTTGTTACACTTGCATTTGTTTTCAATTATTTGAAAGAAAAAGTAGGTCCCTGCAGTCTCATGGTCACCATGCTTTCAATTGAGATGAAAAGAAAGATGAAAATTTGGCATAATTTCCCCTTACAGTCTGCACAAAAATATGAGTTAACACCTACACCTTCTTCAGAGCTGATATAAACTACAATATTTATAAACAAATATACTGAGCTCTCTAAGAATCCTTACAGTAGAGTTAAATTCACAAGAACACAGTATGTGTCACACTCAATTTTATTTTTTTTTAACTGACTTCTTAATTCTCAAAGCATTAAATGCGCAAATAGCTGAACACACATCTTACACACACACAAGAAATTTAAGGAGATTGTCTGTTATGGAAAGACTCAAGTGGTTAAAGAGATCATGTATTCGCCCTTTGCATAACTCAATAACAGTTCACTGCAAAAACAGGGTAGAAATAAACTAGTCCAACTGGATAATCATAAAATGTTCCAGATAACCTTACTTTTTTTTTTCCTCTTTCAGTTTTTCAAATATTAGAGTAGAATAACCCAACAAATACAAAACAAACAAGAAGGACCTTGGATTATACCTTGTTTGCTGACAAAGACTTGAGAGTAACATTTTTTGCATTCAAATACACTGCTGTGCAAGATTAGAGTTTATTTGTAGATTATCTCCTTTATTTGTTACTGTATAAAACAAACAAAAAAAATAAGGTTGTTTTTTGTTTGTTTGTTTTTTTCACCATCAATATGTACACAGTCCTTTTAATTTAAATTATTTTTAAAATAAAATGTGCTATTAGGAGAATATCATATGTTCTTAAAACTAACATAGCTACATATTCTTGCCTTTTGTTTTCTTCCAACTTTACTCCACTATTTAAAAGTTTCAAAAGAAATTCGAGTAAAATAACCTAATTTGGTACACACAAAAAACAGATAAAAATGCATATTTCAGTGCTCTTGAAGTGCATCTTTCTAATTGATGAAATGTTTTGGTATGATGTAGCCTCACCAGTGCCAAGTAGAGGGTCAACTATTATTTACTCTTCATCACAGAAAATTACTCACACAGCTTCAGTACTGAAAATATGGCTACAAACTCTGCAGAAGTAATAGGCTACTCAGGAGAGGCAGTGGGATGTCCCTGTGTGTTTGGGAGTGTTTTGATTACCTAGAGCTTAATGGTGATGATAGGGTTGAATGCCCACTACATTTGTTGCTTTTAAACAGAGAAGGACTTGTGGGCGATGTGATGGCTGGAGGCCTGTCTTGTGCATAGTGATCATGAAATTATAGAGTTTTTGAGTCTTGGAGAAGTAAGGAAGGGTGTTAGTTGTGTTACCACACTGGACTTGAGGAGGACACAGTTTGGACTGCTTAGAACAGTGCTTGGAAGAGTTCAATGGGAGGCAGTCCTGAGGGATAAAGGGGTCCAGAAAGGCTGGTTGCTCCTTAAGAAAGGAACCTTAAAGGCACAGGAGCAGGCAGAGCCCATGTGCCAAAAGTTGAGACTCAGAAGAAGAAGACTGGCTTGGCTGAAAAGAGAACTTTGGCTGGAAATCAGGAAAAAACCAGAAGGTTTATGACCCTTGAAAGAAGGGGCAGGGAACTCAAGAGGACTGCAACGATGTCATGAGGTTATGTAGGGACAAAATTAGGAGGGATACAGCCCAGCTAGCATTTCATCTGGCTAATGCTGTAAAAGACAACAAAAAAGTTTCTTTACATACATTAACAACCAAAGGTGGGCTAAGCAGAATCTTCACCTTTTATTGGATGTGGGACAAGGAAAAGCCTGAGGTACTTTGCCTCAGTACTTAGCAGTAAGACTAATGGTTCTCATGGTACCCAGCCCCCTAACCTTGAAGACAGGGACAGTCAAGGAGCAGAAGAATCCATGGGCAAATAGTGACTTGCTAAACCACTTGGACACACACAAGTCAATGGAGTTGGAGGTAATCCAGCCAAGGTACTGAGGGAGCAGGCAGAAGTGCTTGTCAAGCCCCTTTCCATCATTTATCAGCAGTCTTGGCTAGTCAGAAAGGTCACAGTTGACTGGAGGTTGGCAAAAATGACACCCAGCTACAACAGCTGGAATGAGGATCTTGGGATCTACAGGCATGTCAGTCTGACCTCAGGGCTTGGAAAGTTATGGAGCAGATAATCCTGTGTGCCATCACAGAGCACATACCAGACCAGCAGGCAACCAGGACAGTCAGCAGTGGTTTATGAAAGACAAGTCCTACTTGACTAACCTGATCTCCTTCTATGGCAGGTTGGCCCATTTAGAGGATGAGGCAATGTGTGTGGAAGCTGTCTACCTAGATTTTAGTAAAATCTTTAACATAATTTTTCTGAATATTCTTGTCACCGTTTGACTCAAGTTTGACAACAACGGTCTTAATCCCCTTCCCTTCCTACCCAAATAGAGAAAGAGAGAGAGAATGAGACAGAGACTTTACCGGATTGAAAACTAAACTACACAGCCAAAGCCATCCAGCTCTCCAAAGACATTGCCAAGAGAGAGGGGTGGCCGAGACTCTATCTCTACACTGACTTGTGGGTGGCAGTAAATGACTTGTGGGGTTGGCTAAAGCAGTGGCAGCACAACTGACAGCAAAAAGGCAAACCTATTTGGATTACTGACCTCTGGAAAAACATTGTACTTTGCAGCTCGGATTGACAAACTTGTGGTAAAAATGTGTCATGTAGATGCACATGTGCCTCTGAGTCAAGCCACTGAGGAACACTGACACAACCAATAAGCAGATGAGGCTGTCCAAGTGTTCCAAATAGACTTAGACTGGGAATAAAAGAGTCAACTCTTTTTGGGTCGATGGGCACATGATACTTCAGGTCATCAGGGCAGAAGGGCTTGTGACTGAAGGGTGGACTTCATCATGGGTGCTCTTGTGCAGGTTATCCATGGCTGTGAGATGTATGCTGTGATTAAGCAGGCGAAACGCTTGAAAACTTTGTGGTATGAGGGTAGGTGGTCAAAGTACAGGTATGAGGAGGTTTGGCAAATTCACTACATCACTTACAGATTTAATGTAACACTAATGATAAAAGAAAATATATACATTTATACACAAATGTGTTCAGCTATGGGCAAAAGCCTCTTGCCTTCCCCTACTCCCAACAATTCCGACAGCACTCTGCTTAGCTGTGAACAGTCCCAAAAAATCCCTGACTGCTGCTGGAGAAAGTGTAGAGTTATAAGGGTCAGGAGACCTCGAGCCTAGGGGTCGATGGTGATGGATGGAGTCCTCCCTGGAGGCCAGCCATGGACAGAAGAGAAGGGAAGAAAAAGCAGGAAGGAAGTTGTCTTCTGTGATCTCTGACCTTCCTCTGAGCTTATGTAGATATATGGAATGGAATCTCTCTGGTCAATTTTGCTGTCTGTCTAATTCACCCTCCTACAGGGAGCTCATACATCTCCCCATGGTGTCTGAGCCAGCGGAATAAAGACTTGAACTTGAAGACCCAGAAGTTAGAAAAACATTCCAGCTGTTATCAGTCTGAGTTAGAACACTCTGCTACTAGCTAAAAAAAAAAAAAAAAAAAAAAAAAAAAAAAGCTTAATGAAGGGAAAAAAAAAATAATCAGTAAAACAAAAATTGGCTTCTTGTTTGCTCAAACCAGGACAATTCTCCTGGAGAGAAAATATCTACTTGTGGCTTACACAGGCATAGCCTTTGCTAGATTAAAAAAAGCACTGGCTGGCTGGGCCCGGTGAGTTGTGGTGAACGGAGTTAAATACAGTTGGCAGTCAGTCACAAGTACTGTTCCACAGGGCTAAACACTGTGGGCAGTTCTCTTTAACATCTTTGTTAATGATCTGTACAAGGGGATCAAATGCACCCTCAGTATGTCTGCAGACGACACCAAGTTGGGAGGCAATGTTGATCTGTTTAAGGCTCTACAGAGGGAACTGCACAGGCTGGATTGATAACCCAAGGCTAACTGTATGAGATTCAGTAAGGCCAAGTCTCAGATCCTGTGCTTGGGTCACAACAACCCCATGCAGCTTTACAAGCTTGGGGAAGAGTGGCTGGAAAGCTGCCCAGAGATAAAAGTCCTGGAGGTTTTGACTGACAGCCTGCTGAAAAAATGACTGACAGCATGCTGAACATCAGCCAGCAGAGTGTGCAGGTGGCCAAGAAGGCCAATGGCATCCTGACTTGCATCAGAAGTAGTGTAGCTAGTGGGACTAGGGAAATAACTATCCCCTGTACTTGATACCGGTGAGGCTGCACCTCCAATATTGTGTTGAGTTTTGCACCCCTCATTACAAGAAAGACATCTAGTTGATGTAGCAAGGACAATGAAACTGGTGAAGGATGTAGAGGACAAGTATTATAAGGAACATCTGAGTGAACTGGGATAGTTTAGTCTGGAGGAGTCTGAGGGGAGATATTATTGCTCTCTATAACTACCTGAAAGGATATTGTAGCAAAGTGAGTCTTGGGCTCTTCTACCAAGTGACAAAATGAGAGGAAATGTCCTCAACTTGTACAAGGGGAGTTTTAGATTGGATACCAGGAGAAAATCCTTCACTAAAATAAATGATTGCCAAGCACTGGAAGAGCATGTCAAGGGAAGTAATTGAGTCATCACGTCTAGAGCTATTTAAAAGAGGCATTGAAGTGGTGCTTAGGGGCATATTTAGTGGCAGACATGGCTGTGTTAGTTTTATAGCTGCACTTAATGATCTTAAGGGTCTTTTCCAGCCCAAAGGAACTTATTATTCTATGAATGCATGCAGATAAGGACCACAAAGTTGGTGAAAAGGCTAAAAGTAATGTTCCATGAGGAATGGCTGAGGAATTTGTTTTTCACTAGTTTGGAGAAAAGAAGGCTGAAGGGAAATGTCATTACTCTCAACAGCTTCCTGGGAGGGGAAGTGAGGAGGGAGGTAGTGATCTCTTTTTTGTGTGGTCCAGCGACAGGACATACGACAATAGTTCAAAGATCCACCAAGGGAAGTTTAGACTGGACATTAGGAAAAATTTATTTACCAAGAGGGTGGTAAAACATTGGAACAAGGTTCCTAGTGAAGTTGTGAATGTTCCAAACCTGTTAGTTTTAAAGAGGCATTTGGAAATGCTCTCTAAAAATAGTTTTAATTTTAGGTCAGCCCTGATGTGGTGAGGCAGTTGGATTGAATGATTGTTGCAGGTCCTTTCCAACTGGAATGAAAACATTCTGCCTATTCTGTTATATTCTGTTCTGTTCTAGTAATTGTTCCCTTCTTTCTCAGTATTTTGGAAAGCTATTGAACACTTTAAAATAAGGGCATGAAATTCTGTTTGGAAAGGCTTTTTCAAATTCATGTGTTTATTATTTGCTCAATTTGATTTAAACATTTAATTATGTATCTAAAAAATCATCATTACTATAAAGTCATCCTCAAAAGTACTTTCTTGTATTCATATGGAATTTCAATGCCTTTTCACTTGTGATCATTCTTTCTTGACCTGTTGCTCTGCACCACCTAGAAGAGTCTGTTTCACTCTTCTTCTGTCTGCTCCTCATCAATGTGTATTCATACATATTAATGAGGTTAGCCTGGACTTTCTCTTTTCAAGGCTAAGCAAACACTTCAAGGTCCCTCAACCTCTCTTTGTATGACAGATACTCTGGTATCTTAATTATCTCAGTGGCTCTTCACTGGACTTACTCTGGAATATCCACGTGTCTCTTGTACCGAGGAGACCAGCACAGTACACCGCACTCAGTTGTCTCTCTCCAGGGCTGAGTGGAGAGGAACAATCTCTTCCACTGATCTGCAAACAATGTTCTTCCTAAAGCAGCACAGAAGGCTGTCTTTGCCCCAGAAAGTTGCTGACTTATGGTCAACTTAATGTTCACCAGAGTGGCCATGGTCCTTCTCTACAGAGCTGCTTTTCAGCTCATCAGCTTCTGACATAAAATAGTGCCTGGAGTTATTGCTTCCCAGGGGCAGGGCTTGGCATGCACTTTAGTTGAATTTTAAAGGTAACTGAGGGCCTATTTCTGCAGCTTGCCCATTTGCCTCTGAATGATACACCCATATGGTTTATCAGCCACTCTTCTGCTTTTGGTATCCTGTGCAAGCTTGATGAAGGTACACTTTGTTCCATAGTACAGGTCATTAATGAAGGTGTTAAACAACCCCATTTTTAAGCAAAGATAGTGCATATCTCAAAACAGAATGGATAGAATTATGTTTGGGCAGGGCATTAAGATTAATATTTTTATTATACACACTACTTAATGTAGGTATTAGAGTGCACATCTAGAACAATAACTTAGCTGTAAATTCAGGATGCTGATGGTGTGCATGCAAAGATTCACACTTCAAACTGTGCTATCCTGTTCTGATGGTTAATAGATTAAGAATTAGCTTAGTTAGCAAACATAAAATGGGATCAAGTTTATAAATTATTATACTCCTGAAAAAGACACTCAAATACAAGTAATTTTTCAGAAGAGTGGTTGTATCATGGAAAAATATTAAAATATAGACTTGGCAGTACAGTATGCTATGGCTCAAATAGAAAACAAATAGACCAAACTATTATATTACAGAAATAGCAACTTTAAGGTTTGTAGAAATTACTATAATTACTACAATACTATAATATTTAAATACTATAATATAATACAGCAGAAGCAAAACAACTCTGTACAGCTAAACACAGAATAAAACAAATAATAATCAAAACCTTGTCACCTGGTAAGTAAACTTTGCTCTCCACAGTAATTAAAAACATTTCAATTTATAATAATTTCTCCTTTGGAGTGTTAAATGTATTAATAACTTTTTTTTTCTCTGTGTCCACATTTATGGGGCCAGAAAAGATCAAAACTATCTAGAAGCACTAAAGCTTGTTCTAGGAGCATTTCCAAGCAAGTAGGCAGCAGAAGTGTTTTAAATCTTGCAAGATTTATTTTTTTTTATTTAAAGAGAGAGATTTCCTTTCCTATTTTTGTTGACTAAAAGTATTCTCATTACCTCAAACAAATAAAGCTAAATTTTACACACCTCGTGAAATCATGTCACACTTCCAGTGATGGGCTGAGATACTTTTGTTGTCAGCATTAACATATTTACTATATTTATATATGTATTATTATATTAATAGTAAATCTGGTCAAGAAAAGAAGGCTTTTTATCCTGCTGGAAATAATATAAAACTTCCTTCTGCTCTGTTATTATACAATAAAGGCAACATAATAACACTCTACATCTTAAATTTATCATAACAGCACCCTGAGAAATACACGTACCCTTAACATGCAAAGGCAGTCTTGCAATATGGAGAAATTAAAATTATTTTCTCCACAGTGGCACTATCAGAAACTAAACTCACACTCCTGGGAATGTGGCAGAGCCTATGCCAACCATCTTTTATATAAGTGGTATGAAAGAAAGGGGAAGGAAAGGAGCAGCTGTTAGAGACAAACTTGGAAGTTATCATCTTGGATGTATATCTGCTTCACAATATTTAATGAGAGAAAAATGTCTCACACCATCAGCTTGGCAGTGATGTTAAAACAAAGCTATCACAATATTGATATTTAATGTGCTACTCCTACATGAAGTTTACCTCTCAATAATTTTAATGGAAAGTAAGAACCCCAGGAACATCAGGTTTAAGGCTTCTTTGGTTCACCAGGTTTTCTGTGTTTTCCTGCATGCATCCATGAGAGTGTACTTGTATTTTTGCTTTGATTTGATCAGGCAGACCACGTTTTGTGAAAATGACAACTTATTAAAAATAAGAAACATTTCTCTGATCAGTAGTCTTATAACTTCTTTGTCATTTCATAGCTCTTTCTCTGAACCTTATATGATGATTATGCTGATCCAAAATGACTGTCAACAGGGGAAGGGAATAAATATTTTGGGATTTGAGCTACCAGCCTTTCTCTTAGAATTTTAATCTGTTGATAAGACAACTGTGGCAAAGTTGGAAATAATTTTTTAAAAGACATCAACAATCATAACTTTTTCTAACTTTTCTCACCTAATTAAATCAAACGGGTCTTCCTTAACAAGTGTAACATCAGACAGTTTGGAAATAAGATGGACAAGGTTCACTGAATAATAAAATGAAGGCTTTTCTTAATTTAATTTCACTGTTCAAGTAACAGAAATACAAACAAAATTTTAAAAAGATATCTACCTTCATTTTTCATTAAGCTTTAGTTAGGAAGAACATACCAGTCCATATATTGACCTGTAAAGAAGATATTTTATAGCTTGATTTTAGAAATATGTTCATCATGGTTTCCCATAATGTCTTTACAGTCAGTTTGGTGATTAGAAGGGTAAATGAGAGAGGCTGGAAATCTGGCTGGACTACAAGGCAAAAATAATTATGGTGAATCCAACTGAAGTCCAGTTAGTATTGCTGTATCTCAGGGTTTGATTCTAAAGCAAATACTGTTTGGTGTCAACATCAGTTGCATGGATGATGGGACAGAGTGCACTCTCAGAAAGTTCATAGTGGCAAACTGCGGGGAGCTGTCAATGCATTGCAACTATGAATTCAGCTATTCAGAAGCATAAGATAGGCTAAAGAAACAGGCAGGAGCTCCATGAACCTCATCAGAAGCAAACACAAAACCTGAAACATGGGATAGATAAAGCCCTTCAGCAGAACAAGCTGGAGCCAACTGCTTAGGAGCAGTTTTGCTAAAAGATGTCAGTGTCCTGGGGGTCCCCAGATTGGCCATGAGACATCAGTGCCCTAGGTCAGCAAAGAAGCCTCCACATCCTAAGGTGCATCAGCAAGGGTGCAGCCAGCAGGCCTGAGGAAGGACCTTGCCCTTTTATCCAGGGCCTGTAAGATGCACTGGGGTATTTTCCCAGACCTGAGTTTCCCAAATGCAAGACAGATATTGATGTATTGGAACAAATCTTGTGGGAGCCAAGAATTAACTGGAAGATGAAGCATGGGGCACCTGCTGAAATATTGCAGGAGCTGTATCTGTTCAGGCTGGGAAGGGATAACTTTGGTGCCTATTGGTCTCTTTGCTCTTACTGGTGTCTAGAGATACTTAAAGGCAATTTGTTCTCAGCTGTGCACAATGAAAGTTGGGGGAAAGGAGCACAGTTAAAACAAAAGTTAGCCTAACTTGGTGGAAGGAATTTTTTTAAATTTTTTTTTTTGCTTTAAGGGTGGTGACAATGAGAGGGGCGAAATGTTAATGAAGTAAATGAGGAAGTTTCAAGACTTTTAAAAAAATAGTTTATAAAATTGCAATCACTTCACAATCTAGGTGTCTTGGTTTGAGCCAGGCTGAAGGCAATTTTCCTTTTACTGATTTCTTTTTTTTTCCCTCAGTAAGCTTTCTTTTAATTAGCAGCAGAGTATTGCAATTATGACTGATAATGATGGAAAGTTTTCCTAGATTTAGTTTTCAATCCAGCAAAGTCTCTCTCTTTTTCTCTCTCTCCTTCCCTACCAGAGTGGGAGAGAGAAGGGATTGAGTGCATTGCTGTCGAACCTGAGTCAGTGACAGCAATTCACTGGTTCCCAATGTGGGGTTCGATTTCAAGAACAGATTATACATTTACATTAATTGGGAGTGTTCAGAATTTCATCTCTGATGGGAGGAATCCCTCATATAGCAATGGGCAACACTTCTGCTGAATTCAATAATGGATTAAAAGCACCCACTTTGGAATGCCACCACAAGAAGTGGTGAGACGGGCTCAAGAAGCTCCACCACAGGATCATCTACCAGAGACTGAGAAACAATTTGCTCTTTTCACCAATGGCTCCTGTCGTCTTGTAGGGAACTGCCAGAAGTGGAAAGCTGCCGTGTGGAGTCCTACAGGACTAGCTGCACAAGCAGATGATGGAGAAGGTGAATTAAGTGAGTTTGAGGAGGTGAAATCTATCCAGCTGGCTTTTGACATTGCTGAGTGAGAGGGATGGCCAAGATTTTATCTCTACACTGGCTTGTGGATGGCAGCAAATGACTTGTGGTGTTGGCTAAAGCAGTGGCAGCAGAACAACTGGCAGCAAAAAGGCAAACCTACTTGGGTTGCTGACCTGTGGAAAGACATTGCAGCTCGGATAGACAAACTGGTGGTAAAAGGGTGTCAGGTAGATGCATATGTACTTAGTCAAGCCACTGAGAAACACTGAAACAACCAACTAGCAAATGACGCCGTCCCAAGTGTTCCAAATAGACTTAGATTGGGAACAAAAGAGTCAGCTCTTTCTGGCTCGATGGGCCCATGCCACTTCAGGTCACCAGGGTAGAGATGCAACATACAAATGGGCTCATGACCGAGGGGTGGACTTAACCATGGACACTATTGCACAGGTGATCCACGACTGTGAGACTTGTGCTGCAATTAAGCAGGCAAAATGGTTGAAACCTTTGTGTTATGAGGGGAGGTGGTCAAAGTACAGGTTTGGGAAGGCCTGGCAAATTGACTACATCACACTGCCTCAGAGTCACCAGGGTAAGCACTATATGTTTACAATGGTGGAAACAAGTACAGGATGGTTGGAAACATATCCTGTGCCTCATGCCACAGCCAGGAATACTATCCTGGTCTTGAGAAACAAATTTTGTGGAGACATGGTACTCCAGAAAGACTTGAGTCAGGCAATGGGACTCATTTCAAAAACAGTCTTGTGACTAACTGGGCTAAAGAGCGTGGTATTGAGTGAATATACCAATATACCTGAAGTACAAGCCTCAGGGAAAGTTGAAAGGTACAATGGTGTGTTGAAAGCTACCCTGAAGGCAATGGGTGGTGGAATTTTCAGAAACTGAGACAAAAATTTGGCAAAGGCGACCTAGTTAGTTAATACCAAGGGATCCATAAATCGGGCTGGTCCTGCTCACTCAGACATTCTACTTACTGCAGATGGGGATAAAGACCCTGTGGTATGTGAAAGAAACATGCTGGATAAAAGTGTTTGGGTTTATCCTGCTTCAGGCAAAGCTAAAACTGTCTAGGGTGTTGTTTTTTTCTCAGAGACCTGGACATACCTGGTGTGTAATGATGATGGAGGATGGTGAAGTAAAATGTGTACCTCAAGATAATCTGACTCTGGGGGAGAATCCTTAATTTGACAGTTGGTAAAATACAGAGCCTATATGTAGCATATGGTATGGAATAAGCAGTGGAATGTCTTGGTTTGAGCCAGAATTAAGCAAATTTTCTTTTTACTGAATTTTTTTTTTTCCTTCAGCAAGCTCTCTTTTGACTAGCAGCAGAGCCTTCCAGCTAAGACTGATAATGATGGAATGTTTTTTCTACCTGCTGGGTCTTCAAGGTTGTGCCTTTACTCTGCTAACTCAGACACTACAGGAAGATCTATGAGCCCCACGTAGGAAGCTGAATTAGACAGACAGCAAAATTGGCCAGAGATATTCCATTCCATATATCTATGTAAGCTCAGAGAAAGATCAGAGATCACAGAAGACATCTTTCTTCCTGCTTTTCCTTCCCTTCTGTCCATGGCAGGCATCTGGGGAGGACTCCGTCCATCCATCACCATTGACCCCCAGGCTCTAGCTCTCCAGACCCTCATCACTCTGTTCTTTCTCCAGCAGCAGTCTGGAATTTTTCAGGACTGTTCACAGCTCAGTAGATGCTGTGGGAGTTGCTGGGGGTGGGAGGAGGTGAGAGACTTTTGCACATATCTGAACATATTTGTACGTAATTGTATATATTTTCTTTTATCATCAGTGTTTAATTAAAGCTGTGAAGTATAGTTTTCAATCCAGCTAAGTCTCTCTCTTTTTCTCTCTCCCCTTCCCTACCTGGGTTGAAGGGGGCAGAGATCGAGAGTATTGTTGTTGAACCTGAATCAAACAGTGACATTAGGCTTTATTAGGGTAACCGAAGTTTAACTATCTAGAAAGATTTTTTCATAGATCTTTGCATTGAAGACATCTGACAAATAATACGTATGTCATCTTGCTACAGTATTGTGAAGATATCTTCTCATGTCTAAGAGACAAAAACAGCCTTATTTTCAGATATTAAAAAATATTTTAAACAATAAAATCCTGTGATTTAAACATTTTGGGGCAGATATATTTATTTGCTTGTGCAAAGTATGTCACTGAATGCATAGTCTATGGCTAAATTCCAGGAGCTGTAAGAGGACAGATATTTTCTAATAAATAGCAATAGAACTAGACTTAGAAATGGAACTAAAGGTAGAAATAGAAGAAGTAGTAATAGTAAGAGAAACACTAATAATAATAACAATAATAATTAATATTTATTTTATTTTTCTTTGTAAATATAAGATGTGGTTTTATAGAACTGTGAGATTCAATATTCTTGTATAGTCCCCAAGAGAATAAAATAACTATTACACATATTGTACATAGGGAATAACTGATGTTTTAATCTGATTTCACTTGTCAGTGAGCTGGATTAACACAAATAAGTGGATTCTCTAGCAGAACAATACGCCAATGTTGTCAAAACAATGAGTTTTATTCTTATCCTGTTTATGGTTAATAAATCAGGTGAAACAATCTTGAAGTTGCTAAAACTATGTGTTGAAATGGAAGATTATTGATAGTTCAGCTAAGTCTCATCACTGGTCACTAGAAATGTGAAAAATTGAGTTGAGCGAGTGTGTTGAGCAAGACACATTAAAAATAGGCAGGAGTGAAGTACATGATCACCTTACTTTAAATAGAATTTAAGTATAAAGTGAAGTGTGTCTTAGTTGTGATGTTATTTTTTTATATAGCAGATATTATTGACAGCTCAGGGTGGCCTGCCATAACATGATAGAAATGCTGTGTGTTTTCTTGATAGCCAAGAGTTATTATCATAGTAATGTTTGAAAAAAATTACTATGGTTCTCTTGAGGATATCATTAAAATGAGGCTTAAAATGCCTTTTAGATGAGTGTCTCAAAGCTGTGATCTTACTCATATGCACCAATGCTATAAGCAAAATACTGTGTGACTCTCTAGAGGAATATGAGAGTGGGTGCTGGGACACAGCTTTATATTTTTTAATAATTACTGTTATGTCTGCTGTACTCAAGTTTAATTTCATCTGTTTAGTGCTCATTAAACCCATTATTAATAGTTACTGTCTGCCAAGATAAATGCATTTCTTTTCTGCTTTTCATATTTTTTCACAAGAAAGTATATATATATATCATGAAATTAAATATTAATTTCACAGTATGTTTTTGTATGTAGAACATTGCAGTCTTCAATCTCTACAAGCCTAGGGTAGATCAGTTCCTAGAAAGACTGTAGAACTATAACAGTTTTACCTACAACATTTTTTTCTTTTGTTGAGAAGATTTAGTTTGTCTGTGAAGAAATAAATTTCTTAGAATTATTTTTTTTAAAAAATATATTTATAAATATTTTCTCTAAGCATTTTTAGAATGGTAATGAATTTTAGAGATGATCACTTCTACTTGGTTGAGTTTCTAAAATACTATGGCGTACTGGTAGTTCTGACAAAATGTATTGTGTTCTGATCAAAATGGGACTTCTGAAAGAGGATGAACAGGCTTTGACTTTCCAGGTATTGATATCTTCAAGACATACACAAGTGGAAATACTTCCCTTACTCTGAAAAGCAATGTGTATGAAAAGACAACAGATTTTTTTAGAGACTCTTTAGCAAACCACATGCAATCAGAGATGTTAATCTGTTTAAAATATAAAGAAAAGTTTTACAGTTTCAATTTCTGCTGGCACTTTCCTTGTTATGAAAGAAACAGTATTTATGAAATTACAATAAAGGACATGGCATGAACAGGGTGTGCTGTCTGTGGATCTTCAAAAGTAAAATTAAGGACATTTTTTTCTTCCCGTTTTCTCTTTATGCTCTACTATATGACCTAAAAAAGAGACAAAATTACTTTATGTGTTCAGATCATCACATATGCAATCATAATATGCAATCAGATTAAATATTCTTATTTAATCTCTTCACAGTATAGTTGACTGTCAATATGCACATATATAAAAAAAAACTTTTTTAATGGAGAGAATATTGGAAGTTTTGGAAATAAAAGAACTGCTTTTTAGATTTTGAGGAGTTTGAGGGACAATGTGTTAAACTCTACTCTTTTATATGTTTCTTCCAAAAATCATAGAATCATAAGATGGCTAGGGTTGGAAGGGATCTTAAAGATCATTTAGATCCAAGCATTCTGCTTGAGCAGGGGCATCTCCCACTAGATCAGGTTGCTCAGTGCCCCATCTAACCTGCCCTTGAATACTTGCAGCAATGGAGATTCTAGGACTTCCCTGGGGAACCTGTTCCAGTGCCTCACTACCCTCATAGTGAAGAATTTCCTCCTAATGTCTAATTTAAAATCTTGCCTCTTTAAGTTGTAATCCATTACTTCTTGTCCTCTTACCATAAGCCCTTTCAAAAAGTCCCCCCCCAGCTTTTCTGCAGGCCCCTTTCAGGTACTGGAAGGCTTCCAAGAGGTCTCCCTGGAGCTTTCTCCTTTCCAGTCTGAAGAAAGTTGTCAAGTCAGTCATGTTTTCTGATTATACTTAATAAACAAAATGATAGATGAATGAACATCAATAATAATAATATTAATAGTTAATAGTATTGTCATTGTAAAATCTTCATCTTTGGAGATAGGCAAAAGTAATCTGTGGAGGCTGACCCTGCTTGAGCAGGGTAGTTGGACAGGAATACCTCCAGAGGTCCATCTCCACTCCAATATTCTATAGTCTCATGAAAAAGTGTTTTAAAACTGCCAGTGTATGGTCTGTTACACTCACACATTTGCTCTAACTCTTAAATGAGAAATTGTGAGGACAAAGAAAAGAGCAAGCTAGGTCACAGGAAAAGCGTAAAAATCTGTTAGTAGAATACACACATTTCTGTACCCAAGTGCCCCTCACAGGTCTTTTATGTGTGATTTTTATTGATTAATCTTTTAATCTCTTTGTTTTTCTGAGTTGCATGGTCTGCTGTTGTGATAAACTGATCACATATGATAGGTAGTTCTACCTAATATCTCTGCAACACTAACAGGTTTTTCTGAAACACAGCAGGATGAAATATCCTGACTTTCAGACCCTGTGAAACATGGTAACTCCTGAAGAAAGCTCCAAGCATGAGACATTTGATTTACCTGAGACGCACAAGTGCTTCAAGAAAAGGGATTATCATGCTAACTGTCACTAAAGCAGCATTATTAAAGCTAAGTGATTTGAGGTGTTGACATGTGCACTAGTACAAAACAGACGTACTTGTTTTGATGCGGTCCAAGAAAATACATTTAGGCCACATGGGTTCTGAATTTAATCTTATTTCAGACATAGTGAAGGCTCAGTTTTGACAGTGTAGATATGTAACTTGTTGATAATGTTGATAGTGATAATGAGGCTGAAAATGTTTCCTGCAAAATGTAAGGCATGTTACTCAAGCTATAGAGATGTTTTTAAAAACTTTTTAAGACCATGATAAAAACATTGGATTACTTTTGCTATTAAGATTGATAGAAACTACCAAAACACTCCCTGTTAATTTACTAGAATTTAATGTCTTTATTTGCATGCTTACGTTTCATTACTTTAGAGATAGTTTCATTTCAATGGTGGCTGGAATTCTGCTTTCAGAGACACTAAGCAATTATATTTTCTACTTAAATTTTGAGGAAAAAGGTGCATAAGAGAAGTCAAATCAGAAAGAAAGGAAAAAAACACGTGCATACACATAGAGAGAACCTGTCTAAACTGAGTATTTGAACACCAGGATACTAATTTTAGAAAGTTACTTTCAGAATTTATCTTCCCTAATTGGTGAGACTGTCAAATTCTATCAGTATTAATAATTCTGTCACTTTTTCTGACACAATGTCTTTGTCATAGCAATAAAGCCCCACCAACAGAGACTTGTACATACTCTTCCTTTTTAGACTTTAAAATCTAAGTATGTAAGACAACAATTAATTTACAAAATATTATGCTTTGAATGTATTCATAGCCAAGATGAGCATAGCCCTGCAGTACCTCCAAACTTAAAATCTTCAGCCAGTTAGATTATTTCTTCTTTTCTCTCCAATATGCATGCAGATAATACCAAATGAGGAAGAAATACTACATTCCAGACATGTATTGTATCCACAGGAATAACTATTATTAGTATATCTAATTCAGCTTTAGTTTCTAACTTGGTCTTAATGTTGCTGATTAAAATTGAACAAGTCCCTAACTTTCGACATAGAACCTTCACTTTCTATGGAAAACTGCTGATATCTACATTATGTGGCCATTAAAAGTATTATATTTGCGGTTTTTAGGTACTTGAGAGTCTTCTATATTTCTATATAGTGATCCCAAAAAATGAAATTCTGTGAGGAAAATTTATAACCTGTTAGTCTGACTTCCGTACCAGGAAGCTGATGGAACAGATCATCCTGAGTACCGTTACAGAGTACATGCAGAACAACTCAGTGATCAGGCCTACTCAGCACAGATTAATGAAGGACTGGTCCTGTTTGACTAACCTCATCTCCTTCTATGACAGGGTGACCTGCTTATTGGATGAGGGAAGGCATGTGGATGTTGTCTACCTTGACTTTAAGGAGGTCTTTGACAAGTTTTCCCGCAGCATTCTCCTAGAGAAGGTGGCTGCTTGTGGCTTGGATGTACATGTGCTTCTTCAAACAAAAAAGTGATTGCTGGGTCCAAAAAGTTGTGTTCAGTGGAGTTCAATCCAGTTGGCAGCTGGTCACTAGTGGTGTTCCCCAGGGCTCAGTGCTGGGGTCACTCGTGTTTAACAACTTTATTAATGAGCTGGATGAGGGGATAGAGTTCACCCACAGTAAATTTGCAGATGACACTAAGTTGGATGGGAATGTTCATTGGCTTAAGGGGGAGACTCTGCAGAGAGATTTAGAAAGGCTTGATGGACAGTCTGTGGCTTAATTGTATGAATTTCAACAAGGCTAAATGTCAAGTCATGCACTTTGGCCACAACAACCCTGGGCACTGCTGCAGGCTTGGGGAGGAGTGCCTGGAGAGTTGCTCAGAAGAGAAGGACCTGGAAGTGTTGATTGACTGCAGGCTGAACAGGAGCCAGCAATGTGCCTAGGTGGCCAAGAAGGCCAATGACATCCTGGCCTGCATCAGAAATAATGTGGCCAGCAGGACCAATAGTGTCCATATGACCATTCTGCTCATATGCTCAGCCTCACTGAGGCTGTACCTTGAGTACTGTGTGCAGTTTTGGACAGTGCAGTATTAGAAGGACATTGAGGTGCTGGAGAGTGTGCAGAGAAGGGCAACTAGGCTGATTAGACCTCATTACTTTATAGAACTCCCTAAAAGGAGGTTGTAGCTAGTTGGGTGTTGGCCTCTTTTTCCTAGTGACCAGCAATAGTACAAAAGGAAATGGGGTTAAGTTGTGCCAGGGGAGGTTCAGATTAGATATTAGGAAAAACGTCTTCACTGAAAGAGTAGTGAGGCATTGGAATAAGCTGCCTAGGGAGGTGGTGGAGGCACCGTCCCTACAGGTGTTCAAAAAACCAGTGGACATAGTGTTTTGGGACATAGTTTAGTGATTAGAGTTTGTAGGGCAGATGGTTGGACTTGATGACCTTGATGGTCTTTTCCAACCTTGATGATGATTCTATGGTTCTATGATATTTTAGGTTAATATTTTATGAAACACTGAATTGGTAAATGCTTAATAGCAGCACATGTATTGCACTCATGAATAACCTGGGTGATAACATTCATAGTCAAATTCACCCTTCAGACCCAGGTCAATCTGTATGTTCCATCTCTTCCCTGATGACCAGAAGAATTATGGGCTCCCTGACTGAAAATAATTTGCCTTTGCATTTCCAATCTAGATCTACTTGGCACATCTTATCAGCCTGGTCCATCTGACATTTGTTTCTGTGGTTCTCCATAGCCCAGTTTTTAGGCATGTTGACATCTACATGCCACACTTTCAGCACATTTTTAAACCATAAATGATAAATATGAAAGAAGAACAAAACAAAAACCTTGACAGAAAAGACATATTTTGCTATAACACTTTCCCTGTTCATACATTTCCCAACATTTTTCTGCATATTCATTTCAGAAGCAATTACTAAAAACCCGATACTCATTCAATAAGCTGACTTATCTACTATGCTTCCATTTTTCTGCCAAGTGTTGCAGACCTTCCATTCCACAAACACACACCCTCACACACCCCTACACTGGCTTTGCTCAGGTCTCTTTAAGGGGTCTGCTTTCTACATTATCTCTGTGTCGTGACTTTCTTAGACACCCTGTTTCTTCTCCCTTTTCTCTCCAAGGAAATTCAGGACTAATGTCACAGTAAATTAAGACAGAAAAAGAAGTGGGAAAGCATAAACATGGTGATAGACAGCTCTCCAGCCCATCTACCTGGCTGTGGCTCCGTGCTGTCAGAGCAACATTCGTGAGACTTCACCACAAATTACATAGCTGTTATGCATGAAAGTTTATAAAACAACCACAGTCCTATACATGGATTTCAATTCTTAATTTATTTTTTATTTTAAATAGGCAGCCTTTATTTTAATTTGACTAGACTTGGGTATTAAGTTGAACTTTATTCTTCTTTTTTGCTTTACTCTAGGATCCAACACTAAGATGGTGTTTGTTCAGTCTGAGAAGGGTAAAAGGTTGAAGAGAAGGAAGAAGGAACTGAAGGAGACTTAATTGAAGTGTTAAATATCCAATGTTCTCAGTATAGCTTCGGTGAGGATCAAGATGTCAGTGCTCTGAGATATTAATGCTTGAATAAGAGTGTTTTCAAGAAGGGCAGCAGTCCTTTTACTGCAGTGAAGTGTAAGTGGTCAGAGTTTGGACTGACTTAACACCTAACAAGAAATTCTGACTTAATAGCAACACAGATCTGCTCAGAGGAGGTTCTAAAATTAATTCACTTTTTTTTTTGTCCCTTAAGGATTCTTTCTTGGCAAGCTGTATGGTAATAGCTTGATAACATTCACACCTCATTAGCAACAACGGTCACATGGTCTCTTAATCTTATTCTCTCTCTCTCCACATACCTGTCACGCCCCCTATCAAGAAATTAAAAATAGAAAAAGAGTATGTGTCATTACCAGTATATAGAAATCTAGTCTCTGGATTTGTATCCCACAGAATGTCAGCATACACGTTCTGTTTCACTAGTGTTTCTTTAATCAGGATTCTCCTGCAGAAATTTGCATCTGATTCAGCTATTTGTATTACATATAGTTTAATTATACTAACTCAGTGTTTAACTCAGGATTGGCAATTAAACCAGTGACAATAATGCTGCCAACCCCCTCCCGTCCAGGTAGAAAAAGGAGAGGGAGAATAAGGAGAGGGACTTTCTGGATTGAAAACTAAGTGAGGCAGCTTTAGCTAAATGCTAATGATAAAAGAAAATATGGACAAACATATACAAATATGTGCAGGAATGTGCAAAACCCCTATCACCTCCCCAGCAACTCCTACAGCACACTTCTTAGCTGTGAGCAGTTCTGGACCGCTGCTGGAGATAGTGGCAGATCAGACAGAAGCTGAGGGTAAAGTCAAAAGAGTCAGGAATATATGGGCCTAGGGATCAAAGGAGATGGATAGAAGGAAACCTTCCTGGACCCTGGCCACAAATGTAAAAGAAAGGAAGAGGAAACTTGACTGCCATGATCCCCGAATTTATACTGAGACCTATGTAGCTATAAAGATGGAATACTTCTGTTCACCGATTTTGCCATCTATCTAGTCTGCTCTTCTCTACAGGAGAGCTGTAGATAGGACTCTTCTGCTCTTTTAGTGACTGAAGTAGCAAATCCAACAAGTAGGGCATAGTGTCTTTGGTCTCTCAGCAGTATCTATAAACATCTGAGTGCTATCAGTCTACTAGCTGGAAAATCTGCTGTTACTTTCAGCAAGAGTGCTACTTAAAAGACAGTTCAATGAAGTAAGGAAAAAAAAAATAGCAAAAAGAAAGCTGGCCTCATCCTGGGTCAAACCAGGACACTCAGACAACATGTCTGTATATATGGAAGGATATAACGGTAACTTTATTTAGCCATGTCAAAATTATTCTTAAGAACCACACAGAACACATGAAAGGTAGCATGCAACCCTAATGCTATGCAGTAACTCCGACTTTTTCTATCTAAAAATTGTAAAGAGTGATTTCAACAGGCATCACATAGAAATGTGAGATTTATTGAACACAAGATTGTAAGCAAAAATGGAACTGAGATTTTCAAATTGGTCTAAAATAGGTAACACATTTGTTTTCATTTCAGTGAAATGTAGAAATCTAACTTCATTGGTCTCTTGTATACTTATAACTTCTATTTGAGACATACCTGTACCATGGAAAGATTCACATTTCTGACTACGTAGCAATATTAGAGTTACTCCAAATCAACTTAAATATTTAAAAACCCAGATATTGCAAATGTCTCCTAACACTAAGCTGTTGATGAAAGTAAATGCTTAAGTTCTTATAAATTTTCTCTATTAAGAAGTTAGAATACAGGAACTCTGTTAATAACTAATTAATTAATAACAGCAATGTATTAAAAAGTGTTAACTATTTCCATCAACATAATTCTGACTATACACCAAACTAAATCTGATAAAACAATTAATTATTCATGACCTTCAATGTAAAACTAGCTAGGGTCTAGGACAACTTTCCAGAAGACATCTCCCCATCAGGACATCTCTACACCAGGACAAGTCTCTGTGGGTCGGCAGATGGCAAATGGTTGTGCCACTGTCCCAGAGTGGAGATGTCCTGGTGCAGAGGAGTCCTGGAGGAGAGCTGGCAATGGAGAGTTGTACCTTCCTGATTAGCTATCGGTAAATATAAGGTTAAATATCTTTCATTTTCTAATGGAAAGATGTTATCATTATTTTTATTTTTATTTTTATTTTATTTTTTTAAAGTAGTTCTAATTTTTACTCTGCTATTGCACCCTAAATTCATTGCAGTCTTTATTCCTTATCTTGTAAATTTATTCCTTTAGTGTAAATACTAATCTTTGAGAACACTGCTGTTCAATATATGTTAGGACTATATAATGAAGGCATTCACAAAAATTTTAGGGAATTAAATAAAGTTACAAAGAAACCTGACCCAAGATACAAAGCTGCTGTTTGCCATCTTGACAATACACATGAATCCTCTACTTCCCTGCAGCACAAAATTCAAAAGAGGAAATATGCAGGAAGTCACCAACTAGGAAGATACTACAGGATTCTGAACATCTGTAAGGTACAATTTGTAATATAAGACTTAAAGAAAGTGTATCTTCACTCTAAGGAAAAAAGAAAGCAGGAAATTAATATGAAATGAATTCTACAAAATAAGGACTTGAAATAATGTTAGATTTGGGTAAGGTAAAATAATTTATTGGAAGAATCAAATGAGACATTTTGTGGGTGTCTTCTCTTCTTCATTAGCCTATACATCATCTCAGACTATTAAAAAACGAATCATGGCAAATTCCATATGCAAAATATACCCTTTACAATCCAAATAAAAATATCTGTAGGAATATCAGAAAAAAAATATTTTCTGAATAAGCCTTTTGCATATGCAGTTTATTTAGTAGCAATCACACTTAACCTTTCTTTTTATACTACTAATTCACTGCCATAACATATTGTGTCTTCTTTCTTAGGTAAATGACATGCAATTTTCTTTATTTCCTTTCAAAGAACAATTGCATTCTATATAAGATTATATGGTTTCCTACATCTTTCTGGTTAATGTACATAAAGAACTAAATTCTGTGCAACATGTTGCACCTAAACTTGGGTTGACGCAGCTGTGGCTAATATTAAAAACAACAGGTGCTGTAATGAACACTGAACTGGAGCTTACAGGCTGTGGCTAATGTTGCAGTGCAAAGCACCTGAAGTATTTTGGTATGCTTTTCTTCTCTGAGTAGCTACATTCATAGAAGAATGACAGTATTCTTGGTTTTGTGAATGTCTGCTGCTGTTTGAAGCACCTATTTGTATATCTTGCATATCTGTACAAAAAAATAATAATAATTTTGTTGGTAATTCTTGAAGGCAGATGTTATCTTCAATATCAGCATTTAAAGAAACAAACTGCATAGCTACTACTTCCTGTAACAATTTATTTCTCTTCAGCATTCCTATTAAGGACTTAGCTCAGTAACAGTCATTCTGGTTTTAGGTCTTCTAATACAAAGTTTAAAAATGCCACAATTTTGTTTTGCTGAGAACTTACTTTACCAGTTCACATTTTCTCAAAAAAAGGATTAAAGGCAACACTTGCACTCAAATGAATGTTACCATGAGCCACTCTTAACTTTATGCAGCATATCACATGTTCTTCAGAAGATAATGTATGCTCCTCATCATTTGATCTGGGTAATTCAGTCAAAATGTAGTTCTACCATTTGTTTCTTATCACATTGTAATTACACAGGTCAGATAACAACGCTGAGGAAATCATAGTGCCGCACAGATTTACACTATTAGCATTCTGGTGTGAATATGGTTTGCACTTGTCCTTTTCCAGACTCTCTTTTCCCCTTATACGTATTACACATCTTGGTTAAGTATTTATCTTCTGATTAGTTTCCAAATACTTTTCTCCCTCCTTTTTTGTTTTACCCCAGACATGAAATAACATTCCTGTCATCCAAAGACAACAGGATACTTTATCCCACTTCCTTCAAAGTGGCTTGACCCTGTCTCAAAAAGCAGAGCCAAAATAACTCAGGGAAATGAAGGTATTCTGAGAATTAAGATCCAGAAATCCTCACAGGTATAAGGAAATTATAAAAACATAGAAACATGGGTTGCATATCATTTGTAATTTCAGAGGAAATCCCTTATCTGGAACTTCCTCCTATTAAGAAACATTTCTAACACATCTTGCTGAGCAATGAGCAGGGATTCAACTATTGAAAATTTGCCTGGGAAAAACAGGACAGGTTGCACTTCATCAACATGTTACAGTAGTTAAAGAGTTTAAGGAAGTTACCTGAACACTACTTTTTCTTCCTCCTTTGTAAGCAGTCATTAGATGAAATCTACTAATGATAAAGAAACTGACTGAAGTAGAAGGTAAATCATGGCTTTCCTTTTCCCAAATAATTTGGAGCTGTTGTTTTGTTTGTTGACTTGCTTGGGTTTTATTGTTATGGGATTTTTTGTTTGTTTTGCTTTGTTCTTCTTTTGTTGTTGTTGGGTTTTTTTGGTTTGTTGTGGGGTTTTTTTTGTGCAGAAGCACTGTTTCCACAAAAAAGATACTTGCACCGGGCATTCCACTTATAATTGGAACCTGGACCTTCTCTTATAACTGCAATTTGAAAATTAGTCTCTTAGATCACAAGTGAATGATCTGATCTTTCAGCTGTTAGGCAAAAAAGAATGTCAAGAATTTGTTCTCTAATTGAAAAGAATATAAAAGGTACTATTACTATTACACTTAATTACAGTTTAAACATAATAGAAGCATAATATTCTACTACTATATATGGTAAGTGATGTTCTAGCGATAAATAATAAAATTGTGTAATATTTTAAAATCACCAAATGATAAAAAGGAAAAAAGCAAACAAAACAAAACCCACACCAAAACCAAACAAAAATCCAAAAAAACAAACAAACCCAAAGCCCACAAAAGAGAGACTGCAAAATATATTGGAAACCTTATCCTACAGAGCTTAGAATATTTTAAACTTTGTAAGACTTAATCACTGTCTTTGTGAAACATGAGTTAAATCCTTTAGTTTGCAAATATGACAGTGCAGACTTTAGAAATATATTTAAAAATGGATCTGAATTTTGAAATGTAAAATACTGTGATCAAAGGATCCATGATCAAAGCACTCTTTAATAAGTACTAACAGAGTTAGTATCTTACAAAGTTCCTTTCCTTCTAGTAAACATGTTCCCAGAAGAGGCAATTCAAATCAATGAAGATGTTGACACAGCTCATGTGTAACACAGATTGGGGTAATGAAGAGATGGCATAATCCCTTCACTGTCCTGAGTGGAAGCAATGTTAACCAGAAAATACGCCCAGTCACGGATGGTCAGACTTAACTAGTGGCAAAACATGTAAGGTAACCAAAGGAAGTGGTCATTGTAACATTTTCATTCGGTAGCATATTTATCTTTAATGTTAACAAAATTAATTAAAGCTTCTCCTCAGAAATATATCCTGAGTCATATTTCTGCAGCAGCTGTCCTTCCACACGCTTGACTATCATATGTTATTTGGCTGCAGTGATATATCTGACATGGGGATTTTTCATCTTTATTAACAAGGGAAGCTTGGTTTCATGTCCATATTCAAATGATGGGAGAGTTATTTCTCCTGCTATCATCTCAACAAAAAATATCCTTTTCTGAGTTATAGTGTTTTAATTACAGATGTAAAAGATTTTGGTATTGAGGCAAAAGCAAACTAGATGAGTAACTTAATCTGAATATTAAGGTTTTACATAACATTTCTCTATATGTTATTTTTCTTTCAAAATCAAGTGAGGGTTTGTATCTCAGCTACTTCTTCTCAAAATAGAGTGTATCATTTATAAAAACATCATTCCTTTGCAATGGAAATTTTTGCTGACCAGAATTTAAGGACTGTAGTGTCAGAGAAACATTTTCTGCACACACATATTTAAAAGAATAGGATGGAATATTAGAAAATGTAAAATACTACAGTTAGTGTCTCATAAGGCTGAATTATTTTCCTAACAATAGTAAAGAAAAAAATTAAGCATCAGATCTCCGAGTACAGTTTCTCCCTTTTCAAAACTACTTTTAACTTCTATTTTGAAAAGTCACAATGTACAAAATACACTCTATGGAGCATAATTTTTTCTTCTGTACAATTTAATGAATAGTAGGGGAAGATAAGGAATTTTCAAAATGTAGTAAGACAAATATATTACTCTCTTAGACCTATTTGCAAATCCAGGATTTCCTAAATATTTTTAGAGAAACGAAGCCAACTGCTAAATTGTCTTAAAAAAAACCCCTAATTTCCTCGCTTTTTCTCTAATATTTTGACTTAGGACTCCAAATACTGATGCATGATTAACTACAAAATTGACTGATAAACACATGAAGAGTACTGTGATAGTCTTTTTCTTCTCCGCTAAACTGGTATTAATTAATTCTGTTCTATAGAAACCAGACTCAAAGCTTCAAGGTATTTTACAATCAGAAAGAATCTTTGAAAATAAGTGTGTATATCACATATGACATTACTACCCCATATTTGGCATGAAGTAACTTTCAGTACAAGAAGGCTTTTGTCAATTTATTTGAATTATTTAAATTTGAGATAAACCAATTATCTTGAATCCAAAAAAGCAGCCTAAAATGCATTCTAAAGATTACTAACTTTAACAACAAATGCAGAATTGTAATGAATGCCTGACACCACTATTTTTGTTGAGAAAAAAATTAAGTAAAATACTGTGAGCTTAAAGGGTGAATGTTACTTCTTCAGATAACATTGTTAACATATAATGGGGAAAAGGAGCTGTAGTGTGGTCTGTAAGATTATCTGTTGTTACTAAGACTCATCTTCTTGAGTTGTTTTTGTTTCATCAGAACCATGATACTCTTGAGTCTTGGCAAGGAAATATGAGGTAATGAGAATGCAGTGAATATAACTTTCCTCATCTGAAATTCTTTGTAACTGCTGCATGTAATAGTGTAATTATTTGTCTGACAGGATAGGTAGGAATCTTTCTATTTTGCAAATCACCATTTAGTTCCAAGAAACCTTTCTTTAGATGGCTATCAACAAAAAGGTCAAAAGGTGTTTTTTATTTACTTCTAAATGTCTAAAATAGAGAAGAGATATTACTTTACAGAATCGACAGAAAAGCCCTGTGAAAACACAGTGAATGATGTGTTGTTATGGCAAAAATTTTATGAGAAATTGTCAATTGAATCAAAAAGAGCAACACAGAAAAAGAATATGTAAAGTTGTTCACAGGAAGCAGCAAAGAGATGTTCGGAAATCATTCTCTGGTATTTAGGAGCAGTCAAGATTTATTAGCCCTCACTGTCAATCATAGAATAATAGAATCATGAAACCATAGAACCATAGAATCATAGAATGATTAAGGTTGGAAGGGACCTTAAAAATCACCAAGTTCCAATATCCCTGCTGTGAGGAGGGACACCTCACACTAGACTAGGTTGCACAAAGCCTCATCCAACCTGGCCTTAAACACATCCAATTTCTTCCTAATATCTAACATAAATCTAAGCTTTCTCAGTTTAGAACTGTTGCCCTTGTGCTTTCACCACCCTGTCTGGTGAAAAATCCCTCCCTAGCTTTCCTGTAGGCCACTTCGGGTACTGGAAGGCCGCTATAAGGTCTCCCTGGAGCCTTTTCTTACTCAGACTGTATAGCCCCAACTGTTTCGGCCTGTTATGAACATGTGTTCATGAATAAGATCAACACGGAACAGAGTAAAGGAGTGTATAATTTTTCTCATTAATCATTTAAATGTCATGCACTCCTTTTACAATAGCATTTGTATAATTTGAACTGAAACCAAATAGCCTCAATTGATACATAATTTTAACTGTTTCTCTGCTTCTTCAATTTAAATTTAGGATTCTACCACTGTAGATGTTGATCTGTTAAAAAAAAAACAAACAAAAAACCAAAGACTTTTAAGATTTATTTTTTTTTACCTCTTAGCAAATAAATTATATATGAGGATCGTATTGTTCAGTACTGTGGCATTCAGAATGTATAGTGCTTGTCTCGAACAATCCAAGAGATAAGTGACGGACTCTGGTACTCAGGATATCTGTTGTGTGTCTTGCGGCATCTGAGAGTTAAACATCTGTTGATGGACTAAACAGATGTCTCAGCAACCCACCCAACTGTTTTGCTTCCCCTCCTGCAATGTGTACCTGAGAACTGGGGAGTTTAGTGTGGGACATGCTGAGCTTGGAGAAAAAGGAGATCTACAGCTGGCGCTGGGAGCAGGATACCCAGTGATAACCAGACCTTGATATGATATCTCATGAAAGCCACCAACTTAGCAGGACAAGAGTGCCTGTCTCAAGCTGCTTCCTAGGACCAAAACTCCACTGCAATAAACTAACCCTGTGGTGCCAGTCATCTCAACCTCGTCTTCGTAATGCAAAGATCTCAACGATTATCCAAACAAAGACTATCTGCAGGACGTAACCTGGTGTCATACCTACCCCCCCCTCCTATCTCGGAGGAGCACTGAGAAGATAGGAGTTTTTCCCTACTCAGGGAAAAAAGTGGGGGTGCAGTGGGCAAGAACTGTATAAAAATCTGAGACTCTATGGGTGCATTCAAAGCACTTCCCCCCCCAGGAACCACTTCCCCACTGACGACATCGCTGCACCGTGGGTGGTAACTATGCTCTCGCTTGCTGTCCTCCGTATCTCTGCTTTCTCCTTTCTTTTCTGTCTCTGTTTTCCTGCCTGACATATCCGCTCTAGGGACTTTTGCTGTGTTACTCTAATAAAAGTTTGTTGTGCATGTGACATCAAACCTCGTTTGCATCTTAATTTCACCATTTGGGATCACCTTTATAAAAAATTGCCACGTATCCGAACACCAGATGGTGACAAGTATTCAAAAAATAACTATAATTTTTGTGTGCATGCTGCTAGAAGAGTCCTTTCTCAATTGTGTAAAAATACATTATCAGATGTATTTTTATATTACAAATACATGTTTTTCAAAGCTTTCCTTCAAACTTTTTTCAGCTTTTTTAATAGAGACTTAGCTTTAAATATTTACTTTTAAGATGTTATTTTTGTTATCGAATATAATTAGGGATAATTACACTTTATTTCTCTCTCTGGGAAAATTTACTCTAATAACTTTCACCTCACTATTTCAGTGCTAATTGGTTCATTGCTTTAAAATGGTGCATGAGAAATGATTTAACTTTTAATCTGCTAAATATTCTGTTCCACCAGTCATTTCTGAAAATGTGTAACAAAAAAAAGGTTTTAAGGAAGATTAGATAAATTCTGTGTCAAAGACTTTTGATGCAAAGACAAAGTAACGTTGGATTATAACTATTCTTTTTTAAATAAAAAGGCTGACTCTAAATCAAATCACTAATAAACAAGAAAAAGTTAGTATTTTGTGTGTTAATTTCAGAAGATAGTGTTTACATGCACTTTTAAGAAAACTTTTGGTATAGGGGCATTCCTCTCAATATTAAAAAAAAATCCTGCTCCTTAAATTACACAAAACATAGTAGCTCAGCCAGTTGATTAATCTCTTTTGTCAATAATATTCAGACTATCACTTAATGATTAGAATTAAAGGCAAACATAAAAATTCACATTTCC
>NW_009953911.1:1061489-1065297 GCF_000747805.2 Chaetura pelagica
CTAATTTCTTTTCCCGATCCTTTCCTCATTTTTCTTGTCACTGAAGAGTTTTTCTTTGGGAATGATATAAACTGATAACGGTATATCACTGGTATCACCTAAATTCTCTTGAATAAATGGAGCATCTATTGCATTTCAGGAAACAGAGGCATAGGTAATCACTACAGCTGGTTTAGTACAAAACTGGGATCTCAACAATTACTTCATTAAAACCTTGTGAAGGACCAGGTATTTCCTTACACGAACATGAAATGTCCTTTGAGTCAGCCGACAAAACTGACTTAAAATGGCGTCTCCATGTGACGCTGAACCCTCTGTGTGGGGGAGCAGCTGCTACGGGGGAGGAGCCGTGGCTGGAAGCAGGGGCGGGACTAGGTCCCGTCTGATTGGCTGAAAAGCCTGGAAATACAAAACTGGCCAATCGGGAGCACAGAAAACCCATAAAAGAGGCAGCGCGGCACGCCCCTCTCTCTCTCTCTCTCTCTCTCTCGTTCTCTCCTCGTGTTCAGGGGCGTCCTCTGCTCGCCGCGCCGCTGAAACCGCCGCATTTCCAGGGTCTGCAACCAGCCGTGCCGCAGCTACGGTCCCGCAGCAGCACACCGACCGGTCCCGCCGCTTCTCTTTGTGAGGCGGGGGGGGCGACCTGCGCTTCGAGCCCCGCCTGCAGCCGCTTCGCTACCCAGCTCGTCCTATCTGCGCCACCACGTGGTGAGACAATTCCAGCTACCCCAGCTTACAGGGGAAAGTATAATCCTGCCTTACCTGCACACAAATCGCGACGCTATACGGGAACTGCGTCGGGCATATCTCCCCTCTCCTTCCCTCACTTAAATAAGTAAATAAGGTGTGTAACTAAGGTGTATCCATATATATTTAATGTGTTGTAATCACTCCTTTTGAACCTCCTGCCCCAAATTGCTTTGTTTTCCCCACAATAAACCATGCATTTCGTTGGAAATATTAGTAAGCACTGAGCAAGTTATTCACTCGAAAAAGTCAGGGCATAAGTTCCTGTCTCCTCTGTGTGAGGCGATACCCACGTGTGGATCTCTCAGCAAATCCTGATAAGTTAATACACTCCAAAAAGGAGATATAATAGGTCGCGGATCATGACAAACCTGCTCCAGGAAAACCTTGTCCTGATCAGCTACTAATGTGTATATGAAATATAATTGCCCAGGTCTTCTACTACTTTAACATTATATTATTAATTAAGAAAGTAATGTTCTACTTAGGAAAAAAGTGGCCTTTTGAAGACTTCACAATTTAAGTAGTTGGCAGAGATAACGTTAGGAATAGACAATAGAAGGGTACACAGAAAGGATAGGACAGTAATTTTAACAACATTTGTACACCCTTTAAAAAAATGTATTAAAAAATTGCATATCTCATTTTGGAAATCTCTCAATGGTCTCTTAAAAGCCAAGTCAACATCTTAGAAGAACTTGTTCAGCAGTGACCTGGAGACATAAATTAATGAATCTGAGTAAAAACTTAAGTAAAAAAACATTTTCTTGCATTTTTGCAACAGTCTGATCTTTGTCTTTCATTCAGATTTCTCCAAAGAAAATGTAAATTGTACTACAACTCATGCTTTTATTTTCTAATCAGGACATGTCACTCTTGTAACAAGATGTGGTTACACGTCAGCTTTTTACACACAATAAACTATAGCTGCCAGTTGTTACGCTATAGTGTCCAGTTATTCCAGATTCAATTGTTAAAATGGCAAGCTAACTTTAAATGGCTACATACTATAATACAAAACTAGTATTTGACTGTGTTAGACTTATTCACTAAGGAAATTTGTACTTCAAGAATCCCAGAGTTATTCAGAATTTAAAGACTTGAGTTGGATTAAAGTAATGAGTTACATAAACAAAGATAAAATTAATTTTTCTCCAGAAGTAAAACTGTAAACCAAAGGTCATGTAGCAATTTCACTGTGCTGAAGGATATGTCTTGAAAATGTTTTGTTACAAGTCAGGATATTAGATAAGAAAATAATTATTAACTAATTCTCAAAAAATATTAAATACCTCTTCTGTGAAAGTTTCTTCCTGATTTACGTATCTATTTCCAGGAAAAAAAGCACAATCTACTGTATCAGATAAACTGAAGGATTATTTGTCATGAGAAAATAATTCAGATTTAAAACATTTTGAGAAAGGCACTAGATTAACTTTAACTGGAATTGCAGAATCCTAGAATAATGGAATCATAAAATAGTTTGAATTGGAAGGAAGTTTTAAAGATCATCTAGTCCTACCCTCCTGCAGTGAACAGGGAACTCTTTAACTAGATAGTTCCTCACAACCTGATCTAGTTGAAGATACCCCTTTCTGCTCATTACAGTATCCTTCTGTCCTCATGGCTGAACAACATGGAGGCAGCAACTCAGTAAGTCTGTAGCAGTGGGCTGGTCTGGGCTTGTTCTATGCTTGTTCTACATAAGCAATGGGGAGGTGTGTCAGAGATACAGTGGGCAATTTAAACACAGAGAAAACAACTGAGAGCCTTCCATTCTCATGGATGAACAAAGTGGAGACTAGCAACCATGCTTCTCAGCATATGGCAGCACCACTGCAAGGTTATGTAGCAGTTCAGGGGCAGCTCATTGGCACAGGTGGGGCTCTGAAATGCCAGATTTATCCAGGAGAAATGGTGTCTACTAGACAGAGAATGACCATGCCTCGAGTACCCACCAAAATGGATATAGGTACCCAGAGGGTGCCCCAGCAGGAGAACCTGGCTATCCAGGCCACAGACGGTTGGGAATGACACAGCCTTTCACTTGCAGTATAGGGTGGCTCTGACCATGACTCTGTCCTGTGTGGGCAGGATCTGCTTTTTTGGGTGTCACAGGTGCAGAATAAAGTGATGGAGCTCAGGCAGGAAGTGAGAAGACTGAGGATTATCACAGAAGTGAGCAGGAACTAGATGATTGTTTTCAAAGCCTGATCTCCAGGAAACCAGCTCAGGAGGCAAACCTCATTAGTGGAACACAGGTTTCCTTATCATCTCAGTTAGCTTCCCAGCCCTCCCAAGATAGCTTATATGAACAGGGAAAAAGGGAACGGGTCCTTGCCCAACTTCACAAGCGGAGCAGGTATGTTCCCTTGAGACCTCCACTACCCTCAGTGCCCTTCCAGAATAGTTGTGGGGCCCTGCAGGAGGAAGCAGCTGATGTCAGTGAGGATAACTCACATACGCCAGAAGGGCCACCAAGGCCAATTTGTCCCAGACCAACTGTCACTACTTAGGCTGGAAGGAAAAATAGATGGGTCATTGTTGTCCTGGTTTGAGCCAGGATGAAGCCAATTTTTCTTTTTACTGATTTTTTTTTTCCTTCAGTAAGCTTTCTTGTAACTAGCAACAGTGTGTTCTGCTAGGCTGATAAGACAGTGGAATGTTTTTCTAACTACTGAGGCTTCAAGGCCGCACCTGCACTCTGCCGGCTCAGACACTATGGGGAGATCTGTGACCCCCCCGTAGGAGACTGAGTTAAGACGGACAGCAAAATTGGCCAAAGATATTCCATTCCATATATCTACGTAAACTCAAAGGAAGGTCAGAGATCACATAAGACAACTTCCTTCCTTCTTTTTCTTCTCCTCTTCTCTTCTGTCCATGGCTGGCGTCCAGGGAGGACTCTGTTCATCCATCACCGTCGACCCTTAGGCTCGAGATCTCCTGACCCCCATAACTCTCTGCTTTCTCCAGCAGCAGCTCTGGGATTCCACGGGACTCTTCCCAGATCAGGGAAGTGTTGTGGGTGTTGCTGGGGTGGGGGGGAGGCGAGAGGCTT
>NW_009953912.1:0-23888 GCF_000747805.2 Chaetura pelagica
AGGAGGAGTTTACCTTGGTAGATGAGGATTGTGTTAAGGATTAGTTAAGCAATCTGGACATCCATAAATCAATGTGTCCGGGTGGATCACCCGTGGGTGCTGAGGGAGGTGGTGGAGGTCATTGCTGGGCCACTCTCCATCATCTTTGTTAAGTTGTGGGCAACAGGAGAGGTGCCTGAGGACTGGAGGACAGGAAATGTCACTCCAGTCTACAAAAAGGGCAAGAAGGAGGACCTGGTTAACTATAGAGCAGTTAGCTTCACCTCCAGTTCTTTAAAGGTGATGGAACAACTTATTCTTGGCACTGTCTCTAGGCAGATCAAGGATGAGGGGCTCATGAAGAGCAGTCAACATGGTTTTACCAAAGGGAAATCATGTTTGACCAACCTTACAGCTTTCTATGAAGTAAGTAGGTGGATAGATGATGGTAGAGTGGTAGATGTGGTTTATCTTGATTTCAGTAAAGCATTTGACACTGTCTCCCACAGCATCCTCGTAGATTAATTGAGGAAGTGTGGTCTTGATGGTCAGGTAGTGAGGTGGGTCATAAACAGGTTGAAGGGAAGAAATCAGAGAGTTTTAGTCAATGGGACAGAATCTAGTTGGAGGTCTGTGACTAGTGGAGCCCCTCAGGGGTTGGTACTGGAACCAGTACTGTTCAATATTTTCATCAACAACCTGGATGAGGGAACTGAGTGTGCCCTCAGCAAGTTTGCTGATGACACCAAACTGGGAGGAGTGGCTGACACACCAGAAGGCTGTGCTGCCATTCGATGAGACCTGGACAGGCTGGAGAGTTGGGTAGGGAGAAACTTGCTGAAATTCAAGAAGGGCAAGTGCAGAGTCTTGCACCTGGGGAAGAACAAGCCCATGGACCAGTACAGGTTGGGGGCTGAGCTGCTGGAGAGCTGAGTAGGAGAAAGGGACCTGGAGGTCCTGGTGGGCAGGAGGATGAGCATGAGCCAGCAATGTGCCCTTATGGCCAAGAAGGTCAAGGGCATCCTGGGGTGCATTAGAAAGGGTGTGGTTAGTAGGTCAAGAGAGGTTCTCCTCCCCCTCTATTCTGCATTGGTGAGGCTGCATCTGGAGTATTGTGTCCAGTTCTGGGCCCCTCAGTTCCAGAAGGACAGGAAACTGCTTAAAACAGTCCAGGGCAGAGCCACAGAGATGATGAAGGGAGTGGAACATCTCCCTGATGAGGAACATCTCCCAGCTAAGGGAGCTGGGTCTCTTGAGTTTGGAGAAGAGGAGACTGAGGGGTGACCTCATCAGTGTTTATAAGTACGTTCTGGGCAGTGTGAGGAGGACAGAGCCAGACTTTTTTCAGTGATATTCAGTGACAGCACAAGGGGAAATGGTTGCAAACTGGAGCATAGGAGGCTCCATGTGAACATCAGAAAAAACTTCTTTCCTGTGAGAGTGAAAGAGCCCTGGGACAGGCTGCCCAGAGAGACTGTGGAGTCTCCTTCACTGGAGACATTCAAACCTTTATCTTTAGGTCAATGAGTTCTTTGTTAACACCATTTTTGTTCTACCATCATTGACACTGAGAATGCCATCATGAAAATAAATAATTACTTACCAATAGTACACAAATCCAATGGTCTATGTAGAGGTCTATCTCATTACAGGCAGGGGGGAAAAAAATAAATACTTTTCTTTTTAAATCTTTTAAAATCTTTCTGCACACATAAGCAACTACACAAAATGAGCTAAATGTAATGTATTTACTTAAGTTTATTCAGTATTTATGTAACAAATCTGCTCTATTCTGTGACTAAAGAGACCACCTATGCACATGTTATAACTTTGTGCAAGAAGTTATTTAGATGTAAATAAAGTAAGTCCCTGTTATTGGGACATTTGAAGACAAAAAGACACAACTGTTTTCCAAAATTCAGCTATACTAATAAAAAAGAGAAATATTTTATGTGAAAAGTTATTACTGTTCTTTTGTTACTATACTTTTCATGGACAAAATGTCTTGAAAATAATGTTGTACACAGGTATTCAATAAAATGTTTGTGTGAATGTATTCTGATCCATGAATTAATTATTGGCTGCCACTGGATCTTTAATGATTTTTTGTTAATTTGTTTTTTTATTCTCCTTGACTGGTTACCACAGTTAGCTACTGCCATAGCTACTTTTAATCTCTAACTATTCAACTTTCAGGAACAAAATATGAAGATGTGAGCCTTAACCCATATTTTAAAAGGGGTTGGCTTTTTGATAACCCAATTCTATTATGAATGGAAATGCATTGATTTTGACAATGCTGCCAACACAATATAGTGTGGAAATTGGCTTCAATGTTAAACTTTCCACTCTAGAGTGAGGAATCACCACAAAGATATTGCTACCTGTACTGAATTTCTTTCCCAAGTGTCACAGATTCACATTGGGTCAATGTTAACAGAAAAGTAAAATTACTAAAAAGAAAATTGATTCTGTCGATTCTCAAACGAGGACACCAAGTTATTTTTAAAGTGTATGACACTAAACTATGAAAAACCTTGTCATTTTATCTATGATCTGACAAAAAGTTTCATTCCCTAACCCCTGACTTGGACGTTTTTTCACTGGCTGCTGTAATTTAATCTCATATCTGAGATCACTTTATTGACTTAGAGATTCTGCTGTGACAGAATGGCAAAGGTAACATTTGAAAAATGAGAATAAATGGAGAAAAAGCTGTTAAATAGAACTGTGTAGGTAAAAGATGACGATGGGATGGAGATTTGTTCATGAAATGTTACAGCCATAAACAGAGCATAGTTGTAACTGTTAAAATAAATAGCTGTATTCATTCGTGTTGGCAATGAATCCCAGCCAAACAAAACAGCTCTAAGACCTTTAATCTTGATCTCTGTGGCACCACCTTGTTCTCCTTTCCAGCCTACAACTGCAATGCATCAAGCTTCCCTGGAAATTCACAGCTGCATTACGTCTGTCCAGCCTTCATCTTTCTTTGGACAAGCACTTCTTTCAAAATTCAAAACACATCAAAGTCATCATTCAGGACCCTGAGAGACTTCTTTGTTTTTCTGTGCTTATTTGCACATGTTTGGCCGTGTGAAAGGTGCTAGTTTTCATTCACTGAAGATACTTTGTGAAACACAGAGCACACAATCTGTTCCATTGTATAGCAAGGACCAAATAAACATGGTTGGTTCTTCTCTTCTTATTATTATTTTTCCTATGAGACATCCATATGAGATATGTTAGCGTTTTCAAGGCTTTTTTATTACCTTCTCTTTCACAGGTGATCTTGGAATGAGAGAAAATCCTAGCATGCCTTTGTTTCTAGTGAGGGTGGTGGCTCTGAATTGAATAAGGCAAAAAATAAACTAAAAGAACCTTCAATCACTCACTGGACATCCATATCCATAACAACTCACAACCCAAGCACCCTGACACCACAATATGAATTTGACTGTAGCTGCTGCTAGAGTGAACAATATCAGAAACTCATGTGAGACTGAGATTCCAACTGAGAACTGAATATATTCCTTATTCTTCTAATGAGGTTTCTTTTAGACTTGCTAGAATTGCTTCAGACTCCACTGATTCATTGCTATGGTTTAAGTAATTTCAATGTCATTTTGTTGCCTTCATCTCATGAATTCTAAGTTTCCCATATTGTCTAAGTCACTCCCATTGTTCTGTTCTAATTTCTGCAAATTCTTCATTATGTCCTGTTGTTAACAAATTGTTGTGCGTTGGTACAGAATTCAGTACACAATAGTTTGTTCCAAGTTTAGCTTTTCTGGGGTGCCAAGAGAAACCTATGCAGTAAGCTGGGAAAGAGGTCAAGCAGCACAGACTGGAATATTTATAATAGTTATTAAATAAATTTTATTATGGGGAATAATTCCTAAGTTCATGTAGCCTCTATCCAGGTGTTGTATTGCCAGCAGTTCCCTGTCTCTCTTGAACTGGGGAGCCCAGAACTGGACAGAGGATTCCAGATGTGGCCTCAGCAGGGCAGAGTAGAGGGGGAGAATGACCTCTCTCCACCTACTGGCCACACTCTTCCTTATGCACCCCAGGACTCTGTTGCCCCTCTTGGAGGCAAGGGCACACTGCTGTTTCATGGATTCCCTAGCTGTGAATCTCTAGAAAAGACAAATGAATTGACTGGGAAAGGACAGCTATCAAGAGAGTTAAATTATTTCAAGACACTTTTGTGGAGCAGATTAAAAAGGCAACTCAGGGAAAGCACTGTAGCTCCATAATAATTTGAAAAAGGAACCACTTCGGTGGTTTATATCTCCCTTTCTAAATTAAAAGGCCTCTTTAGGGAAACTAAACTATTTCATTTACTTCCATGGGGCCATCTGCAGATGCTATGGACTACCCCAGAATAAGCCTTTGAACTTGTTAGAGCATGAGAAACTTTTTCAAATCACCATGGGAAAAAGTTGAAAGTTAAAAAAAAAAAAAAAGAAAAATGAAAAAAAGAAAGAGATAACAAGACTTTATATCCAGTCTTGTGGAAACTATCCTCCTCATGTGGTAAGAGCTGCAGTGTCCCTGTTCCCAGGGCTCTGCTGCTGCCTTGATTGCTGTTTGGGCAGAGACAAGTCCAACAAGAGAAAAGTCACTAGAAAAGTGATACACATCCCCTCTGCGCCAAAAACAGAGGCATCTTATCACAATTCATATCACAGATTCAAAAGCTTCTGAGACAGTATCGTAATCTCTTCAACTGCCTTATTTTTTAGAGGAATGCTTTATGCATTTTGAAGAATAAAGAACTCTGTAGGGTCCCATTCTTATTTTTCTTATTTATTACTTAGATAAATGTCTTATGATTTGATTATTTGACTCTTGTATGTAGTGCTTCATCACTACTATTGTGCGTGTCAATCCTTATGAGACAGGTCTCCAAAGTGCCACTTTCTGTGAAATGTGACAGTGAAAGGAAAGCAATTATAATTGTTTTGAAGTATGATAGTTCCAGTGAACTGTCAGTTTCTGTTTAAAGGAAAGTTTTTAAAGGTTAGTTGTTACTTACTTATGTAGTTCTTTCTTTAATTGCAACTTTCACTTATCTAATTTATGTTAGTTTTCAGAATTAAGAAAGGAATAATTAAAAGTTTAAAATTGTTTCTGATAAATGGCTGCCATATGGGCTAAAAATTGTTGCAGAGGATCATTTTTCAAACATCTGTTTCACTTAATCTTAACCTTTACAAGAGGAGAGAGATAGCACACTCTGAAAAGGATTGAAGCTGTTATGCTGCATCAGTTAATTAAGTGAAATAGACACATTTCCAGACTATAGGTAAGAGGGAAACTTTGTGACGAATATGTGTTATTGTCAGGGCTATTTCTTTCAAAAGAACTTGATTAAAAAGTTGCTTTCTGAGTTAGAAGGCTGGTAAGATAATTACTTGGAAAGTCCTACAAGCCCAGTTCAAGCCACAGAGAATGAAAATGCAGGTAGCAATCCTCTACACTTTTCCATCCTTGAGGTCCATTTCAGTTTTTTGTGGCTGAACAGTTCAGGCTTTTTAAGGGATAAAAGATATTTACTGTTCTGTTTTACTCCACAGATTTCATAGTTCTTCACAAGAGCTGCAGAAAGAAAAAGCTGATCAGGTGTGACAGTTTCTTTGTCTTTACTCTAAATGTTTTAGTGAAATACATCACACCAAGTGTAACAGTAGCATCTTACACAGACAACGAGAAAAAATTCTGATTGAGATCTAGATATTCCTCTGTTCTTCTCCAGTAAATGTCACATCTTCCTGATGAGGCCAGTGGAGTGAGAAATTAGTCTGCATGGTTAACATTCAACTGTATTTAAAGACATTTATTCTCGGAAGAAATTCACTGCAGTCTGAAAACTTGCTCTCATAAAGGTGCATAAAGATTTAGAGAAACTCTTACAGTCTTTGTCTGGTGAACCACTACAAGGCTTAATTCAGAGCTTATTGATCCCAATGACAGCTCTTCTGTGTACTTTAAACATGCACTAGATTGACTTCACAGATCTTAGTGACAGCATATGAAAAAAATTAAATCCTTCACATGAATTATCTTTTTTAGTGATTCAGATCATGATATTTAGTAATGCAAAGCATAAATTGCTTAACACATTTCTTTTTCATCAGTCTATACTAAGCTATTTTATAGGCAGATGGACAGCTTTCGTAGTCTTGGGTATATATGGAAATATTATATCTCCCCTGTCAGACTGGGGATAAAACGAGACTATAACAATCACATGCATATTGAAACTACTAACTATGCATTCAGAACATTGTAACTGAAGGAACCAGCAAGGATTTGATTTGTTTAGATGTTCTTACCTATTCAATAATTTATCTTAAGATCTGTTACAAGTTGATGCCTAGGAATATTGATTCAAACATATTTTATTGTTAGGAGGATTTAGTGTGCTTAAACATTTTGTTCTTAGCACACATTTATCCTAATTATTTTTCCCATTATTTTTGATTTATGGCAGCCTGCAAATTAACTTATTCTTCAGTATTTAGTTTAATTAGGGAAGGGGGAGTGATCTAAATTTTCTTTAATTTAGATAGTATTAAATGTCCACTCCAGATAGATCTGTTTAATGGCTGTACAACCTTTACTGGCACCTTCACCAAATGCTGTACTTGGCTCGAGTAGTCAGAGGACTCTTTTGCGGTTTATTTTATTTCTAAAGCTGAATAGGGACCTGTGAGCATGAGGTAAATTGCTGAACTGGAGTAACTCAGCCATTGGTTTTGGGGCAGTCACAATTTTTCTGGGCAAACTGGGCTGGTGTAACACCACCCTCACAGTGAAAAATTTCTTCCTAATGTCTAATGTGATGTCCCCTCATCCAGTTTAAAGTCATTTATGCCCTTGTATAAAGACTCTCCCCAGCTTTCTTGGAGCCCGTTCAGGCACTGGAAGGTGCTCTAAGGTCTCCCTGGAGCCTTCTCTTCTCCAGGCCGAACAGCCCCAGCTCTATGTCTTCAGAGCAGAGCTGCTCCAGCCTTCTGATCATCTTTGTGGCCTCCTCTGGACTTTTTTCAATGATAGTAGTATGCTAAAATACCACCAAAATACCACCAAAACAATGATATGTTAAAATAAGCATAAGCAGGCATAGAGACACATAAATAAAAAAAGTATTTTTTCCTTAAATAAATTTTGAAGCCCCCAATTGCAGTATTGTGTGTACTGTTTAACAAACAGCACAACAAATCTAATTTATATCTAATTTTAAAGTTCCTGAACACTTTTTTTTTCTTGCTTTGTCTGCACTAGTACTCATGCAGCGCTCATCTTAACTGGCCTCTAACTGTTTTCTGTACAAATAGAGCTCTTTTTAGAATAAATCATCACGTCTGCCTATTAACCTCTTCTTCTTTTGGCTATGCTTCCAACTTATCCTTGGGATTTTCATATTGTTTTGTCTCTGTCCAGATCAACCAGCTCCCTGATGAGCAATCTCTCAATTTCTTAGCAACTATATGAACATTCTTTTAATTTTGTTAGAGTCAATGTAAGTGGCTCCAGACATCCCCAGAAATGGGACTTTAATGGTCTCATTTTGAAACATTCAGCATCAGTGAGTTGGATTTTCCTATTGCAAGTGACAAGAGCAGCAGCAGAATTATGGGCGTGAGTTTATTTATTTAACTAAAATGAATATTTTCTCACTGAGACCCATTTAAAGCTTAAAGGTAAATTTTTATTCAACCAAAATAGTTGAGGCAGACAGAAGTGGTGGATAAAAGTACAAACTTCCTTCTAATAGTGTTCTAGAGTTTCTACTACTTCTGAGAGTGAAATTATTGGTGGAAATATGACAAATTTTAAAGTGTCTGACTGGTAGTTAGTGTAGTCCAATACAATAAGACACGTTTATTAGAAGTGGAACTTTCTTGTAATAAAAAAAAAATATATATATATTTTTTTTTTCCCCTGAAATTAACAGTCATGCTTGAGAGGCAATTTTAAAGCCTCATTTTGAAGTATGAAAGACTATTTAAGTGTGAACTTTTGTTTCTCCCCACAGTACTAACATCCTAATTTGTTTTAATGTTATATTTTATCTTTAGCAAATGAAGCATTGCCTTCCAAGAAAGGACAGGCTGTCACTTTCATGGAGGATGAGACAACTAAAATGATGTCATAGAATTTAATGTGCTTTATCTTAATAAATGACCAAACAGTGATTTTGTGTTTTATGTGAACAAAACTAAGTTTTCAAATATCTGGAGAAGATTAAGTGCTTTGAAAATCAGACAACTTTATCTAGGGGCTTAATTAGAGATTCACTACCTTTGGCAATGCAATACAAAGGTGCTAGTTGTAACACTTTCTAATTCTCATCTTGTTTATGTTCTGTGACAGTGTTCACTGATTATAATGAGTGCTGTGAAGCCTCTCTTTTTGAAAATAAATTTCTGAATATGAAAGCAATTACCACAATTAAGTGCAGCCAATTAGCACAAAAGGAGAGAGGTGTTTGCTATAGAAGCTGCTAGGTGATGCAATTCCATGATGCATCCTGTTTCTCACTCTGCAGCAGCAAATATCCCCAAGCCATATAATAAAGACCTTTGTGATATGGGAGCTGTTGTTATCTGAAACAAGGTGATGAAAAAGACGTCCCTAACCTGATGTTGGCATCTGCTACTCCTGGTATTTCTTATTGTTGCTTTAAAAGGGACCATATGTTCCATTGTCATTATTTCAGATGTGCTTACAAATGAACAGAGCACACAAGGACATGCTTATAAAGTATTTCAACAAAAAGTGATGTTAAAGCAGACTGAAGAAACTGTAGCATAGCAAAAATCCCTTCTATGAAATTAAATAGCACACCTCAGGTAGATCCCTTAACATATATTCTAATATACCATATGATTTAATCAGGAATGTTAGTAACCTTAAGTGTGAGGAAAAAGTAATTTATTCCTCAGTCCCACAGAACTGTGTCTTTATGCTTGTCAATGAACATCTCATGGCTTCCAAGTACAACTGGTCTGTGAGCAATTTAACAACCAAACATTAAAGAAATTAGAGGGAGGCATTTGGTGTGTGTTTTAAAGAACAATCTAGAGTGAAATCTACTGCAATTTAATTGTCTTACTGTTCTTTGGTCTAATTTGCTGCCTGGTGGTGCAATCTGTTTCTTAAACTAATGAGTTTTAACGTAAAATGCAGGTTAATCCCAAGAGGTAAGTAGTGCTCATTTTTTAGGCAAATGCAGTTCACAGGATAAGCAGCTACTTTGGGTTGAGTTGTGCTGTTGTGTATTACTTCCACTAAACACAGAAGGCTCTTTTATTTCTTTTACTTTTTCTGAGTTAAATCTTTCAACTTCATTTCTTTTATCTTTGATGGCCAGTAGTGTCTAGACAGAACTGCACTGATACTCTGATAAATACCATTGTGATGTTGCAACATGCACATTACAGTTTTGTTTTAAGTTAATTGCCACTTCTCCACCAGTTATTCAAACAGGATGAACCTTATTGCAATCATTTTTCCATGAAAGTCCAGTTGAGAACTATGAACATGGTAAAATTGTCTGCTTGCTGGTGTTCTCCACCATCGTTGAGACCTATACCTCTAGAGAGCTCTTCAGAAAAAAAAAAAAAAAAAAAAAAAAAAAAAAAGAGAGAAAAAAAAGAAAAAAAAAAGAGAGAAAAAAAAAGAGAGAGAGAAAAAAGTGTGGCTATTGTATTAGGCTACTAATGTACAGTGAAATATGTCTGAGAATGCCTAATTTGCAAGCCAAATGCTGTCATTAAAGGAAAAGTTAATGATACATTAATATGGGTTATGTATATGTATTTATAAATATATTTCTATACATTTTAATAGATAATTGTATTACCTTAGCAACGACTGGAGTAGAATGATTTCAAACTTCTGAAATGGGTGAACTTTTCAGCAAAGCTTACTCAAGTCCACATTCTCACTACAATTGTATTTTCATAGCTCCTAATTTTTTTATGAGGTTTTGTATAAATTTGATAATCTATCTAAATTATATGTGCTAGTCAGATCTTAGTTCCTGCTGTGTTGCAGTTCACAACTGATATAAGAAATCAAAATGCTGAAGATCAAGAGTCACAACATTTCTTCAGGTGTGCAGAATCTGTATGCTGTCTGGTCTGCAGTAGCTGCAGTTTCTGACTGAGGTATGGTGGAAATGGCTGGATGTGACTCTGCTGAAATTAATATTACCCAAGATAAACTCAGCAGCCCCACATCCCCGAGGGATCATTCTTAGATTGTATGGTCACTGGGATGTGGTTATGTTGCTGAAAAGGTACACTTTTCCGCTGCCTGTGTGAGTGCTTTGCTTGGTTTAAACACTTTTAGGGTAACTTTAAAAACACCTCCAGGCAACAGAAATCTTTGGGTAACTTTCCTGAAAGTATTTAAGCAACTGTGGGTTAAAATTTACAAACAAGGTTCTTTTCAGAGAGCTATGCCAGCTAAACCTGTAGTGGAGGCATCTTTTGCAAGGTGCTGGATCCACTAATTTCTCAAGGCAACATTGCATTGGCATATTAACCATCAGTTCCAACATCTTCCCACATAAACAGAGCTCACTTGATTTCTGCATATTTGGACAAGAGCTGGACTAGTTTATAGGGATTAATAAAGGGATTAGAAATCTATCTTATTTTGTGGGGATGTGGCAGATCTCTGGCTGCTGCTGCTTGTCTGCCTCCCAGCAGTCCAAGTGTTCATTATTGTATTTATCATAATATATTGACAGAAGGGAAAGAAAGCTGAGCCAACATATGCCAATGACATTAAATATGTTACCTAAGCAGTTTTAAATATTGTAAGGATTTGTCTTATATTTTCAGCTGTCTCTATGGAATTGTACCCTTATTTTATTAATTCTCCAGCTATTGAAAGTGTGCTGAAGACTTTTAATAATGTAATGAGAAAGCAAAAATATCTTCAAAATATATTTTTTTTCATCTTCCAGGCATCCCAGAACTATGTATATGTTTTCTCCTCTCTTTGCTGGTCTCCTTTACAAAATATCAGTTCTGTATCTTCCTGAGTAATATTTTTTCTCTTTTGAAGTATGGGTTTTTAACCTATATTCTAACCAGGGAGAAGTTTTAGCTGAGGAGCAGAGTTAAATTGCTGAGGAGCAATTTAAACCAAGACTAACACAATTGAAACTTAGCAACTAGCTTCATAAAATATGAAATTACGGTCAATGAAAAACTTCTTGTGTGATATATTCTTACCATAATGGTGCATTTTAAAGCAGGTTTAATATCCTATCACAGACAGACAACTATAATGATATATCTTCAACTGATTAAACAAACTACTTTTCAATATACGAGTGATATAAGGAGTTGCTCTTTGATACATTCTGACTATCTCATACTTTCTTCTCTATTCTGCATTATTTTTTTGTATTATTCAAAAGAAAGCAAGATTAATTTAGATGTTGGTAATTTCAGCCAGTGATTTGTGGGCTCCAATCTGAGAAAAATCAAGCAAAATTAGACTTTTAAAATAAATGTTTCTATTTACAAAACACAAATGAACAAAACCCACAAACCTTAAAATTGGCCTTTAATAAATGTGAGTGTTACTGCTCTTAATTCATCCCAAAAAGGTCTTTTGTTTGTTTGTTTGTTTGTTTTTTGTTTCTTCATTATTTCACCTAAGAACTGCAGTTTTTGTCCAGCCTAGCCAACTGAAAGTATAACTGCTGAATGGGTAAATTGATCTCTGCTAGGAAGTGAAGACTTGTCTGTAACCACAAAAAAAAAATATTAAAAAAGGAATTAATTAAGATGGAAGTTCTTGGGATAGTCTGCAGTTTTGTGTCAAAAGGACAGTTCTCCAACTGAGAGAACATAAGAAGCTCTACTTTTCTCTCTGATGTCTGTAACTTGAGACCTGAAGCTGCTGCTCAACCACCAAAGAGAACAGGGCTTAAAATAGGTGGGTGAAAGGTGTTTTCTTCAGTTTTTTTCCAGCAAGTGTCCTCTGCACTGGATACAGTTGAGCCCACATCTTCATACGTTGGAAGGAGTAAGTGGTCCTCCTCCCATGTCCATTTTACAAGGAGAAAGTGTCACTGGAAGACTAGCACTGAGGTCCAGTCTGTGGTATTTGTGCCAGGAAGACCATAGACCTTCCTGTTGTCACTGATAGTGCAAGGTCCTTCATCTTAAGAGCTTGCTGTGTGGATATCCTGATATGCCCCTGCAAACTGCTGTGTTTGCACCCAGGGAAAGACTTAACTATAGAGAGGACCTGCACCCATTTCCTCTCTTATCTTTCCTCTCCTGGACACCTAGAAGTCATATCACTGATCTGCAGTGTGTCAAGTGGAAAGGAGGAAATACACAACACAGTAGATTGGAGGATTGCACTTCTCTACAATTCACCTACTAAATGAATCTCCCCCACCAAAAAAAAAAAAAATAAAAGGAAAAAAAAAATCATCTTATTAGTGGGCAGGAATGAAGCTCTTGGGTTGGATGGCGAATGCCTGGACCCTTGTTAAGGTGCTGGGTTTATACTAGCTACCTTTTTTTCTGCAGTAAGTCAGGATTGACAATGTATTCCATGTAGGACCAGGACAAACTGCAGATTAGGCTACTCAATTAATGTTGACTGAGGCCTAATAAGTAATTTAATAAGTAATTAGGCTAACAAGTAACTTGCTTGACAACAGCATCCCCTATGTATCCTGCCTGTAAGTGGATGAAGGAAGGACACAAGTATCTTCAAAGAATCTGATTTCACCCTCCTCTCCCACCCTGGTGTCTCAGACATGTTGATGTGAGCCCAGAAAAAGGTATTTCTAGTCTACACCTGTGTTACAGCTGCTCAAGTGTCAGAGTCCATCTTAACTCTTGGTAGCAACATAATTATCTTTTTTTTCTTTTCTTTTCTTTCTGACAACCCTGCATACTTTTTTCCAGTTACTGAATAAGTTTAATGTCTAATTCAGCTTTAAAATTAAAAGGAAGAAAAAGAACAGGTTTTATATAAAGCTTAGTAGAGCTTAAAATACCTTTTGTTGCCAGAATTATTGTCAGCACTACAGACATATCTACATGACTCTCCAAAAGACTCTGAGCTCTTCACACTTCCTTACTCATTATTGTTCTCATGATGCTTTAAAAATAAAAAGTATTTCTCAATCTTTTTATCATGACTCCAAAGTTTTTAATGCAGGTCGTTGGAAGACTGGATTGATTTGAAGCTGTAAGTTCTGTGAACCTTAATCTTTAAGAGTACTCCATGCAGAACACCTGAAATTAAATTTTAAGTAGTATTTACAGAGAGGGGGTAAATTCAGGTCTCAGCACTGGCATAATTAAGGCAGATGAATAGGGTTTTTATAGGTTCCTTTGAAATCTGCAAATGAACTTGTCCACTCTCAGTATCTTGCCTTGGTTAAATATATGGCTCTTATTAAAGACAAATTCTAATACATGTACTTTTATTACCCATACACCCTCAGGAAGAGATTGATAGATATACTGTATTCATATTCATAAAATCCTGTTTGAAAAAGGCTGAACCGTTAAATGGAACATTTTTATTAAATCCCTAAATATGAAGCATTTGTGAAGATCACCTAAGTAAGAACTTATTAAAGGTATTAATACAACAGTTATATTTTTACCATAAACTGAGGGAACTCTAGAATTTATCCAATTTGTTCTGTATCCAGACAAATGGACAAAGTTAATAACATGAGAGTTATGGTGGGAGAAAAGGTTGAAATCAAAATGTCATTGAAACACAACTTATACCAATAGAAAATGTGATAAAAGTTTTTGCATTTTACCTTTCTTTTTCCCCTCCTCAAATCCATGCTGTAACACTCAGAATATGTCCCACACCCCGTCAGTTTTACTTGTTACCCTTGATTCAGTCACTGCTCAAACTGCAATGTGGCATGAAATACAGCTACTTACTTGTTCACCACTGCTTAGTGATGACATTTCCTTTTTTTTTTTTTTTTTTTTCCCAGAAGAGGTGCAGAAGGTAAAGTGACACAGATGCAGGAGATCTTGAATTGTCAGCACTGCAGGTGAATTTCCACCTAGGAAGTCCTGTTCTTCCCTAACTGCCTGTCCCAAACAAGGTGAGATAGCAAAGAAGATGTATGTGCACAAAACAATATTTATTACAAATAGCACCAGGGTGTTAACTTTTTAAAACTAAAGACAAAAGCACAACCACATTGCGGGGAAATGGGGATAATAAAACAGAATGTTGAAGCAATAATGCAAAAGGTATCTTAACAATAGAATGTATCACAATCAAGAAAGGTTAACCATTAAACGCTAGTAACCTACTTATTAACAAGTCTTATGCTAGATCTAGCACATTGATTACTGATTTAAAAGGATCCCAAAATCTTAAGAAAATAAAACTTAACAAGCAAAGATTGCTTAATGTTAACTAATTAAGACAATAACAATAATGGAACTAGTGTCTCTTACCCTTGCATGTCCACAGCTGAGTGTCCCTTTGTTCCAGTCCTCAACTCTTGAGAATTAATCTCCCTGGCAGGCATCCCTGCTGGAGAGGAGAAGGTCCAGCAACCTCCTGGGAAAGTGTATGTTAGTCTTCCTGCTCACAGATGGGACCAGACTTTTATAGAATAAAGTGGATTGACTGCTAGCACTTAGCCATTAGCCATACCTCCATGTCTCACGGGAGAACTGAAGGAAAACAGTGGAAAAACCCAAGAAGGCCCTTTTCTCACCAAGCAAACTTTACTGTTTGTCTGTTCATTTTTTCTCTATGTCTGTTTTGGGCCTACTGAGGCCAATATCTGCTGTGCTTACCATCCCTCGAAAAACAAACAGAAATTCAGTGCTGTTCTATTCAGAAAAAAATTCCAGTAATATGATAACTGTGTGAGAACACCTCTAACTTTTCCTCCCAAAACGGACCCCACGATTATGAATTTTTAAAAGTCCTCTTCAACAGGTCTAAGCAAGACTGAGCAGGCAAGCCAATAACATGTCTTCCAGGTCTTGGCCTCAATTCTCCTGCAGACCCAAATGTTCCAGGTGAGCATTCCAAGGTGTACAGCAGGATAGCAGAATTTCTCTAAAGGTTGGAAAAGTTTCTTGGGAAAACTGGTAAAAGTATATACAAAAGCAATCAGCTTTCTTAGTTTATTTTTCTTAGCTGACATTAACTACAAACTGCAAGGAACTCATCTGGTAGTGATGGTAATTCAGGCTTGCAAGGTATTTTCAGCAATTGGATTTGTGTGAACTGAGAGGGTTCAGTGATTTTACAACATCTCAGGCATTACCTGCACAAAATGTATTTATCCCTCAAGAGAAAAAAAAAAAGTTTGATGTCAAATATGCTACAAGCTTAACATTTATTTTGTTTTCTCCTTCTTGCTCCTTCTCTTATGAATGTTTTAGATTGATTTAAGCTAAAGGCTAAGAGCAAATTTTCTCCTTTGTCTTGCTTGACCTGCAATGGCTATCCTGACCATGACAACTACCACAGCTGGACCTGCTACAGTCCCAGTGTAGCAGGAAATCATATGGAAATATCATATGGAAATCATCCTGAATATCTGTAATTCATCCTCCCCTCTCATCTGTTTGGATCAAAGAGAGAGAATATTCTTCTTGTCAGTGGCAAAATGACAGTTGCAAAATGTCACATTGGAAATGCCTGGCTCCAAGATGGGTGGCACATGGTAAGTAAAGTATCCTTCCTTCAGAAAGAAGGGTGTTGGCTTTGTGACTTATGTAAATTTTCAGATTATGTGCACCATTTTCCAGCTCAATTAGAAATGTCAAAAGGAGGATAATACTGAAGAAAAGCTCTGTGGATAAAGAGGCTTCTTTTTAAAAAAGTGGATAAGGAATTAGGGGAAGATATTTCTGTGAATGTTTTTGTTTGTTTGTTTGTTTTTTCATTTGTTTGTTTGGTCAAAATACAGCTTTTTCTCAAAAGTTTCTAATATATATTTTTTTTTTAGACTATTTTATTCTTACCCCATTTCTGTATTTGAAGTACACAGACTTTAGCAACATGGCTTAGTGGTGGACTTGGTAGTATTAGTTCTACAGTTGGACTAGGTGATCTTAAAGGTTTTTCCAAACAAAATGGTTCTATGAGTTTATGATTTTATGTACAGTGGAACCATGCACTGATTGGCCTCAATGGGAATCCTTCCTGCCCAGGGAGAGAAATTGTGCAGCTTTGCCTTGCTGCTGCAGAAGGGGAGTAAGAGGGATGGAGAAGTCTTCTTAATGAGTGTCATGTCCTGCTTAGTGTTGATTGTGGAATGATAAACCAAAGGACTCTTTCCTCTCCAGCTGTTCCTGTTTTCTTCCTTTTTTCTCCACCCTTTCTATCTGCCACTCCTTTCCCTTACTCCAGTAGCCCTCTGCCTGTTTTTTAAAGTCCCATGGGTTTGGCACAGTTGTATTGATTTCAGGCTCAGTTGCTGTTTTGCCTTTGGTAGTTAGTTTGGCATCTCCTGCCAGCCTTTTATTTAATCTTTCTTTGTAAACTCTGCCTTACTTGGTGTCTGTGGACCTGCATCGCTGACATGTTATAACGAGAACCTTATGTTCCAGGAAAAAGTGTGCCCTTGTTGAAATCCACCTTCTTCAAGCTACAGACCAGCTGTGAAGCTGCATGATAGCTTCAGTTTTATGTCTTTATACTTTCCCAGCTGGTGTCCATGGTGTCTTCCTTGGACGAAGCTAACCCAAGGCTTCTCCTGCAAAGATGGGTTATGGTGAACAGATGGGAACTGTATTGCCCTTACTCTCCAAAGAATATGGGCAGATGTTTTCTTCTATGAGTCTACCTTTCATAAAACAAACACACAGTATGACATATAGATTAGGCTTGAATATAACAACCTTGTTGGGGGACACCATTTTTGTATGTTTTGCATGAAGTAAAAACATGCAGTTTTTTATTTTTCAGTGCCTTGGTTAATATAAGCACATTCAGACTGAATTGGGAGGCTAAGAAAAAAAAGAATTAAGTGGTAGCATGGCTGTATTGGAAAAAATGCCACTCAGTTACCTGAATAGATTAAGACATTCCTAAGAAATCTCAGAGAAGATGAATACACTATATTCATTAAAAATTATCAAAAAGAGAATTGTCTTTGAAATATGTGCATAAAATGCAAAAAATTATTTATTCAGCTCCATTATGATTCCTTTACCTACTTGTAGTTCCCAGCTTAAACTGAGAACTGAAGGATGAATAAGGAACAATCCGAATAGCAGTGGTTACTCATTGCTCATGCTGTCCCCCTTTCTCATGACCTTTACCTGCCAGTACATGCAATGGAATAGATACTGTGCCCCCTGTGCTAATAGGAAGTGGCAAAACTGTATATTTATGTCTGAAAATTCAAGGTGAGGATTAAATGACCTGAAATGTCAATGACTTTGGAATATTTTACTACTGTAACTTCATCCCAATGTTGATTGCTGATGGACACTTCTGGTCATCTAGGAGTGGGTGAATAACTCACAATCATTTCTTCAAGTTACTCTTTTTGACTCTCACTTAGTGAACTGTTTGCGAGTCAACAAATTATTAAACTAAGCAGAAAATTTTGGTCCAATCCTGCAAGTTAAAATAATTGCAGTTTTGCTGGACAGGAAGGGAAGAGCAGGGGCTTGTGTAGCTATAACAATTTATAGTGACATATATTCATGGACATAGTAAGAGAAAAGACTTCATCTTCAGTTCCATTAGACTTAACACTGAACTAGTACTGGATGTATGGTATATTAATATATCAGGCCAGAGGTGTGAGGATGGTCAGACTTACCATTCTCTTACTGCCCGTTATTTTAGCAACTACCTGCTTCCAGTGAGATCAGACTCTCTTGTAATAGTCAAATGTTACCTACAGTTGTGCTTTGCAAGGATGTAAACAAGATTACATTGCTCATATGATAATAACTTCTTATGCAACAATGAAAAGAAATGTTAGTAGCTGAACTGTAGTGGCAAAACACATTGCAATACTATTTGTCTGTGTTTTAGAGATGGAAAGTCTCATCCCTATTAGAAGGTCTACAGCTAATGTAGCAGCTCTTGATGGTGATATACAAAATATCCTGGAGCACCTACCAATGAACCATGTGCCTTATTTTACTGGATTTGTCAGAAAACAAGAAAAGTTAAAAATATCTATGGTCTGTAGCTGCACTTTGAAGTGAGATACAGCTATTCTTGATGTGGCCCTAGCATTTGTAACAGGACCAGCCCAGTGACTTAAAAAGGACACCCAATGTCCAGTTCAGGCAACCAGGGCCTTTTCTGGCACTCCCAGTTGGGGACATACCTGGGAGAAGGGCTCTGTATTCCACATTACTATTGCCACCTATGTCCAGTTTTGACAGACAGCTGATAATTCCCTTCCCTCATGTTTCTCCCCATCCCATGTCTTTTCTACTTTGTGGCTAAAGAAAACTGTTCTCTTACAGAATTAGTAACACTTCTGTGGACCTTGCATATATTCCAAAGATGTTCATCCTTTATCTGCCTGTTCTTCTTTGAGCTCCTCTCTTTTAAAGGGCACTGAAAAGACCTTGGCCTATCCAGCTGTACAAACACACCACAGCCATAGCATGTGGCTCAGACACTTGCAGATGTGTCTGAAAATGCTCTTATTGAGCCATTTCAGATACTAGTGTCATGTGTGGGGCATATTCCATGCAGAGCTATGATTAGTCTACTACAAAACTTTGGACCAACAATTCCTCTATTTTTGAGATCAGTGCTTTGCCCTTAATGATGTTCCTAGTTTTTCATTTCAGGGCTCAGTCTATCTCTGCTCTTCTTCCTCCCAAATGTTGGTCTCACTGCTACTCAAACGAACTCATGGTACTTCTCCCTCTCAGCAGCTGATTTCCTGCCTTGGCTTTCAGTGTAGACTGCAGCCTGATCTGCCCTCTGCCTCCTGTCTTGGGCTATACTGTTGAAGAAGACCTGCACAGGGGACTTTCCTTTGGTCTGGTGCATGCTGTGCACCAGAGGAAAGTCAGGTTTGCTTCTCTGTTCCAGATGATTGTGTCCAAGTGAGGATTCCTTGAACAGCAGATCCATCACTCTTCCTTGTCTGAATTATTCTTGGCTGTGCATGTCATGCTTTAATGTTGGGCAGTAATTAAACAAATTACAGATGCTCTCTACTAACTCCCCTCCCTCCTCCTCTAGGGAGAAGAAAAAGAATAAGGGAGAAAGACATATGGGTGGGAAACAAAACTACACAGCTTTAATGAAACAGTAGTGAAGAAAAGGAAAACAAGGAAATATGTACAAATATATACAAATATACACAAACCCACTATTGCACCTGCACCGCCCAGTAATGCTCAGGTCACATCTGAGGCTGCAGGCAGGGAAAGTCCAGGAATCAACTCCCGCAAAACAGATGGGAGTTGGATGCAGGGATGCAGGGATTCAGGAATACAGGATTGGGATCAGAGGCAGACAAACGGACAGAACCCTCCCAGGACACTGCCCATGGATGAAGAGAGGCTTGACTCTCATGACCCCTCAAATTTACATGGAGTGTGATGCATAGGGTATGGAATACTTCACTTGGCCACCTGACTGGTCTGCTTCTCCCCAGATCAAGGTCGTGGGTGTGACCCCTTCCTCTCTTCTGCTTCTGGAGCATAAGATATTTTTCAGACCCAAGCAGTGGCCTTGGTTGTGCATACCATTCTCTGGCCATAAGTATAAAAGTGGAGCATTATCAGTCCTAGAAGTAGACACTGACTGAGAAACGTGCCATTAATTTCAGCAAGTGCATCTGCTTATAAGGCACTTGACTGAAAAGTGAAATTACTAACAAGAATATTGGCTCTAACCTGGCTCAAACCAGGATACAGGCATGAAACAAATATAGAAATACCAAAACATTGTGAATCAGCTGAACTGGGAGTTGGAATGAAAAGTCCTCAAAACACAGGTAGAGGTTAAATGCTTAGCTGCCCTGCCTCCAACATCCACAGAGTCATCTTGGAGAAAGATGACCTTCAGGCACTTACAAACTTGCTGTTTTTGTAGCAGCAGGCTATGTACAGATGAAGGCCAACCTCTGGAATTAATGTCTTAACTACAGGTGGCACTCAAATGTATAGCTACCCAAGCCAGATTTAAACAAAATGTTGGAAGCAGCCAAGCTTTTGCAGCATTCACTTCAATGTCATCTGGTTTATTTTGCTTTTTAATTGAAGTCCACATCCTATGTCTGTGCAGCAACTCACTTATAATCCCTTTTCACATATGTATAATGGTAGCTCTTCAATAGGGACACTCATGTTGATCTTTGCCATAGCTGAATGTCTCAACAGAAAAGAAAAAAGGTCTTACCAAGCAAAGTTTTTAATGGAATAATAATTAAAAAATGGGACTGGAAAACAAAGATGACCTCACAATGTCACTTAGTCAATGTTCTGGCCTCAATTATAACAAAACCATTCCTGACAGATGTTTGTCTAGTTCTTACTTTTCTCATCCCAGCATGTCTTTTTTCTCTGGCTGAACTTGTTCCGTTAAGAATCAGGCACTATCAAGTCTCCATAAAAGATTAAACATTGTCTTTGAATAAGAGATTGTACATTGTAAGACAAATTATATACAGCAGACAGGGGAGCATTTCAGCAGAGAAAAGGTCTGACCTAGAAACTGCTGTCATGACTAAAATGTCTTTAAAATTAATTTAGACTTTAATAGAGAAAATAAACACTTCAGCATAGCATGAGACTAACAAATCCTTAATAAAACAAAAGCAATGTAAAGCAAAACCAAACCAAACCAAACTAATAGTACTCTAAATGGTGTTACTAATTTGAATCAGTCTTTACAAATCTCCTGGGAATAAATAGCTAATGCTTATTAAATTAAACCTTTGGCTGAAAGACGTCATACAAATGCGTCCTTATTACTACTAGGAAGAGTCATATATAGCAGTGTTCCAAATTATATTATTATAGCTGCTTTAATGAGCAGGGTTTTTTCTTTCCACGTGTCTAGCTTTTGCTTTTCTTGTGTCTGTCTCACGGATCCAGAATTCCTTTTCTTGGTGCTGACTGCATCCTAGGAAACGTTTAGACCCCCAACATACCATGCAAAGCAACACCAGAGCTATGTAGTTTTGCTGTAATGAAGTATTTTTGGCACAATAATGTCCCTCCCCTGTGATGCATTAAGGGGCAGTTAACTAGTGCATAGTACTTAGAACCTTGTAGAAATTAAAAGCATGCTGCAGAGGGCACTCTTTACTAAGAAAATGAAACCAGGTGCAAGACTGGGTTTATGGGAGTGAACAATCCTTGTAAAAGCACATAGGGTGCTTTGATCCATCTATTTTCTTACTCATTTTAATCAGGTATGAAGCATGGATTCGATTCAAATTTTTATTTCCCCCAAGTTCATAAATCTGAGAATGTCTGCATTCTGTGTTTTCTCAGGATGATGTATACTCCATTATAATTTTTTTCTGGAAAAAACAATATTTACTAAGACGATATTATCTGACACAACGTTATGCCTGAGACAGGCAGTTTTTATATCTTGAATTTATTCTGGTCTGCAATAAATTGCTGGAAAATGAAGCAAAGTCAAGATATAAACTCACATAGACTAACATTATATTGTAGTTTTCCACAAAAAACCCTGACACTAATAAAATGACCGAACAAGATAAGATGTACAAGTTCGCTATCTCAGAGTTCTCAGAGAAGATGAGCATATCATTCTCTGTCTGTACACAAGATATTTTATATGTTAATTTAAATGCAGCCATCCTACTGGTGATAATCTCCATATTGTAAGCTCCCTGATGGATGTCACACAATAAACAAATTCAACATTTTCTTGGGAATTAGAGGGGAGGTGGGAAGATATCAGGTAACAGAATGAAAATGTCTTGTAAGACGGGGAACTCTCAATATCAGTATATCACAGTATTCTAGTCAGACACTGGCTGCATATTTTATCATGGTAGGTAACTTAAAAAATTATTTATGAGACTTGCAGAACACTTAGTGTACCAAAAAAAGGACAAATCACTTCTGCTCAGTATATACTTATGCTAAATTCTCACTCGTCTGTAGCAAGTTTAAGAAAAATCTTCTCCTCTTTTCTTTCTAAGGAATGCAATACAAAAGTGGCAGCAACAAGTGTGAGACATTTAGCAGCTCAGCACCCGTGCACTGATACAGGGCTGGGAAACAGCTTCCTCTTCCAGCTCTGCAGCTGTGCACTGGCAATGCAGGCTGCTCCATTTTGTCAGCAGTAGCTGTTTCCAGCAGCCGTTTTGTGGATTTTTAGTTGATGAAACTTAAAAAAGGGGAAACATGCAATCAGGTCAACTTCACCAGTGTCAGCTTGACAAGGACTTTTGTCTTCAGATCAGGTCACATCAGTCAGCTCATTAACTGTTGCTAATAAACTCTCAGGATTACATTTGATTTTAGCTTGTGGACTGAAGGAGGCTTGCTTGGGATGCTTCCACTTTTTTCATCGGGAAAATCTGAATGTTGATCCAGTCACCATAGTGTCCACAACAGATTTCCATGCTTGTTGCAAGTCCTGTGAAGCAGCCAAAACCAAGTATGCAGTAAGAGGTACTGGCTTCACAGGAGACCTCGTCACTTGCTTCAGTTGCTGTCAGTGTGATTCGGTTAACCACCCACATCTGGCGGGTCCTCTGCTTGGGCTGCAGATGGAGGATTCATTTCTCCAAGCAGTGCAGCAAGAATTGCCAGCTACGTAACTCATACAATGTGTTGTATCATGTTAACAGGAGTAATTCAGCAGCTGAGGAAAAGAAGCCAGCACAAAATCATATCAATGTGTTACTGGAGCAATATGTAAGTTCCTCATGCCTCACAAAAATATACTACTTCTTGTTCATCCCTATTCCATCAAAGATAGAGATCTGCTACACATGTTCACCAGTTTCTTCCTCCTTTGTGTTACATGAAGATAAAAAGATGTTACATATTTATCTTAATATTAAGTCTTCTGGTGATTTCAGTAACATTAAAAATAAAAAAGGTCAAACTGGCTGGGAAATGTGTTGGTCATCATAAAGGATATAATGTGATTTACCGCTGATGAGGCAAACTTCTGTTGTACTGGCTTCTTAGAGTCAAATGTATACAATTAAGTATGTTTTCAGCAGGTACTGATAAGATCATTTTGCCACTAAAAATGGTATAAATATGCAAATAATACAACAGTAAACTAACAATCTAAACATGTGTCAGGGTTAAACACTGGTCTGGCAATTAAATGAATGACAGATGATCTTTATTAACTTCTCTTCCTCCCCAGAAAGAGAAGGAAAATAGAATAAGGGAGTGAGAGTTTTGTGTTGCAAACTAAACTACACAGCACATTGAAAAAGTAAAGATAAAAATTTTTTAAAATGAGATATATACAAATATATACAAATGTATACAAAATCACCATCAGCAGTTTTAATGAAAACAACAATGCTGAAAAAGAAATAATGAAATATACACAAACTTGTGTAAAACCACTATTGCACTCTCCCCCCAGTAACACTAAGGTCACCACCAAGGCTGCAGGACGGGCCCTGGCAAAGTCCTGGACTGGGGAAGTCAGTGGAAGATGGGAGCTAGCTGCAGGAATGCAGGGATTTGGGAATGCACAGATCAGGATCAAAGGCAGAAGAATGGATGGAATCCTCCCAGGACAACGGCCACAGAAGCAAAGAACTTGACCCTCAGGATCCCTCAGATTTATACTGAATATGACGCGTACGGGATGGAGTATTTTGTTTGGTCAATTTTGGTCACGCCTGGTCTGCTCCTTCCTGCAAGCAGGTTGCAGGTCTGATGCCTTTACTCTTT
>NW_009953912.1:24504-34255 GCF_000747805.2 Chaetura pelagica
TTCCCTTTTGTTTCCAGTGCATAAGTTTAGCAGAGCCAAGCAGTGGCCTTGGTTATGCATACCATTCTCCAGCAGGAACTATAAACATAGAGCATTATCAGTCCTGGAAGCAGACACTGACTGAGAAACATGCTGCTAATTTCAGCAAGTGCAGCTACTATGAAGGGACTTTAACTGAAAAGTGAAACTATTAGAATGAAAATTGGTTGTACCCTAGCTAAACCAGGAGAACATGTAAGAGTGATAAATAAATCTGTGCACAGAGAAAAAATCACTTTCCTATAGATACTTTAGAGGAATGGGTGATTTGTATCTTCCTCCAGGATGAAATCTTCCACGTAGTTTACTTGTCTTTATCTGCCAGAATGAAAGAGATTGTGAGAACAACAGACAAAAAATGCTTGCAAGACTTCCCTTTGTAACAATGCAATTTTAGTTTTAGTAATGTCTCCTTTTTATTTCTGCTTTAAACTCTGACATTCTGTGACAATAGACTTCGACTTTCTGAGCACTGTGAGTGCTCAGAAATGAGGATAGGAAGCTTTCATCTTGTATAACCACAGCCTAAGCTGACAGTCAACAACAACTAGAGTACATTTTGCACTCCGCTCCTGTGCTACATGCAGAAGAAATAATTCAGTGAGGGATTTATAACTTAAATCGTGAATATTTTTTTGCCTTCATGAGCAAAGAAATCCATATATTACTGCAGAAGTAAGTGGCCTTCACAGTATTGGTAAGAGAATTAAAAGAGACTTTCAGAAATCATCTAGTCATTGCCACTAAAGCAGGCTGTAAGAATTTGGTCCACAGCTGTTATCAATGAAAGAAGCATGTCTGCCATTTCCTGAACAATAGGGCCAAATTAATGTTAGCTGAATTCAACCTCACATTGTGTTAGCTGGGGAAGTCTTTGCAGAGACTGAAGAGTTTTATTTGTTGAACATGAGCTGTCTTTGTATCACCTTTGTTTTGGCTTTGCAGTCTTTGAGAATAAGAGGTTAATGTGATTCTAATTTGTATAAGCTTTCATTGAAGCAGCAAGATCAGTGGTAAACTGGAGTTAGTGATAACAGGACAGGATAACATTTGCTTGAGTGGGAAAACCAGCTTGTGCAGCTCTAGGTTAGAGCAAAGACCCCAGAGGTCCCTGGCTTTCTGAAGGCAGACATCCAGACTATTTTACTGTATTTTTTCCAGAAGGGTGGTTGGACATGCTCCCAGCATTTAGTGCAGGCTACTGATCGCCTGGAGGAAAAATTCTGTGGATAATTTTGTATATAATGGCAGTAGATCAAGTTTGGCAGCGATATCTTCGACACATTCTGACATCTAAATTACATACTTTGTGCTCAGTCTTTTACTAGCACTTCTCCTTTCACTTTTAAAAAGCGTATTTACTAACAGCTGTCCTCATGCTGACACAATCCACTAGCTACTGTTGTTCAGGAGACAGATCTCCATGTTCTCCAGTCAAATACTATGATGAAAAGCAAGGAAGGCTCACGGACGCTGCAGAGCACACTTTTTTGTTGTGTTGTGTGCTTTGCATTGCAATGTGTGCTGCTACAAGCACTAAGCAGTCTCCTTGATAAGAACAAGCCATTTCTTTCTGTAAGATGGAAGCCCAAAAATGATTAAATGTATGTAATCCAAGAAAAGACAAAGAGCAAAACTCAGTGGTTGAGTGGACTGCACATGGCCTGACAGTGTCTTTAAAAAGGTGCAGAAGGAAATGTTATCAGTTAATACAGCTCAGCAGGAAGCCCAGGATAAGATTAAATTCTCAGAAAGTACAAAACTGACCTTTAAACCAGATGCTAAGATTGCATCCTATAATTTTATTAAAGTAAACCTAACTACAGTTGGAGGCTCAAGAGAGATGAGACAAAATCTAGCCTTAAATTATTTCTTATAAACATTTGTCTCAGCTCCCTCTGGTCTTCTACTGCTGTCAGGTTTACTACAGCAAAATAGCAAAACATAATTTTTTGTTGCCTATGTAAGAGCAGTGTCAACCCATTCACTGGTTCCTGAATTGATACTCTCCCCTGGAGTTAAGATAATTCATTTCACTAATTTCAGTGAGTAATGAAGCATGATCTTACAAAGGAGTTAGTGTGATTCTTAGTGAATTGTAGCAAGAGTTACTTTTACTTAACATTTTTTGGCATCTTGAATCCATACATAGATTTATTTTTATGGAATCTGTTGAGTCATATTTACATATTTGCTCCCACAGTATTACAAAAAAAATTCTTAAAAAAAAAAAAAAAAAAAAAGTATTTATTTTAATTCTATCTTATCCACACTGCAAAAAATGCTGTTTTAGCTATTCAGTGTGGCAAACTGGTTTGAGTGGGAAACAAAGCTCTTGGTACACTGCAAGACTTCCTTCCCACTCAAGCCTGGAGCAGATATGTGAAGCCTGCAATTTGTGAAATAAGAGTTGCAACTTGTAAGATCTTTGAAGTTATTACATTGTAAGACTTGCCTCATATTTCTTCTCATATTTTAACTGCACTTGAGGCTAAAAATAACACAGGAAAGATGTCATAGAATTCTAATGTGTTTGGGTTTTTTTTTCCTATATAATCAGTGATAATGTGAAAGGAGCTTATGAAAGAGAAATGTTTATGGATTATGGGGCTGTGTTGATGTACTAGCCCTATATCCCATTAGGTAAGTGCTTTACAGTACTGCCAGAAAATACAGCATCAGATGTTATCATTGCAGTAGCAGAAAAAGAAAATTACCTCAATAGCCTTGCCTCCTGAGAAAAAAACAACAAACAACAACAACAAACAACCTTATTAGTTAAACATCTACCAGTTTCCTAAAAACAAACATATAGTGCTGTGCATCTAAGACTTGAATGTTTTTGTCTTAAAAAATATTGAAGAACACCGCTGGAAATCTGGAACCTTAATTTCTGTGCTGGATAACACTAGAATTCTTGCATCTTGTAGAAGGAGCCTTCCTGGTCCTGCTGGCACTATGTCTCCCAACAAAACTACCTGGTTTCAAATGTGTGGATAAAGTGTCTTAAATTTGGAGATTACTCAAGGTGTCTAGGATAGTGAAACCTGGAATTCCATTAACATGTTGTCATAAGAAACATTGTAAGATGAGAATGGAACGTACCTCATTTAGATTGACCAGAGACATAGCAGCAGAGGTCTGCAGAGGTTTTGTGGAGATGGTGCAGTGCCAAGCATGGCATCACGGTAACTCCATCAGCTGTACTAATGTACCAAGACCTAAGGCTGCACGTTTCGATGTTGGTTGTTTCTGTTTATGGCCTTGCAAAACATGACATCCCAAATATGTATTACATTTGCAACTACACAGGGATAGCTGCAGAGATTCTCACCTACAGGGAGATTAAAGATTATTTTCAGCCATCAGTGGTTTCTAACATTGTACTTTGTCTTCTCATTATATATTAAAACAACTAAGGATGTTTCATAAACCACAGGTAAGACAATGTGTATTTCTGCCATCCTCATATAAATTACAAGGGGGAAAATGACAAGTAAGAAAGAGTGCTGTTCTCCCTGGTTTACATTGCTGGTTGAATTCTTTCCAAAAGTTTTACAAGATCTACTTCACCACTTCTTCAGGCTCCCCAACTCCTTTATGTGATTGGGCTACCACCTTTCCAAAACTGAGGTAACTATATAGGCTTGATTTTAGGATTCATCTTCAGGTAGGCACTGGGTGAGGCATGTTTTTTTGTTGGTTGAGATTTTTTCAAGCAACAGTGAAAGATTTCATGCTTGCATTTTACCTCTCAAGGAGACTGTACACTAGCAAATAAGATATGGGTGCATAAACCTAATGAACAATCCAGTGCTGGATACATAAATTTCGACCACTGGCAGCTGTGACAAGGAAACACACACACAAAAAACAATCATGGAAACTGCTATAGATTACTTTGTCTGTGGAGCTATGTAATAAAATGTTAGTTATTTCTAGAAACAGAAAAAATAAAGGCAATATGCTGTTGTGGTTTGGTTGGTTGGTTGATTGGCTGTTTTCTAGAGGGTTTTTTTGTGGTTTTGTTTTGCTTTGTCTTTTTTTTTTTTTTTTCTCTTTATTCAGTCATTAATCTCTTTCCAGCTAAGCTTTAATGTGGAAAGTTTTGTTTCATAAGAGGATGTCAGAAAACTCACAGACTCATAGAATTATGTTTTGGGTTGGAAGGGACTTTAAAGATCATCTGGTTCCAACAATTCTGCACGTGCAGGGACACCTCCCAATATACCAGGTTGCTCAGAGCCTCCTCTAACCTTCCCCCTCTAACCTTGAACACTTCCAGTGATAAGGCAGGCATAGCTTCTGTGGGCAACCTGTGACAGTGTCTCACCACTCCCACAGTGAGGATTTTCTTCCCAATATCTAATCTTGAAATGACAAAACCAAAACCCAGGGACTTGTAATGGAAACAGGTGTGAGATCTCAGTTGCAGTCCTTTGTGATCAGCACCAGCCCTTCTACTGATGAGGAATATCCCTGCATAAGGTTTTGAAATACCACCTACTTTACCTTTTTGCCATTCAAGGTGCAGAGCTAAATGTTAATCCCACAGAATGAGTATAAGTGAATCATCAGAAAATCTAAAAGTCACAGAAACAGGACTTAAATTCCTCTGAGGTTTTTGTAAGTTTGAGAATGTTAAACCTGCCCATGTTATTCAGAGTGTCTGTAGAAAACCAATTTCCTGTCTCTTTTTTTTTTTTTTACCTCCAGGTCCATCTCAGGTGCCCATTACATATATATAATTTTGTTTGTAGCCAGTACATGCTGCTAAGGAAAAACATTAACCTATTTCAGACAGTGAAAAGGAACAAGTCTTAATTTACACTGAAATACCCATAGGAAGCTAGGAACTGGTAAAGCTTGTAGTTATGACCTTTCTTATTTTGAAGTCCAGGCACCATTTCTTTATGTGAGTTTTGAAGTCCTGTTTTAGTACATTGCCTGTATGACAACCTGTGCATCGTAGCTTTAAATTACCTTGTAGGCTGAAGTCTACTGAATGAAAATAGAAAATAAATGAAAGAAATGTTTGGAGTTTTTTTGTTGTTGGTTTTTTTTTTGTTGTTGTTGTTTTGTTTTTTTGCCAGGTGCTTGCAAACTAATATGTTTCCCTGCAGGCTAGAAATAAAAAGCATCTTATTAAATCACATCATAAATGACCCATGTAGCACAGTTTATTTTACATTACCTAGGTAAGGAGGCACTGAGCCAAATAAATCAAAATGAACAAGGCAATAATTGTTCCTCCTTTTATATCACCTAAAATATGGAAGCAATGAAGGAAACGTGATTAAAGTGAGAATACTTTATTAGTAATAAGCTTTTCTTTCATTGTTTTTTAAAGAAATAATTTTCACTGTGGACATAGAAGCCCTTTTCCCTGTATTTTCAAGCTGACATTTCATATATTTGAAAAGGATAATAATGTACTTGCAAGATCAAGCAAAAAATGTAGGTGGCTTTTTTTAGAGTGCAGATTTTATGAGCTGGATTTGTTTTGATTTTTTTTTTTATGACTTCTTACTGTGAGAAATATGTTCAGGAAGAGGTCAAAACATCTCTTTAGTGCTTGTATTAAAAATTCTATGATTTTCTGGAGACTAAAGACCACCACAGATTCTTTATTTCACGTGACAGCTAGTTTTATTGAAATAAATGCAATTACTTAATGAAGGTTATATGGTGAATCTGTTTCTTAACTGAACTGTGTACTACACCCATTAGTCTTCAGTAGGATTAAGATTTCACAGAGTAGCAAATTAGATTTCATTATTGCAGCTTAAGTAAATGAAACAGCAATATGGTCCAAAGTAGAAAAATGGCCTTAATTATGATTAAAAATACAAAACAAAGAGAAATAGATCTTTGTGATCAAGATTAATCATGTACTTGCCAGGTCTGAAACATGATTAAATTTTTAAAGGTGCATCTTAAAGGACTGGTTGTTTAAGACAGCACTCCAACCTGCTAACATCCATATGGGATCAGTCCAAGGGTTACATAAGAACATAAGAAACAGGATATTACAGAACTATATGGAGGCACTAAAAATAGAATTATATACAGATCCTTTCCCAGGATACCTCCCCATGGCTTTCTGTCCTGTCGTCAAGAGTTCACATGGTAGTTGGACCATCATGTTTATTTCATACTGATGGACCTGTACTCTTTGAATTTGTCTAATCTTTCTCTAACTCTTTTACACATTTTATTCCTTTGGAACAATGTGTTCTGCAATGGAATTATGCAATCTGCAAAAAAACAAAATTGCCTTATGTTTGATTAGGGTACTCTTAATTGATTACAGGACTAAGAAATTATGGATATTTACTTCCTTCTCAACAGGCAGTCTCTGCAGTACTGGAACTGCGTGTTTCAATTAGATATTTTTTTTCAGATTGTGGGCTTTCAAGTCATCCAGATATTGAACAGGGGCACGAGGCAGTACCACATGAACACTGGGCAGCTTGTTGGTCTTTCTAACTACAGCACTGTAACATCCAAACCTTCACTAGGAACCAAAAAGTTAATGAGCACACCTTTAAATGTCAGTTTGTTTCTGCTGAATGGCTACACTTACCATGAGACATAAATGGTTGCTTATAATCTTCATGTGTATCACCAATAGCTGATACTTAGAACTCTTCCAAGTTTCTGTTTTTTATGGTAAAATGTATTTGCTTTACTGCTGAATTCTCACATTCACTGAGTATTGTATTTCCTTCTACTTCTTCTCTGTAATTTTACCACTAGCCTTGTCACAAGTCATCAGTTCTGCCTCACCTCACCCACCACCTTTCCCATCAATTACACATTTGCCCATGCATGGGAACCATCTTCCATGATGCTTTTCTCCACACATAATCATGTTGCAATGATATGGAGTATGAAGAATGTCACCATTTGACTCAGGTCCGACAACAATGCTCTCGATCCCCTCCCCCTCACACCCAGGTAGGGAAGGAGAGAGAGAAAAAGAGAGAGACTTGGCTGGATTGAAAACTAAACTACACAGCTTTAATTAAAACACTAATGAATCATACAAGAAAATATATACAATTATATACAGATATATTCAGGTATGGGCAAAAACCTCTCGCCTCCCCCCACCCCAGCAACTCCCACAGCAGTTCCCTGAACTGGGAAGAGTCCCGAGGAATCCCGGAGCTGCTGCTGGAGAAAGCAGAGAGTTATGGGGGTCAGGAGATCTCAAGCCTGAGGATAGATGGTGATGGATGAGCAGAGTCCTCCCCAGACGCCAGCCATGGATGGAAGAGAAGGGGAGAAGCAGAAGGAAGGAAGTTGTCTTCTGTGATCACTGACCTTCCTCTGAGCTTGCGTAGATATATGGAATGGAATATCTTTGGCCAGTTTTGCTGTCTGTCTGACTCAGCCTCCTACAGGGGGGTCACAGATCTCCCCGTAGTGTCTGAGCCGGCAGAGTGCAGGTGCGACCTTGAAGCCTCAGTAGTTAGAAAAACATTCCACTGTCTTATCAGCCTAGCAGAACACACTGTTGCTAGTTACAAGAAAGCTTACTGAAGAAAAAAAAAAATCAGTAAAAAGAAAAATTGGCTTCATCCTGGCTCAAACCAGGACAAAGAAACACTGGAAATTAAATCCAATCTCATTCTGAAGGTATTCCTCTTTTCCTATTGAAATAATTTCACATTTCCTATGGCCAATTATTGCATTTCCAGGAAAAAGAAGTAGAGCTTGTATGCGTAATTTTTCCTTATCTGTAATTACATACCTTGATACCTCATGCTGCAATTGTGTTGTGCACAGTACTGTGGATACTGAACATGGTAAATGCAGGCAGTTGAGCTACTCATATGAAGGGGTGATCCTAGACACTGTGGGCCACCACCTCACAGTGCTGCCATGTTGTTTCTCAGAAGTGGATTCTGCTTGCATGTCCATACTTACCATGTCTTTGCAGTAGTAAGAGTCAGGCCAACTCAAACTCTAAAACAGGTGGAATAGGCAATGAGAGAACATTGTAACAATCCAGTGCAAAGCCTGTTTACTCAATTAGCTATCACCAGAAATTCAAACTCTTTTCCTCAAGGGAGGCCTTCAGGAGTGGTCTGGATACACAGACCCTTTTGTCCTCTATCAAGGGAGCAGTGCTCAACCTTGGCATAGAGGTTTAATTCATATTTCCCCTTATTGGCAGGTGTGAAACAAACTGACACCTCACAAAGTGCTTTGTAATGCTTTTGGGGTGAAAAATAATAATGAAAATCATTCTGTAAGTAGTATAATCCTCACTGGGCCTTGTGGTTTCTCTCATGTGCCAGAAATTAATGGAAAGGAAGAACAGCTCATACCCTTTCTCCTCTCTTGTAAAAGGTCTTCCATAATGTAGACATCTAAACCACCTCAAATTCACCTTTATTCAAAGCACCTGCCTTTTTGCAATATTGTTTTCTCATCCCAAATCACCCCCATAGATTATAAATGAATTTCTGGAGCCAGCTCACAGAATTGGCTCAGTAGTTAAATAGCTGGGACAAGAACAGAGGAAAGAGAGTTGGGCCGGCTCCCACCAGCCGTCCAGAGACATGATCAACCTATTTGTGCATCTGTGCTAACTGTAATCTGCCAAGAAGTATGTGAAATACGTTTATTATTTTGATTTTCCATATAATAGGATATTTCAATATGAGTTTTCTTGTTTTAAGGAGGAACAAAACCAACACATCAGTACCAAGAATAGTAACACTTTGTCAGGGTTTTTATGGCCAAATGAGACCCAGTGTACTACTACATTTTTGTGTTAGGTTACAATAGACATCAAGTGAAAAACTGACTGGAAGGCCAAGAGGTTGTGCCCATCCTTTAGCAGCATCTGGTGAAGCAGCCACAATCCTCACCTCTCTGCTGTGTCTGAATTCACCCCTATATGTATCTCATTGAAATTAGCAATTATTTTGGGTACATGCCAACAGGAGAATAAGGAAGGATATTGACAAGAGTTGCAAAAGATCACTTTGCAGCTATATAGCCCTGTGCAAAACGAGACATTTCTGGGCTCTCCTAAGCAGCCTTTTGTTGTAGGTCAGTGGGGATAACAAGCTACACTTGCCATGAGTAATTTCTGATAGGATTCAGGACTGGATCAAGGAGCCTGATGCAGGAAGCCAAAATATAATCAAAAGGGTGTTTAGTCCTTCTGCTCTTGGCAGACAAGCAATACCTGCTTGATGCTGATGGCTTCAATCCACAATTGAACTGTGTATGGATTTTGTTTATTGCCACTAAAGATGGCAGAAGAGTAAATGCTGACTTTGTGTGCTGTTTGTTGTCTTAAATGGGTGGCTTTCAAGGCGATCGTTCTCGCTTGCACTGCTTATTTTAGTGGGATGGAACTGGGGTTATGAGCATTACTTTGGTAAAAGCAATTTTATTTTAAAGCTGGTTGTAATTGAAAGGGTTAGAATATATCCAAAAGCAACATTAAACAGATTGTGCTAAATATGATGTGTTATCGTAATCAAATATGTCGTTTGAAGGGCAACAAAATACGGTCATAGCTTTATTGTCACTACATGGTCGTTTACTGGAAGCCAGTAAACTACACACTGCTTGTTAAAATCTAAGTGACCTTTTCAAGGCTGAGTAGAGTGCTAACTGTATTAAATGAGTCACGTTTCTTTATCTGGCATGACAGATGTTTGATTTCTTTGACATTTGCAGGAAT
>NW_009953912.1:34557-48326 GCF_000747805.2 Chaetura pelagica
GGAATGCACAAACAATTACAACTTCAATTGTTTATTCATCAGAGAACGTGAAGTTACCTGATGGTGCATATATACTGGGGAGTTCTGTACAATTAATCTTCCTGAAGTCACTGGTCTCACATAAGTTTATCAACATTTAAGAAGACATAAGCAACAATTGTTTTCTTCATGGAAAGGTCATTTCTTTCTGACAGGCGATGTTTTAGACACTAGCAATATCTCACATAAGCCTGAGACATTTAATAAATTATTTCCAGACATTACAGAGAAATAAAGCATTTGCACAGAACTGCATGAAAAAAGCATCTAATTTAGGTACTCTTGAATTTTACAAGCCTGACTAAAAGAAGGTATATTCTGCTCTTTTGCATGCCTTTTCAGTGGATGGGTAGTACCTTCTGGATTTTTTTACTGAGAATTCCTTTCCTTGGCAACACTCTAGAACATCTAATTTATTTAATTTTTTTGCAAGTATTTGAGCATGTATTTAAAATTTCTACCACTTATAATATTTACTATAGCAATGCAGCAATATAAAAACACTGCCAGTTGTGAAAATGAGGTATGGGAATAATTGCAGTCCTTTGGACTTTTACATGAGACCACTTGAACTGAGTGAAGAAATGAAGTAAGAATTAGACAATATTTATTCAGATACAGCAGTAGTGTGTGAGCAATCATTCTGTGAAAACAATGAAGTTTTAGGAAATAAAGGTTTTGTGGCTGAGGGCTACAGATTTGGGGGAAAATGTATTGGGAAAATTTTATGAATGCATTTATTTTATTCATTCTGTGCATATTCATTCCCAAATAAGAAATATTATTTTTCAGTATAAAAGAGAGCAACTCCAAGCACTCAATCAATTCTGCAAATTCTTATTACCTGTACACCACCACAAACATGCACACATACAAAAAGTAAGGAAGAAAATCAATAACTATAAAAAGATGCATGAAAGAGAATGAAATAAAAATTAAGACTGATTTTTTTCTCTGTGTTTCTTGTTGTTGTTGTTGATGATGGGGTTTAATTATTTATAATAATAATTTATTTATTATTACTTTGATTGATTGTTTGGGTTTTTACCTGACAGGTGGACAAACACTCTTCAGTGCACCTTCTTTTTAATATGTGAGATATATTTATCTTTTTAATATGCGATATGTTGTAGATGAGAGACATTTTAACCTTGGCTTAGCATCTCCCATCCAGGATCATGCTCCACTATTTCATTTTTACTGGGATGGTTGAACTCTTGTTGTTTTTTTTTTCTGTTTTGTCAATAGACTTACCTTGAATTGCCTTCTGTTTCTGTTTGCCGGCTAATTTTTCAAAGGTCATTGATTTCTAGGGGAGACTAAAGGTTTCATTTAGTAATCGTACCTGAAAATTGCTACGGGGGTTTAAGAAATGAATGTTTTCAGTCCATGCTGACATATTGCATTTTCCCTTACCTATAACTTCAGGAAAACTCTTATTGTCATGATCTGGTATTTGGATACATGGCGATTTTTTATGATCTTGCCCGGACAAAACAAAGATCACACAACATCAGGTGCACAAAGAGGCACTGGGGCTCGTGTGTGGTCTTATGAGAGATGGGGCAGAACCCCCTTGCTTTCTAACACTCCTCACCGAAGTGGGAGACTGATGTGGCTGGATTCTGCCTTCCCTCCAGTGGGATAAGTCGCATGGCAGCTGCACCCTTTGTTGACCTGAGAAGTTTAAACGTGATCTCAAATGTTGAAATTAAGACACAAACGAGGTCAGATGCCATATGCACAACGAACTTTTATTACAGTAACACAGCAAAGTCCCTAGAGCAGATAGGACAGGGAGGAAAACAGAGACAGAAAGGAAAAGAGAAAGCAGAGATACAGAGGACAGCAAGTGAGAGAACAGCTACCACCCGCGGTCCAGCGATGTTGTTGGTGGGGAAGTGGTTCCTGTGGGGAAGTGCTTCTCTGCACCCATAGTATCCCAGATTTTTATACAGTTTTTGCCCACTGCACCCCCACTTTTCTCCCTGTACAAGTGAGAAAACCCTTCTATCTTCTCTGTGCTCCTCTGAGATAGGAGTGGGGTAGGTATGGCTCCAGGGCTATGTTCTTCAGACAGTCTTTGTTCGGCTAATTGATGAGATCAGCCATTACAAAAGAGGAGGTTGACACAAGTGGCACCACAGGATTAGTTTATTGCAGTGGAGGTTCGGTCCTAGGAAGTGGATTGAGACCAGCATTCTTTGTCTTTTCCTGCTAAGTCAGTGGTTTTCATGAGATCTCAAGGCCTGGTTATCACTGGATATTCTGCTCCCAGAACCAGCTGTAGAACTCCTTCGTCTCCAATCTCAGCATGTCCCACTCTGAACTCCCCAGTTCTCAGGTACACATGGCAGGAGGGGAAACAAAAGGTTGGGTGGGTTGCTGAGACATCTCTTTAGTCCATCAACACATGTTGTTTAACTCTCAGATCAGACAACACATATCCAGAGTGCCCCAGGTCCATCACTTATCTCTTGGATTGTTCGAGACAAGCACTATACATCTTGAACACCACAAGTATGTATCTACCAGCAATTCTGTTTTCAAAGGCAGAACCTGTGGTTATTTCCTCTCCTGCATGGTCTGATTTATTGGGTGTTCACTTGGCTACTTGAGGAGTATCTAAATTCAGCTGGAGATAGAAGCAGTCTGTGGCCACTGCCCACACAGGGGAGCTTTTGTGCAGAATATAAGAGACCCAGGCTCTGTTTCAAGTGATCTCTAGAGGATTTCCAGGAGTGTGCTGTAAGCACACAGTTTCAGCTAGACTGATGAGGGTGTGTTCTCAGTACCACTCATTGGAGCTATTCCATTTCTTAGGGATTATTTAATTACCTGCTGCATAGGTTAGGCCATTTTACTAGGAGATAGGAGACCTGAGTTTGTGTTCTAACAAATAAAAAATTAATTATGTCAAACTGTTTAAACACGCACTAGAGCAAGCGCTGAAAGTCAAGTCTTCTCTCACATAAAATCAGGTTGACTACCAATGTATGGGCTTTCTATAAAGAAAAGATAACTAAACCACTGAAACTTTAGGACATGGCCCTTCCCTACCTTGGGCATGGTTCCTTTGTGGACATCACAAGTGAGGCACCCAACACCACTGAGAACTGGGAATGTCTGAGTCCTGTCCTTGTTCTTAGTACTGCACCTGTGCTGATGCTTCACTTGGCTTTCTGGGGTTTGCACATTCTACTCTTATGGTTGCTTACATGGCAAATCTCAGGAAAATTGACATTAATTAGCCTCCTAAAAATGAACTTTCTAAACTGGTATTAGTTAAGTTTTTGCTGACCTATTTAGAGTTAAGAGTGGCTGGCAGTTCTTTTAAACATAAATTTATTTCAGAGGTAAATTTAAATTGAACTGATATATAGTTACTTTAACTTGAAAACAGTGTCAAACTGATAATCAAAAATTTTAGGTAATTTGAAAGTCACACCTTCAGCTGGTTAATTCTCCTGTAGAAATGCTGTCAGGTGCACATACTCTTCTTTTCCATTATGTACAGAGGCAGAGGTGCTTAAATTGTGCACAGCAAGTTAAATGATGCAGTGTCTAAATCCTTTGACAGAATATCACCCCCTGTATATTGCCACTTCAGAATACAAAAAGAAAGACCTGATTTATATTTAGGGGTTTCCAGCCTTTCCTCTGACCTCTTAAAAAAAAAACAACAAAAAACAAACAGCCCCCTCACACCCAGCTTTGTAAGAGTAACACTAAAATACTCTCAACTGGGCTATTAAGAGGCATTTACAGATCCTGACAGTGGGTTGAGATAACAGCAATTTAACAGCTTAGCTGCTGCTGTTTGACTGAAAACAATTTTCTGCAATATTGGATTCAGAGAACAACAGCATGTCTGGAAAACCAAACAGGATAGAAAAGTGACAGCAGAGGGATGAGGAAGCTGATGCACAGCCTGCGTGGTTTTGGAGCACAACGATGTGCATGTTTCCAGAAAAGTTTCCAATTAGCTGTCTCTGTATCTGAAGCAGCAGTGCTTCAGGCTGACACAAAAACACTCTGTAAGGCAAGGTCTTGAAGACACGGATCTTCTTCAGGGAGGAATATCTTCTTTAGCTTTTACTTCCATTTGCCTGGATGGCTCATGAACACATGCAATAAGAATTGCTCATTCATATAAATGACCCATATATATATATATATATATGTTTACTTAATTTTTTAAATTATTTTTTTAAAATTATTCTTCCTCAACATCCCATCCCGCTGCTGTTTCAGGCAACAGGTAATACCTTTCATTAACTGTAAAGCCTCATTTAGTCAAATACCTTTCCTACTGGTGTAGCAGGCTAGTAGCTGCTGGATTTTCCCTTTCTCAAAGATGAGATCTTTCTTCTTGCCTTTACAAAACTACATTAAGTCCACAATTATGGAGCACATTTTTCTGCTACCCTTAGTCTAAAGAATGCACAAGAAATTCTGAACTGTACTGGAGCAATCAAAGTTTTAGAAAAAGGAAACAAAACCTCAGACCACACTCCTTGCTCTCAGCTCTCTTTTCACCAGTGGTCATAATTTTTACATGCACTGTATTTTTCACCAGCAAGGTACCTTTCCACATTTTGTTGCTGGTCTTGATTTAGTTAGATTCTCAGCAACAGTATTTATATACTGAGATTTTTCAAAGAGCTGCATACTCTACATAGCTAATGGAAAATGTGGCACAACCACTGAAAAGAACTTAATATTATTCATGGAATACTGAAAGAGAAAATGGATTACATTAATTCCAGCAAACACTATTATTTTAAACTAATTTAAAATGCAAGTCAAACTTATCGAGCATACCATCCTAGAGAGCAACTAACATTTATCTTCCTGGTGTAATTAGAGAAAACAAAAGCCAGTTAGGAAGTTGGTTAGAGTGTTCGTGTCTGCAGGAACAGGCCATTAGTAAAGCTGCCTCTGATAAAACCTATGGATACAACAGAGAAGAGGAAAGTCTACATTTATATTTTATTTAATTGGAACAATGATTAATTGTATGCATTCCCATCTGTACAAAAGGTCTTGGGGGTGTAGTGTTTTCATTTGGATCTGCCATAAACCACTCAATACTATTCCAAAGACTGTGTTTCCAGTGCCATATAGCCTAATCTTATAGCTTTCTACCCATTTTTATTCCTGTGTATTTTTGTGATAACTGAAGATATTATTACACTACCGAAAATAATAAACAAATCCATTATTGTGGTTCTCCAATATTTCATTCCAATTTCCAGTTAAACAATCCAGATATGTAATGTATTTTGCCCCACTCTACTACTCATGGCTTTTTAACGTACCCTACTCAAGTGATTGATAGGTACATTTTTATAGCACTAGAGATCTAGATTGTATTCTTTTCTCCCTTCCCTTCCCTTCCCTTCCCTTCCCTTCCCTTCCCTCTTTCCTTTCTTCCCTTAATAATTCAATATAATTTTTTAAAGAATAACTACTGTTACCGCTACACTGAGATACTGGAAGTCAGCCAAAGCAATGACATGCAGTGTATGTATACATGACCTTTATCTTTACAGAATAAAAACAATTTTCATGTGCTAGCCTGTGAAATACTGTCCAAGCTCTCATCCACTGCTTATGTTCAACAACAGCTACTAATTATGTTGTCATGACAACTGCATCTCTGCTTTCATATTTTCTTCCTCAAGCTCAATTTGTTTATAAACCTTTAAATTGTTTCATGTTCCTGTGTTAACCTCAAACAACAACAAAAATCTTAGGCCAGCAGAAAAACACAAAAAGAAAAAGAGTAGATAACAACTTATATTACAACAGATTTTGAATTTTACTTTAGCATTTATTTAGTAGAAAAAAAAAAAAAAAAGTAATTTTTGTAGGTAACTCATTCTCTAATTATTGTATAGGGGAACAAATAACTTCAAATGGTCGTCAATAACAAGACAAAACTTATCCTAGGTGTATTTTTTACTAATATACAATGTAGTATCTAAAGGTTGCCCACAATGGTTCAGAAATGTGGTTCATCAAATCCAGTAGCTTGTCTGCCATGTGGCTTAGTACCTGATGCTTCAAGGTACAACTGAAAAAAACTGAAATTTTTGTTCTTTAGGGAAAAATAAAACAAAAAAACAAGCAAACAAATAAATAAATGCCTATTGCTTTCCTAAACCTAAATTTGAAAAGGATACATTGTAAAATTAATTGCTGAAGAGAAGTTCCAGAAAAAAAAATATATTTGGAAAATTATACGTATAGGTTTCATCAAATAAAAATATTTTCCTCATTTAATGTAACCAAACACAAGTCTTTCATTCTCTTTTCCCATTCAAGACTATGTTTCATGCCTGTATGGTAATATATTGATTAGTTAAGGAGCAGGTCAAAGTTGATGCTCCATTTTTCCTTTAGAGACAAGCAAACTGACTAGGAAACAAACCCTTTTCAGCACCTTAATCCACTGCAGAACTCACAGCTTGGAGGTGTGAACAGTGAATTCTTGTCATTGGGAACAGTAGTATTTTTCAGATGTAAATGATTTTGAGAGGATAATTTTTTCCTCTCATTCTTTTCTAAATTGTGGAGTTCTAATAGTTCACTGAAACTGCTATGTCTTTTTATTTTTTTTATTATTTTTTAAATTTTTTTTTTTGTGTCCTTCAGTATCTGGGTAGAGTAAGAAAATTCCAGGTGGTATTCAAGGAATGGCATTCCCCTGGTATATGTAAAGTGGCAGGATGATATCTGCAATGATAGTTTCCATCTCTTTCTCTAGAAGAGGTTTACATTCTCCTTGCCCTTTTGATTGCCATTATACATGGAGCAGATGTTTTCATTCAGCAATCTGCAATGGCATTTTCTGCTAGAGTAATCACAGTTCTTCCAGGATAAATCACCCCCATGAGAATTTAAATTACTATTACCTTGTAGTTGTCAACACTGAATTTGATCTATCAGGTTGATTAATAATTAGCTACCTCTATACACCTGAAATACATAGCATAAACATGTAGATGAAACGTGAGGCATTGCTTTGCCATCCTATTTATGTCAAACTTCCACCATTTGTTATTTCTAAAAATGTCTAACCTCTGATACACTCCATTCCATCAAAATACTTAATTTGATAGCTCCAGAGCACTTTGTAAGGATTTTGTGAACCATCAGCTGTATTTATGAAATAAGACAAATATTCCAAAGTAAGACAGAAAGATCCTCAAGCTGGAAACATCAAAACCTAAGGACATCTAAATTACATCTGTTTATATTTAATTGAAAAACTGCTTTAAGACTACTGATATCTAACATAATTAAAATGCTAAAGTGTGAACCCCTTTGGAAACAAAGTGATATTATTTTGAGTTTAAGCCAAAGTAGAAATTGTGAAGGGGAAAATGATAATGAGAAAACTGAAAAAAAAATAAATCAGGAACCATAAAAGATTTTCCCTAAAATTGGCATCTAGCAAGCAAAAAATATTATCGTTCACAAAGATACGTTATTTCCCAGATGTCCTTTAACCACCACCATTTCCTTCACACAATTTTAATGACAGAGGAGCACCACTTAGATATTGCTTTTTGCCTAGAATGTCAAGCCTAAAAGTGCTTATTTTTCTACCTCATGGCTTTTTCCTGTTGATTTATGTTCTACTGAGGCAAGGTGCCCTAAAGGGAACCCAAAAGACTATTTTAAAACTAAGTATTTCATTGGGTACTCAGATTAATATATAGCTGAGTCTGATGGAACACACCTTTATGTTTTGAACAAATTTATTCTAGAGCTCCTGTTTTTTAATGAATCTGAACTCATCCTACTGATTACCTTAGTTAATTCTTACATATGGAATCATTCAGGGCTGGGTATCTCCATGTTAATCTCTTTGGTAAGAATGTATTTAAAGAAGTTATTCTTCAATGAGATTCTGGTTCCTTTGAGATCAACAAACACTTAGTATTTAATAGGGTCACAAAATCAACTAACCTATTCCCTAACCTCCGTGGGAGGATGACAGGGTAGGACTCCCCAGGCTATACAGCTGGGCTAGTCCCACTTACGTGAAGTAAATAAAAGATTCAGTGGCTCAGCACTTTGAAATCCCATGCTAGTATTTCAAATGGAACATTTTTTGAAGTTACTTAGTACACAGCAGTGTTCCTTAAGACCAGCATAGAATTTTCCAGAGCCCATTGAGTCTGAGGAGCTAGCCATGGCAGAAAAGTGTTGAGAGATGCTATGAACAAGGGTTAGGAACAGGGGTATTTAAAAAAAATCTACCTGAATTTCTCTGGCTTACCTAAATCAAAATGGTTGAAGAGGGAAGTTCTCCGGGCTCTGACACACACTCCTAAAATCAAGCTTGGCTATAAGCAGTGACCTTCTTGTAGCAGTACAGAAACAGAAACAAAGAAAATCTGGAGTTGTGCATCTGTGAAGTGTTAAATATCTGATATTCACGATAGAAGCCACAAGTGTCTCAATGAGAACCAGCATTTTCCATCCAAGCAAATAAATGAAACATTTTAGACTTTGTTTCATTGAACAGTGATGACATTATAGGTAATCCAATAGCAAAAAATGCCTTTGGGTAGAACACAGACAGTCCCATTTTGCACTTATAGAAAAATAGACCAAAACAGATCTGTTAATGTGTTTCCATTAGAGAAGTGAAAGTTTTGAAAACCCGAGGGAACCAGTAAGTCAGACAGAGAACTTATGGAGTTGGTAATTGATGGGGCTTGAAAATTACAGAAAACTGCCCAAGAAAGTCATATAGAGAAATAGTCCAATTCTAGAGGGAATAATTACAGATTTGGCAGCACATAAGAACAACACATTTTGCAATGAATGGAGAGTATGGGTACTCATTTTGAAACTTACAGTGTGCAGGTGTTATATTAAAAATACAATATAACAACTGGAGAGCTGCATAGGCCAAAATCAGCAAGTGTACTTAACCTGTACTGAAGAAATTTTGAGAACAGAATTGTAACAAATTTCCCTTTTAAAGGGAAGATTAATTAATAATGGGACACCATGAACATGGGTCTATCAAATGATAGTTTATGACTAACACGATACATGCTGTCAGCCACTTGACCAAAGCAGGGCTGATGTGGTTTAATTTTTGTTTGACTCTTGCTGACACACAAAGAACGAGAGCAGACAGCAGGTAAAACCTGGAAGACAACCACCAAAACACAGTGGAAGTTCAGATCATCTCCCAGAGTACGCTGTCCACATACAGTAACAGAAATTAAGTAAACCAGAAGATTAAAGGTTATGGGCATTGTGATTCACATCAGTTATTTTTATAAGTTGGTGGCAGAGTTGGAAACAAGGTCAAAATTTGAAAACTTCTCTACAGCAGTCCCCAAGACCTCTCTGCTCCTAAAGGACTGCGATCCATTAATGAAAAAACTCTGTGAAAAAAAACATTATTACAGTTTTAGAACACATCATGAGAGAAGAAAATCTCTAGCATATAATCTAAAAATAACTGGTTCAAGTTTAACCACTCATGCTCAGAAATATATTTTAATAGAAGAAGTGCAGAGAAGGGGATGATACTCAGAAAGGAGACCTTATTTTAAGCAGACTAGATGAATTTGTTTGCCTAACCCATCAGATAATAAACCTTCAGAGACGATGCTTACTATTTTCAAGTACACCAAGGATTGGGAGTAAGGGCAGAAATTAACCAACCAAACCAAGCTATTTAATCTAAAAGCAAACCCAGGAATCTGGGTACAAATAAATACAAAGTGGAAGTTACATTTGCGATCCCCAAGAGAAATGCGATTCTGTGACAGGCTTCTGTCTGGATGTGCCTTGTGCAGCAGAAATTTAACTTGCTGATCTGCAACAAGAGCCAAATGATGCCTTGTCATCCTTTTTTTTTTTTTTTTTTTCCCTCATATAAAAGGACAGAATTATTTTCATAGTTCTAAGTTCTTCCTGAAAATCCCAACACCTAGACCAAGGAGTTGTCACCTTGGCACAGACTTTGTTGAGAAGCAGTAACCTGCAGACAGAAAATATACACATTAACAGTAAAAAAAAATAAATTATACAAATTATACCTCAGTTTCTTACTATCTAAACCCATTATAGTTTGTGATCTTTACCTAATCATCTGAGCCTGAAGTCTAATGAAATCTGCAGGGCAATGCACATGTTCCTGCTCTGAGCAACAGTAATGCAGCAGACCAAGAACATTTGTGCAAGGCATTTGACACTGTCCCACATGACACCCTGGTCTCCAAACTGACAAGACATGGATTTGTCAGATGGACCACTCAGTGGATAAAAGATTGGCTGGATGGCCACACCCAGAGTTGTGGTCAATGGCTCAGTGTCCAAATGGAGGCAAGTGATGAGTGGTGTCCCTCAGGGGTCAATACTGGGACCACTGCTGTTTTAACATCTTTCTTGGAGACATGGACAGTGGGACTGAGTGTATCCTCAGCAAGTTTGCTGATAATACCCAGCTGTGTGGTGTGGTTGACACTCAAGAGGGAAGGGACCATCCAGAGGGACCTTGACAGGCTGGAGAGGTGGGTCAGTGCAAAACTCATGAAGTTCAACAAGGCCAAGTGCAGGGTCATGCAGCTGGGTCAGCACAACCCCAGGCACAAATACAGGCTGGGGGTGAGAATGATTAGAGAGCAGCACTGAGGTGACGGTGGATGAGGAACATAACACGAGCCAGTACTGTGTGCTTGTAGCCTGGAAACAAACCATGTCCTGGGCTGTATGTGTGGCCAGCAAGGTGATTCTGCCCCCCCTGCTCAGACTCCACCTGGAATACTGTGTACAGTTCTGGAGCCCTCAGCACAAGAAAGATAGGGAGTTGTTGGAGAGGGTCCTGAGAAGGGCCACCAAGATAATCTAAGGGCTTGGAGCAGCTCTGCTATGAAGACAGGCTGAGAATTGGAGCTGCTCAGCCTGGAAAAGAGAGGGCTCCAGGGAGACCTTATAGCACCTTCCAGTGCCTGAAGGGGCTCCAGGAAAGCTGGGGAGGGGTTTTCACCAGAGAGGGCAGTGATAGGACAAGGGGTAATGGTTTTAAATGGAAGAGGGGAGATTTAGGTTAGACATTAGGAATAAATTCTTCACCATGACAGTAGCAAGGCACTGGTGCAGGTTGCCCAGGGAGGTTGTGGCTGCCCCCTGCCTAGAGGTGTTTTATGGCCAGGTTGGATGAAGTTTGTGCAACCTGGTCTGGTGGGAGGGGTCCCTGCTCATAGCAGGGAGGTCGGAACCTGATCTTTGAAGCCCCTTTCAAGCTCAAGCATTCTCCGATTCTGTGATTCTCTTAACAGCTCTTTGGAAAAGATGAGAGTGGAAGTGAAACTTAACTAAAAATGTTCTCAACTATCAACCTGTAACACTGAAGGTAACAGCAGGGCAGCATGAATGAGGGTGACAGTGTACTCACTGTGAGGCTCATTGGTTATAAACTATCCCAGGTCATTATTAGGCCAGTGGCCTAAAGATCACTTGAAAGGAACATTTAAACATCTATCCAGCTAAAAATGTTAAGATCAACTTCAGTTGTGAAATTTAAATTTTTCCAAGTATAAGACATTTACTGCTACATTTAATGTCAATACTATGCAATTTCAATGAGTTCTTACTACACACCTGCTGTCAAATTACAAAATACACAGCTCAGGACCTTCAGGTTAAAGATTTTATTTAGACATATGCAGCATTTGCAGCTCTCCTTTTTCCACTGAAAGATGCCACACAGATTTCAACTCTGCAAGAAAAAGAATTAACAAATTTAAGAACTGCATGCTAATTTTAAATCTAGAAAAGCTGTACTTGTTTTAACTAGAAATATTATAGGCTCTGCTTCATGCATCACATGCTTCTGCAGCTGAGGCCTTGACTTAAAAGAAATCAGAGCTCTAAATGCTCACATTCAATAGAAGTCTGATTTATTTTTTTTTTCCCTCCTTAGTTTAGGGAGCCAAACCCATCAGATTGGGAAAGAAATCACCCAGATGACTTAAATTTATTCCAATTATGATATTCCAGTAAGGACTGTTACTTCCTTCCAAAGACTACCTGTGACATTCCAGGTCCTCATTTATCATTCATTGGATTATGGAACTGAAAATACCTCTTATTTCAAAAGTGGAATCAGACTAATGTAATTGATGTGGCCTCTGAACTGCAAATGGCATGCTTGCACAGTCTGAGCTGTATCTGAGGCTTAGTTTGTAAGTATCATCAAGAAAACACAGATTAAAATAATTATTGCTGTTAATTCCCTTATTTTTGGTGGACTTTACTCTGGAAATGGCTAGGAATGTTACATGCAGATGGTATGATTGCTTGACATGGTTGGAACTCAGGAAAACTTGTTTTCCACTGAATTTTAACTGGCACATCAGAAAGCGTTTACAGTATCACAGTTTCTCATACTGTTTGTTCACATCACGCATGCCAGTTATTCCTACAGACCACACAGAGTGCAGCTTTATGTTGCCTCAAAGCAGGCAGACATAGTCTTGGTTATAGTTGTTATCTACATCAAATCAGCAGCACTCCCCTGTCCAACTGCAGCGTACACAGAAGCTGTGGCAAGAGGTGTGGCCTTTGGAGAGTCAAAGTCCACAAGTCAGTGAGAGTCTGGCAGCCCTGTGAAGCAAACTTAAATATTCTCATTATTTGAGCTCACATGCAACTGCAGATGAGAACTCTGACCAGCTGGACTGTGAAAGGCTGAAAGTTTTAATAATGGTTTTTTATGAGGTTAGACACTTCAAAGCTCAGTGTAGACCACAGATTCCAGTACACCATGAAATCTAACAAAATCAGTTACCAAATTAGTGCAATTACAGTGTGTCCTCTTCATTTCTTAAGAAGCTGGTGTCTGACTATAACAAAAGGGGCTGCAAATCCACTTCCAAAGAATCCACACATTAGTACAAGTAATCTCCATTTGTTGTCCACAGAAAATGGAAGATTCTAGAAGACAAAAAATAACGTTAGTCTTGACATCAATACAGTAATTAATTCCTCATTGACTGAAAATGATTACAAGCTCAGACCGCTAAAAGGTGGAGTTACACTGACAAAATAAATATTTTCTCAAAAGAATTTCCCCTCCTCTCAAAGAAAGGCAGTATTTAGAACAATGGCTTGAATGTGACCCCTGGAGGTCATTTGGTTGACTCAAAGCAGGCACAGTTTGCTAAAGGCTCATCCATTCAAGTTCAATTGTCTCTGATGATACAAAACTCCAGTTTACTTAGGCACCATGTTCCAGTTTTTAATTACTAAGACGTCCCTCATGTTCATTTGGCATGTAAAACTAGTTTTTAGGTGCAGGACTTAAGAGACCAGGCTCAGCAGAAGGTACATCAGAAAGCGTTTACAGTATCATTGTTGCACTTCATACTGCAATGCTCATCATCTGCACCAGTGAAGGAAAGTGTTGCAGGGAAGGACCTTAAAAACCACTGGCACCACAACTTACAGTGTTATCAGAACTCCAAGCCCACCCAACACCAGCTACAAACCTGCCAGCAGAGCACTCACTGCTCCTCACACCGGTACCCACCTCGCTAGGGCCTCACAACCCGAGTGAGCAGCCTCACCTTGACCACACCCGGGGCAGGACGGGCCTACTCTTCATTCCTGCCCCTAATGCGAGGCAGGACGGCCCCACGCTGCAGCTTTACCGCCACCCTGACCCCCGGCCTCCCCCCGGTGCCTCC
>NW_009953912.1:50700-61852 GCF_000747805.2 Chaetura pelagica
GCTGGATGAAGCAGAGAGCTACCCCCGTGCTGCCTCAGGCTGTTCCTGCCCGTAGTGCGGGCCGGTTTGTAAAGCTGAGACCCCCTCTCTTCGCTTCTGCTGGGGGCCGCAAAGCAGCGGGGGCCTGAGGCCTGAGGCTGCTTCGGCTCTGCAGTGATACAGAAATGAGAGGTCACCAGGCGTCCCTTTAGCTGGTGGGTGTAGGGTTTTGTTTTTTTTTTTTTTAAAAACAACCCTACAGTGAATATGAGGGTTTATGTGGTAATTCCAGCTTGAATGGGTGTATTCTAGCATAGTTTTCGTATAAATTTGCACTTCAAAGTAACCTGACAATATGGAAAAAACAAAAACAAAACCACACCGTCCTTCATGGTTGGAAAAGGTGTATTAAGAAACCCCGTTAAGTTACTTCTAAAATGATGGTAGCTGTGTTCTAGCACAAGTTTAAATGTGAATTGCCTCAGAAGTTAATTCTCTGGGTAATTCTCTTGAGTTCCATGTGACTTCTGAGTTCTTCTGGATTCACAGTATGAGTTAGCTCAGTACTTTTAATAGAATGCCTTGTAAAACGAGGAATTCTCAGCAACTTTTTTGGCCCTAAATATTTTATTTTTTTTTCCTGTAATGCTTTGTTGACTGTACAGGGACAAGCCAATTGGGATTTTGAGTGAGATAATCCACATCCACAGGAGCTCATTGTGGAAGCAAGATCAGTACCCCCAGCTTGTTGTAGCATTCTTACAATCTTTCTTAAAATGTGATTGGAGAATGCTTTTCTGTTTCTTTTAACCTCTGTTGCTGTTTGAGCAATCAGGCCTCTTCCCCCATTCTCTAGCCTTCTGTAATTGGAATTAATAGCCTAGTAGTGCTCTGCTTTCTATGTGGAGGTCTGCTTTATCATCTTGTTAACAAGTCTTCTCAGTTTAATGTAGCTCTTCTTTTAGTTGATTTTATGGTGTTTGTTCTTGCTGAGTGTAGTTCTAAACATCCATGTTGCACAGTGGCACTTCAGTGATGAGATTTTCTGTCAGATGATTTTCTGTTGTTATTCAGGGCCAAGTGTTTTACCCAGTTGATTGATAAAGCAATCAGCAATATGCTTAAAAAATTTCTTCTCTGCTGAATGTTTCAAGGTAATTTTTGCTCAGTCTACTCAGGGATAAGTTTAGTTACTCAGTGGAATTGAAGTTCTTGTCCTAATGCAGTTGTAAATTTTTTCAGCACAGCACAGCTGGTATTGCTTTCCTGATGGGGGCAGAGGTGTCACAGTACTACATTGCTGCTACTGGGTTTGGACCTGCCACCCATACAGAGTTTGTGTTGTTTAGTATGGCTGCTAATTACAAAGACAGATACTAATCAGTGTGTAGTGGAGAATACTACCCCACCAACATCCTGATACTAGAGTGTTTTGTTGATTTACTGGATTCTGTTAAGTTTTTTATAGTGTGTTGTGTCATTTCTTCCTTTTAAGGGCTATGTTGCATATTTTCACTCAGATTAGTGTTGGAAGGGACAAAAGCAGTGAGTTGAGTATCTTGACCTTGAGATAATCCAAAAGACTTCTAGGTTGATTCCTTCAGTGATAACAGAGGCTTTCATTAGCAACAGTAGTATACTTCTTGAACTGATGGCTTGCAGATATATTCTATGTAGGCAGAATAGGAATATTTAGGAATATAGATAATATATAATGGATAGATATAATACAGATCTTAAGGAGAAGGAAATACCTGTTTTACAGCTGGTGAAGAAGTTTGTATGAATGCTCATATCTCTTTTCCTTCAAAGTCTAAACTAGGAAATTAAGTATGCCAGTCCAGGTATTTGAGAAGAACATACAGGAAGAGTTTAGACAGACTCAATTGTCATTAATTGGAATTTTAGCAAAGAAAGTAAAGAGTTATTATAAAGATGGTGTGCAGTAATGATAATGAGGATAATCAGGTTAGCAGTGCAGATTATTATGGGAGATAGTAATGCTCCACTGGGTGCCTTGGTGTTTTGCTGTCTAACTTTCACACATATTTCAGGGTTTACACGAGCTGTTGTGAAATGCTAATTAATGAAGGGGAAGGCTGAATAGAAGCTGCAAGAGGCATTTTATAATGGATATTAGTTACACATTTATAGTAAAACTATGAGTTGATGGGAGTATCTCTAAGAGATACAGGGTAATTTGTCAGTGTGTTTAGTGTGTTTTCATAATTGTAGAAGTATGTCTTTCTTAACAAAAATTTAGCTTGCCTTATATATAACACTTTTTTTTTTTAAAGCCAAGTGATTGTTTTACTGAAATGTAAACACGTTACAAATGCAAAATAAAGAGAAATCATATTAAAAATCACATCGTCCAGTGAAAAAGGTAATGTTAGCATGTGAAGCACCTTTATTTAGCACACCAAAAGACTAAAAACATAGAAATAAAGAAATACAGGGAATGTTAATTAAAAAGAATTCTTACTTCAGGAAGATACTGTATTTGCTTCCAAAGAGCCGATATAAGTTGCTGGAAAATGAAGCAGAGTAGTAAGACAAATTGTCAGTTACAGCCACTGATACAGACCTAGATAGTATAAAGATGCTTGTGAGAGAAGGTTTTTAGGAGAAGTAGTATGTTTTATGATTTTGTTATGGATATAGTTGTTAAAACCAGCCAAGCTTCCAAATGTGCAATCCTTCCTAAAATTATGAAATTGAAGGAGTTATTTTCAAGGGTAAATACAGACTGAAAATAATTTCTGTAAGGTGTAGTTTGAAGGACACTTCTCCCCCTCCCACCTTTTTATTAAGTGGATCATTTCACAAATCAAGTTTACTATGTAGCTGTGCAAAAACCTACACTGGCCCACAGAAAGTTGTGGAGTAGTTCTAACAATAAAAAGGTGGAAATGGAGGCATAGCCTTAATGCTTTTCTTGGCACCAACATCAGTTTACTTTGAAAAAAAAATAATAAAATGGTCCAATTACAGCTTTACTGCTGAATACATATATATTATTTGTGTAGGCTATGAGAAAATTATTATGAAATAAATAAAATTAGTTCCCAGTTGTCAGATTTCTAATGTCTAGTGGATTTATGAATTTCAGTTCCCAGGATCATCCTTGATATTCAAGACAGGTTATTACTGTGGTAGATGTTACAATATTTTGAAATTTTGTAAGCAGATTTCAAGTTACCATGATGTTATCAACGAGAGGATAACATAATTGGAGATTTATTTTTGTATTGTAGTATCTTTATGTCCAAAACTGTACTGTGAGATTTCTTTTTTGTCTTTTTGTCAACCATTACTTCACTTACCTGTTCTTTGAAACAAAGTAATTAAGATTATCAACATTTTACAGTTAGTATGTTTGCATATTAACATATTATCAGTTAACATATGCAGCTAGATTTGCTGTTCTCAACCTGAATTGAAAGACTATGATTTGGTCTGTTTGAAACCTGAAAGAGGGCCCGTGCATCCCAATTGGCCTGTTAGCTCCTGTCTTATAATTTAGTTTGCTATCAGGATTGTAGGGAGAAGCAATGCAGTATATCTGTAATTCATCGTATTACATCATCATGACTACAAAATTGCTACAAGAACTTTGTGGTGTTCTTGCTTATTGAGCAGGATAGTCACTTCTAAGTACTTCAGTGTCAAAAATTTATTAAAAACATGGGTAAAAGTTGAATATGTATTTACAGATTGAATGTTACTTATGAAAGGAGGCTAGGCATAGGTGTAGCTGGATGTGCATAGTGACCAAATTACAATTTCAGAAACGTGCCTAGATAAATTCATTTTAAGCTTACAAGGAGTATTTAAAATTGCTCCTTCATATAAATAATCCTTATGGATGTGAAGCCTAATTTGTATGTATAAAACCACATTTCACAAACTGAAATGAGTGTCTGACAATAAAATTTTACCCTGACAGCATTTTTTTTTTTTCATTAAACTCTTGCTTCTGCAAGAAGACTGAGTTTCATAAGAAATAGAGCAGTTAAGGGGAAATTAATGTGGAAGGAGGAAACTTTTTTTCATACTTTTAATGAAAAACCAAATTATCTTGAACTATTAAAGGTCAAACTGCATTTCTCTGTAACTTACTGGACCAATGCAATTACACCTCTATTTACTATTGTTTTAAGTACTTTCCCAGTACACTCTCTGGACTGACATTTCCAGAAGCTGTAGTTAGTCATAAGCAATTGCTCTCTTTATTATTAACTTTCTCTAATAGCAGTAGATTGTTGGGCTGTTAAGCAAGTATTGCTCTCATTTTTCTTATTTATATGTTGTCAGATTGCAAGTTCACTTGTCTCTTGCAACAGGGGTGCTTGCCAGTGGAATTACTTGTGAATTAACTTGACTGAAAGAACAGTAGCTGGCATTTCTAAAACCCATTCTGAGATACCTTAAGCAGATGTTCCTGTGTTGACAGGAGGTGAAATGATTTAATTTTAATTTTGAAGATGCAAAAATAATTTAATGTCTTGGTTCTCAGAGCTCAAAGCTAGAGGTTCCATCAGAGTCTACGTCTACTAGCAGATGTTTTCTTGATCTGAAACATTATTTTGAGGAAAGTGGTTCATTCACCTAATGTTAGTCTGAAGGAGACGTTGCGAGCTGGCCTGCACTGTATATGGGCACGTAAAGCGTTCCTGACAACTTACTGAAATGTGCTTTGACTTTGTGGTGCTGATGATACTGGTTGGGCTGTGTACTTATGATTACCCTCTGTACTGAGGGGCCTGAAGAGGACAAGGCTCTGTTACTTGATGGTGGCCTTATATTTAAATATTTACATTTATAGCAATATACAAAATATACATATTTGTATGCACATATATGTGTTAAAGAGAAGCAGTACTGAACCATGTAATATGAAATACCTTGTTTTCTAGGTATAATGCTTCTCCCTCCTGTAAATATATCACCTTAAAATCTGCACATTTCACATCTTCTTTTGATTCATTAATAACATCCCAAATCAGTCAAGCTGTTTTATTTACTAGTGAGCCTTTCAGTCCTTTCATTGACCTGTTCACTCTTCTGTCCTCTAAGGTTTTCAATAATGTTTTTGTAATACTCTGGTTAAATTGAATATGTCATCCACCAGTGATCATTATCATGAAATATTAACGGTTCAAAATGTTGAATGTGACATATGCTGGTAACATCTAGTTTATATTCATTCTGTATCAACATTACCAAGTTTGTTTATGAGATCAACAAAGAGCTAACATCTGCTGAAGCACAGATATTTTTTGTTTAAGAACTGCCTGTGTTTGGTCAGCAGTCAGGTATGCTGAAGGGAACATGGGCTTAGTTGTGGACCTGCTTATGAATTTGCTACATAATTCAGGCAGTACTGACTCATTAACTTTAAATATGAACTTGAAATAGTGACAGTGAAGATGATTCACATTATCTTTATTATAAGCACCTACAGGATTATTGTGCATGAAAGTCTGCAGTCAGTCTTAGCAGTCAAATGAATAAGATGTGTAGCAGGAAGTATTTCAGTGATAAAGTTTTCATAGTGTGATAAGCAGAAGATGCTGCACTAAATTTCTTTAGTAGAATGGCCCTTGAACACCTCCAGGGATGGAGCCCCCATAACATCTCTGGACAGCCTGTTCCAGTGTCTCACCACCCTTACACTTTATGTGGCAAGGTTTTGGTAGTAGGGAGCTGTAGGCTTGAAATAGCCAAGTTGTGTTATGAAAATGTTTATTTGCCCCTTTGACCTACTTGAACTTGGCTCTCTGTATGCTACACTTGGCTCCTCTCAAGTTGTCTGACAGAGGATTCATGAATGTTCTTCAGAAGTGGAAAGACTGTTTGCACTCCTGAAACTTTGGATTTAGTCGCAGTGCTAAATGTGGTGAGAGATGGTGCAGCTTGACAGTGACACAGAGTCACAGTCAAGTCCAGCAAGAGAAGACAGTGAGGACAGGAAGTGTGTTTCAGTTTCCTTTGATGAATCTGGCCTGCCTGTGAGTAGGAGCTTTCTAGCCAGTAAGTCTTTTTCCACCTAACCTTACCCAAGTTGGAAGCCAGTCCTTCCATTCCAGCTAATTAACCAGCACACAGATAAAGTATGTTTCTGGGTATAAATAGAAACGTAAGCTTCAGTTTTTGTAACTGCATAGAAATACTAATACTGGATATATCAGGTACTAAGGATTGATGCATCCAGTGCTTTGCATGAAGTCTGTGTAGAACCTGTAACTCCAAAATCCTTATTCAGAGCTTTAACATTTTTAAAAATCTTTTTTATCAGCCAAATGTTTTTTCCTGAAATTAATAAAAAACCTCTTAAATGTCTGAAAAAATACACTCTGAAATTCGTATTGGGTGGCTTTACTGTCATTTTTATTCTTCTGTTACTCCAAACATTATCAAATGCTTGATGTATTCATCAAATACCATGAACATTTTGTGTTGCTCAAAAGATTGTTTTTTGTTTGTTTTTTTTCCCCATGTCTCATCTTTGTCTTATTTTGTGTCTTGAAGAGATGAACATAAAGCTTCTCTGAAGAATTTCATAGCTTCAGCAGCATGTCCCAGAGGCCCAAGTTTCTCCTTTAAAAAAGTTCATTTTGTAAATGGCAATTCAATACTTCTTATGTAAGGGAATCATTGCAAGCTAGATGTGGGGATAGCAGCGGATTTTTTTTCCTCCTGCACATACTCAATTGCTTCACAGAATTTCATTTCACAGTTGGAAACTTGACTCCTGACTAGAGTTCTATGATACTGCCAATTTTTGCTTTGACTGTTCAAGTGTAAAAATGGCTAACTTTGCAAGAATCTGGCATGTTTAATCCTGCTCAAGTGTATCACTTTACTGTAGAGCAGGTGATTCTTTTCTGTGGAAATAACCAGACTGGAGTACTGGAAATGCGAAACAGAAAAACTTCATTTTCCTATAGTTACTCAGGCTAGATAAAAGATTATTTATATCCTGTCTTGATCAGAATTTAAGATTGATAATATTGTATTCTTATTTATAAATACACAGAACTGAGCAGATTGATGATGCTTTATACTCACCTGTTTCCTACCAGTCTGATAGCACCTGTCACAGTTAGGACTAGCTAAACTTGGTGTCTTAGAGTTCCTCGGAATGGCGAGCATGGCTTAAACAGCTGAAGCATGAGTTTTTGCAGCAGATTTTTCCCTAGATTTTCCTTTGGTACACCAACTACACGGCTGAGTAGCTATTGCAAAATCTTTTCTGAATACTGCTGTTAAACTTTTCAGATAAATACAATGCAAGAGTGGAAATGTGCAAGAGTGGAAAAAACAAAAAAACAAATAATCTCATATAAAATATAGTTATTACCAGTAGCACTTTATCCTAGATTATGTCTGAAGTGTGAGAATTGCATATGTAGAATGAGAGTGTAGAACAGTCTTCTTCTCTCTTGAGACTGAGGGTTTATGCCACATCTCCATACAAGTTCTTGCCTCCACTCTGCATATCTGGGATTTATTTCCTGCAGAAGCTTCTTGAATGTCATATGGCCAGAGTCAAAAGATGTTCTGGTGTTTACTCATTTTCCCCAAATCCAAAGACCTTGTAGCCCTGTCTTGCCATAGCCCCTAGAGTATTTAATCTTTTGGTGTTTTCCAGGGGTGCCTTAAACTCAGTCTCCTCTTCTGAGTGCTTGATCTAGGACAGTGATTTTGGGGAGAAAGCAGAGGGCTAGGGCTGGGAGGAAGTACATCAAGGAAGTATATTTGGAAAAAGATGAGAAAGAGTCTAGTGGAAGAAATTATAGGGGATTGGATAGTGCATATCCATGAGATCAACAGTGTTAGCTTTTGTTCTGTGTTACCATTCAAGCTTGGATTTATTTAGTTAGGCATTTTGGTGTGCAAATACATAGTACTGCAAAATATTCAAATGTATGCTAAAGTGCTTCCTAAGGCCTTACAGGGTGAGACCATGTTTGCCTCTGATGCATCTGATTTGGTGTCTAAATAAAAGGAAGATGGCAATACATTATTCTGTCATCACAGCCTCCGAAGGGCATGTGAATGTTACAAGGAAATAACTATTAAATCTCCTGGAATTAGAAGTGACAATATAATAAACACTTTCAGTTTTTATTTACTGTGTTTTGTGTAGTGTTTATTCTTTTGGGTCCTAGTAAGACTAATATATTTGTTGAAAGCATAAATATTTTTTCACATCTGTCACTCTGTTCTTTAAGTAAATAATTGAAATAGTAATCCAATGTCCTGGATGTTGTGCAGAAGCATAGTTTTGTTGGTGATACATGTGATGATGGTAATGTAGAGTTACGACAGTTTGTGTGATCTTTGGAGTGAGTCTTGTCAATTCTCAGACTTAAGTGGTGCGGAGATTATTCTGTACTTGGCCACAAGTCAGCTACAGAAAAGAGAGGTGAAGAGAGTGTTCTGCTGATGGTGAGTGCCTTTCCTTGTTATTCCTTCCTTTGAGTAAAAACTGGCCATAGCAATGCATTCTAATTATTCTCTTTTTCAGATAAATTGTTAATAAATAAATTGGAAAACTAATACTCCCATGACAGTTTTCCTAAGAAATACAGTTTCTGGCCAGATTCCTGTTTGCCTAAAACTATTTTATAACCTTAATTTAATTGAGGAGATTAAATGTATCCGAATATAATGAGCTGTTCTTGTTTCTAGTCTCTGGATCTCATTCTAGGGGAGCAGGAAGAGTCAATCCCTCGTCTGTGCATGAACAGAGAACCTATCCCTGCAAGGGCTCTGTTAAAACTCTTTTGATGATCGTATTACTGATAGCAAAGCTACATGATTGGTATTTAGCTTATGCCCCTAACTATCAGAACTAAAAGTGCAGGTACGTTATGAGGAAAGCCACATGTGATAATGGTTGACATGAGATTAGTTACCACGAGTTCTGCTATGTAGGACTTGGGTTTTCACTGAGTTGCCACACAAATTGAGTGCAGCAATGCATAATAAATAAATACTTTTTTTCTTAGCACAGAATATCTCAGGTTTATAGTCTTGTTGTCTCAGAACTTTGTGCTACAGCAAAATATGGTGAGTGTTGGCAACTGCAGTCTTTAAGCAATGCAATATACACAATTTGAAATCATAGAAATCTAAATCTTAAAAATACCACAAACTTATAAACCATTTTGTATTGATTCCAGTAGAACCAGAATTGTCTGTAAATGTTTTTTCCACACTTGCAGTCTGAGGAAGCTTTACCAGCTGGTCACTGCTTGGCTCTTTCTGAGAGTTTTCTCCAAGCTCTTGGTTGTTACATAGCTCAGTAATCTGTGTCCTGGTACAGGGTGCATTTTTTTTTCTAGCAAAATGAGGAAAATATTTGATGGTCCTGCTTCCCTGATACTGATGTTGAGCCTATCTCACTTGGCTTCAGCCTTGGTTTTGTGCTGGTGAGGTGATTGTCCATAGTCCGTATCTAGAGGTATTGGGATGTTCTGAGTATATCCAGCAAATACCTCAGGCAGTATGAGGACACAGAGGAATTCTTTTTATTTGTGTGTGAGGGAATAATAAATTAACTGAAGTATGCTGGTGGGTGTGTATAGAAACCAGTGTACATTTTATATGTTTGGATATGGCTATAAAACACGTAAATAGGCATGAAAGCAACTTGGATATTTTCTTCCAGAATCTTGCTTCATATTAAAGTATTCCTTTGCTGAAACTGAAGCTGGAGAAATTTCCTGGGAATATGTTTTAAATATCTCATTAATACTTGCCAGTTAGTAAGATTTTTGTGTTGTTTGAAATGAAATTTTGCATCAATGTTTTAGGTAGTATATCCTAGAGAATCTCAAAATAAGGACTTTGTTCCATCTCTCTACCTTTCTAGAGAAGAAACAGGAAAATAATCTTACATGACAGGAAGTTGTTTAGTTTGGCTCAAGTTTCATTTTAATTCAAGATTACTTATTTTTAAGGTCTGTAAAAATGTCTTTGCTTTACAGCTGCAGCAAACAGAAGAAAAAAATACTTCCACCAGAACCTATAGTTCCTGCAGAGATGCATTGGAGTGATCCTTGAGGTTCTACCCTCAGAGGTACACTAAGAGTGGCAGCTTGTAGCAGAGGATTTTGACATCTGGCACATCCCTGGGAATTAGCACTAAATATCTTGCAGCGTTGAAAATCCTAGGGTTTTTTGTTTGTTTTGGTTTGTTTTTTGGTTTGGTTTGTTTTTAAACACCAAAACTTTAAGGACAATGCCTGGAAAGGTAAAAGAACTATAAAAATGCAGTTTTGCAGCTAAATTGTGTATGCATCATTTTTTTTCTGTTTAAAACCAGGAACAGAATGTTGTCTACTTCTCTGGAAAAATGAGAACTCTGACGCAGTAGGAAGCATTCTAAAAATAAGACAGTACATTTTCCTCTTGTTGCTGTGAATATTAGGTAAAAGTGAAGGAAATAAAATGTCTAGAAAGGATATAAATTGAAAGTTGGAAAAAAAAAAAAAAATTACTCTGGGCCTCAATTCAATAAAATAATTGCTGGAAGAAAAATAAAAATGCATAAGCTTAATACAGAACAGGAGGAAAGACAGGGTAAAGCGTTGATCTCTGAAAATCCATAGATTACTTAATAGGAAACTCAGGTCGATTCTAGACCTTGTAAGATGAGAAGCCTGTCTCTTGTCTTGTATCTTAAGTTCACAGTTTTATCCAAGGGAAGCAGATACAAAAATCAGACCTGCACACACTGTAGATAGATATAAATGACTAAAAAGTGAGAGCCAGTGTATGTTTATTTGAAAGTTTCCATGCCAATGTCTTAAAATTAAGAGGAAAGAGAAATTCAGAAGCAATTTGCAGTGCCTTCCAGTATTTCCATTTTTGCCTTAATATTTAACTTGGCATTAGAATAATCAGAAACAATATAAATATATATATAAAGGTATATTTTTTTGCTTCCTCCCACAAAAAAAATGGGCAACGTGGTGATTTCCCTCTGCAAAGGGCTTACATCTTCTTACCACTGAAGAGATATGTGGAGTTTATTTCATCTTTCTCTGGGCAGATTGTCCTGAATGGGACAGGATAGCAGAAAAGACATATATGCACAGATCAAGATTTATTGCGTGTAACATTGGGGTCTTAACTCCTTGAAGTAGAAGACACAAGC
>NW_009953912.1:61884-76141 GCF_000747805.2 Chaetura pelagica
TGGAATAAAAGTTGAAGTTTGAATGCAAAAGCTATCTTAACAATAAAATGTACTGCTTGTAGTTCAGATCAAACAAAGGTTAACCATTTAAATCCTAGGAACTTATTATCAAATTTATACTAGGCCTAGAACCTTAACTGTCAATGTTAAAGGATTCTATAATCTTAAAACTTAATAATGAAAATTATTTAATGTTAAGTTTGCTAATAAAGACAATGAAAGAGTTAATATCTCTCACCCTTTCCAGGACACACCTGGGTGTCCCTGAGTGGGTCTTAATTCTCAAGCATTAATCTCTCTGGCAGGCGTCCCTGTTGCAGAGGAGAAGGTCCAGCAACATCCTGGGAAAGTGTACAGGAATTCCTCCTGATCAAAAGTGGGACCAGGCTTTTACAGTATAAAGTAGATTGTCTGCTGTCATTCAACTATTTATCCATACCTCCAACATCTCTCATTGGAGAATAAAAGAAAACAGTAGAAAAAAGATGAAGACTCTGTTCTCACTAAGTGGACTCTTTTGTTTATCTGTTCGTTATTACTTTATCTCCATTTTGGGCCTGGTTGTGACAGGGCTGGGCTCAGTGTTCTTCAACACTGGAGAGCATCTGGTGTTGCGAACATCAACTTGGCCTCTGTACCTTTCAAGATTGTTACCAGCTCAGGGTTTGCTAGGTCTTCCCTTTCTCATGGGAATCTTTTTACTCCAGACCTGGACCTTCAAATCTGAGAGACAAAAAGCAGTTGAATCATAGAGGGAAACTGAGGCAGGCATAATGAGAGATGGCGCGTCCTGCTACAGAGATGATTTTGAAACTCTACCCATACTAAAATTAACAGTTGCTACTTGATTATCTTTAATCAGCACTGTTTTCTGTAGATTTTGCTCCTAAACCCCCTGCAAATAGGAACAGGGTAAGAGCCACGGATTATTATATAATATGTTTACAATTTTGTTTGAATCAAGCCAAATTCTGTTTGTCCATTCCCTTTTCAGAGGCTGTATATTTATTTGGAAAAGAAACAGATCAGGTCAGGTCTGTATTTCAGCTCTTTTCTCTAGTCACTTTCTCATAGAGGAAGAAAAAATCCAACATTTGAGGTTGGTCTTTCTGTAGTAGTACCTTTTAATTTATGAAGGAACTGGTGAATGGTCTCTTCCACCGAGAAGCCTGTCAGAATCCCCTGTGTTAGGCTGAATTATTTAGGGGAGGAGTTTATAATAAATAATAAGGGTGATGGGATGGTTAATGTTCAGAGCTGCTCTGGTTTGCATATTCTCAGTGTTCACTCAGCCTGAGGAGCTCTTGTATTGCCATGGTGCTCAGCCAGAGCTGATGTTGCAGTAGAGGCAGAAAGTCTTGATACTTGTGGACATCAGCTGGAACAGAGAATACAAATGAGTTTTAAGAGAGGCAAAGGGAGAGGAGAGGAACGAGTGAGGTGAATGTTGAAAATTTAAATAATAGGTGTCAGCTAACTCACCTGGACTGGATCAGGTTAGGAGATGCTGACACAAAAAGGACACCAGGGAGTAGGTGATCATAATGAGAAAAAGGGCGAGGTAATCTCTCCAGCTGCTACAGAAGCAGCCTGAAAAAAAACCCGATACTGAAGGTCCACTGAAGGTCACTAGTCCATCAAGAGCTAACTAGCTTACAAATAGTGCTAATATTTCTATTTAATGTGTAAATGTTGAAAATGTCAATTATTACAATGAGCAGTGCAACTTACTTCTGAAAACCGATAAAACACAATAGGGAATATCCAGTTAATGTGATTATTTCATTCAGCCATCTAATGAAAAGAGACTTTTCCGCTCAAGATTGAGTTGGATTAGATGCTTTCTTATACAGCGACAAAACAATAATACTAAACACTATAAAAATTATTTTTTTTTAGGTGAAATGTAATTTGAATTGTAGTAGTTGTAGGTTTCCTTTAAATATTTTAGTACCTAATAAATATTCCAACAACAATGTAGACGAATTTTAACAGAGTGTCTTGCTGGTACTACTCATGCGAATTTATGAGATTTACAGCAATTACCATTCCTGAAAGCTGAAAAATAGTGAGTTATTTCATGAACACATAAAACAAGGCCTTTGAAAAGATTTAACAGGACTCTTAAAATGAAATATTTGGCTCAGTCATAATTTGAGCTGGATACAATATTGAAGTGCACTGTCGTTCCTAACATTCATAAAAATAAATTATTGTGTATTGTTTCCTGCTCTTTATTTCTGAATACAGATCAGTTTGAAAGAAACTAGATACTTTCCTTGTCTAGTTTCTGATGGTTTTGGAAGGTTACTATGTACATATCCAAATAATCAGTTAACCTTGAAACCAAGGAAGCCTGGCTAGTAAGTTTATGTATGGTAAAATAGAAAGATTAAAGACTGGAACTTTTTATTTAAAATATATTCATAAATCTAATTTGATTTTAATGTTTGATGTTTCTTACAACATCTAGTCTGCAGCCATTTCAGCAGGTATCATATATGTAGGGAAGTCAGAGAGCACAGTGAAATTGTAGTGAAATTAGTGAGGGAAAAAAAGTCTGTTTTTATTGAGGCAGGATTTATTTATCACTGACAACTGGCTAGAAGTTCCCTCTGAAGGTTTAAATAAAGAATTTGTACTTTTCCCTCCCCTAATTCTTTAGTCTCCTGATAGATTTGCCTGTATATACATCTAAATATGTAAATCATATGGTAGTTGGTAAATCTTACTTTGTTCATGTCATTTAGGGGTCCTGGACTGACCACTGTAAGACTTAAATTGATTTATTTTTTTATTATTTTTTTTTTTTATAATTGGCAGGAAGAAAACAACCAAAAGTCTATGTTTTGTAATATTTTATTGTCTCTGATAAATCAGAGTTCTGTACTAGAATAAAAATTATTCTCAAAATTATCTGCCTTACATAATGCTGTATGTAATGACCTAAAGCATATATAAACTCTTAGAAGATCAATGGGGAGAAAACTTTATTGATAGTGCTCTATTAGCTGGCATTGATTTTAATGTTTGATGTTTCTTACAACATCTAGTCTGCAGCCATTTCAGCAGGTATCATATATGTAGGGAAGTCAGAGAGCACAGTGAAATTGTAGTGAAATTAGTGAGGGAAAAAAAGTCTGTTTTTATTGAGGCAGGATTTATTTATCACTGACAACTGGCTAGAAGTTCCCTCTGAAGGTTTAAATAAAGAATTTGTACTTTTCCCTCCCCTAATTCTTTAGTCTCCTGATAGATTTGCCTGTATATACATCTAAATATGTAAATCATATGGTAGTTGGTAAATCTTACTTTGTTCATGTCATTTAGGGGTCCTGGACTGACCACTGTAAGACTTAAATTGATTTATTTTTTTATTATTTTTTTTTTTTATAATTGGCAGGAAGAAAACAACCAAAAGTCTATGTTTTGTAATATTTTATTGTCTCTGATAAATCAGAGTTCTGTACTAGAATAAAAATTATTCTCAAAATTATCTGCCTTACATAATGCTGTATGTAATGACCTAAAGCATATATAAACTCTTAGAAGATCAATGGGGAGAAAACTTTATTGATAGTGCTCTATTAGCTGGCAGTTTATAATTAAATGAATTGGTATCTTTAGAAGATACAGAAGAACTGTATAAAGTAATTTCAATATAAGTCTGTACTAGTTAAATTTTCTACCAATATCATGGTCTTTCCTGAAATCAGGTAGTTCAAAATAACAAATATGAGCACATCATATGGACTCTCCACACATAACCAAAATGTTCTTTCACCATTTTAAGCTCAGCTAGGTAATTAAAAGTGTAAAAAGTAGTAACAAGTTCACCTTGTTTCCAAGGGAAGAAACAAGTGAAAGATCACAATGTGGATTAAGCCATCCAGGCATACTTGCAGGTATGCAGGCTTATAATTTGTAGCTGTAATTAGGCAAGTGTAAGCACAAAAGTGGTAAAATTTCAGCCTCTGACTGAAGTAATGGGAATAATTTAATTGTGTACTTTAGGCATTCTTCAGGTGTTCAAGAAAACATGCTCTGTTCTGCAAAGCAAATATTCCACTCCATCTTAGAAAATTAACTGTATGATTTTGTTACAATTAATGCCTTTTTTTATTAGGAAAATATTGATAAATGTGTACAAATTTTCTTTAATATACACCCAAGTAAAGATTCTGAACTTCATTGTTGTTCATAATTATGCTTTCACAACTAGATGATAGTGCATATCCTCAGAGATTATATATATATAATATGCATGACATATAATTGTATATAATATAACAATATAGTATAATATACACCATATAATGCAATAAACATAATATGATATGGTAACATGGTAGCTGTTGGACACTTCTTGTGATTTCCCTAGAAAATTAGGTTACTTTTTCTAAGAAAGAATGGAAGCCCAAGGACAATTTCCGTTTGAATTCTTGAGGTGCTCTGCTTGGAAACCTGCTTGCAAGGTTGTCAAAATAAGAAGACCAACCTGAAAGTCTGCCTGGTTGTGGTAGGTGATTCTTTCTTAAAACTTAGTGCTGGAAAGTTCAGTATGTGTGGTTGGTCTTTTATGTACAAAGCACAATTTGCCTCCATCAGCATGAGATGCATTTTACCATCTGGATGGACACCAGTTGTTATTTTCTTTAATGAATCTGAACATGCAGAGAAAGCAGCACTGTATATAAAGTTGACTTGAATTTTTTATTTTCGTATATTCACATTATGTGTGAGTTATACAGAATGACTTCATCCAAATCCTTTCTTCTTTGACTACTGTATTATTTATAGGAGTTTTGAAATAAATCTGATAAGTCATGTATAGATTGTAAATATTTTTGAAAATCTGTGTTTTAAGAATTTGTCACTTTATGGGGAAAAAATGGGGAGCAGGGTAGGGAAATAGAAATATGTTATTGAAGTCAGCTTAAAATAATGTGAGACTTCCCCTAAGGCGAAAATTATAACGTATCTTCAGTACAAGTGTGATGTAGACATGCTGGAGAGAGTTCAACAAGTTCCGTGGTGGTGGTGGTGAAGTATATGGAGTATTTCTGCTGTGGTAAAAAGCTGACACACCTGGGATTGTTTGGCCTGGAGATAAGGAGGCTCAGAAGAAAACTCATGAATGTGTTTTAGAAATTTTAATTTAACAAATACTGAAAGGAAGATGCAGAGAGGGTGGAGCCAGGCTCTTTTCAGTGGTGTCCAGTGACGGGAGAGAATAAATTATATTAATTTAATTAATTGTAAAAGTATTCAATAATGTTACTACAAAATTATGAATGGATGTTACTTGGATACTTTCATGATTTTTTGTTACATGTCTACGTACTTGTCCTTCTCTACTTTTATTTGAGATCAGAATGCCATGGGTTTGTGATGTAACATTTTTGACCTTGAATAAACAGGTGTTCTCTATGTTAGCTGTTTGTTTAGGGATTAATCAAGGTTTAAAACAGATAAAAGTTTCTGTAAGACTAGAAAATGGATCAGATTCACTAAGTGACAAATGTGCAGAAATACAAGTGTTGGAGAAAAAGATATTTGTGGTTCTGAGTGTTGCTCAACCAGGTACAAAATAGCTGAACTTTGTTTAAATAAATTAATTCTTGGTCATATAAATCTATTTCAATTATTTTATAGATCCCAGTTATTATGTCGGGAGGGACTGGGAAGAAAAGAACTGTCAGGGTGTGAAAGCTAATACAAATGAAATTCTTACAATGGAGAGGAAATGAATGTTAAAGGCAACGGAGGAGATAGCATCACCAACAATCTTTGAATGCCCAAATCCTTCTTTGAAGCTTGATTATTTTTTTTAATGTTTGTTTTGCATTGACATGTCACAGTTCTCAACAAAATTAAGTGTGACTGATTTGATATTTCCAGCCTGTTTTCCTTAGCCAGAGGAAATTCAATTAACAGCAAGGACAAAGGAAGAAGATAACAAATAATTATTACTCTTCTTTTAACCTTTTTTTTTGCGTGTAGGTTTAGCTTCAGCCAAACTAGATTTCAAATGAATATGTTGAACACTCAAGAAATTTGTAAATAACATCTCCAGCTGGCTTTAAAGCTTTTGTGGTAAACAAAATGTGCTTTGCAATGTTATAGCTGTAATTGGTCCTTTCTCATAATTTATTGGAATGATGCTCCATTTTGGCTTTACATGTTTTTAAAGCTATTCTTTATGGTTTAAACATTTTCAACATCATAGCTATGTTTAGCTCTTTATTTCTATAGACTAGATTTGGTGTCTTATAACTCTGACAATACGCATTCCAATGGCTTTTTGCTTCTGGAAATTAAATTTGAATGTCTGAAAAAATAAACAAAATAATAGAAAATGAAATCAGACACAGTGTGAAGAAGGAGGGTGCTTTTCTTGAAGAAGGCAAGATGCAGAAAAATGAATAAATAACAAAAAAACATATTCCTTGGGCTAAAGGGAAAAGAACAAAACCCATTTTTGCATAAACGTAAATGCCCATGAAAAAAAGAATCTATTTTTAAAGACATCACAAAAATTACTGGCTTGAGGAAATATTCCCATGTTTCATCATATCCTTTTGGATGTTTTCTTTCTCAAGAGTGTGTGCCACTGACATTCTTATATGTGGCATTAAATATAGAATTATGGAGTCATAGAATGGTTTAGGTTGTAAAGGACCTGAGGGGTCATCTAGATCCAACACCCCTGCGTTGGTGGGGTCACGTCCAACTAGACCAGGTTGCTCAGACCCACATCCAGCTTGCCCTGGGACACTTCCAGGGATGGAGCTTCCACAGCTTTCCTAGGCAACCTGTTCCAGTGTCTAGCTACCCAGATAGTGAAGATTTTTCTCCTAATGTGTATTCTAAATCTCCCCTCTTACAGTTTAATTATAAGCCGTTGTAAGAAGTTCCTCCCCAGCTTTCTTGTAGGCCCCTTTCAGTTACTGAAAGGCTGCTATGATGTCTCCCCAGAACTCCAGTACTGGACACAGTACTCGAGGCAAGGTCTCATGAGAGCAGAGGGGAAGAATCACTTCCCTTGACCTCCTGACCACATTTATTTTTATGCAGCCTAGGACACCACTGGTTTTCTGTGTTGCAAGCATACATTGCTGGCCCCTGTTGAACTTCTTGTCCACCACCACCCCAAAGTCCTTCTCCTCAAGTCTCTTAGATCCATTCTCCATCCAACCTGTATTTGCACGTGGGATTTCCCCAACTGAAGTGCAGAGCCTTGCACTTGGCCTTGTTGAACTTCATGCAGTTTAGAATTTAGTTTGCATGAGCCCACCTCTCAAGCCTGTCAAGGTCCTTGGGATGGCATCCCTTCCCTCCAGAGTGTCTACTTCCACACAGCTTGGTGTCATCAGCAAACTTGTTGAGCGTGCACTCAGTGCCACTGTCCATGTCTCCAACAAAGATATTAAATAGCACTGGTCCAGTACCAACCCTTGGGGAACACCGCATCACTGTTCTACGTCTCGACATTGAGCCATTGATCACCATTCTTTGAGTGTGACCATCCAGCCAGTTCCTTATCCACCAAGTGGTCCATCGAATCCACATTGTTCCAGTTTGGATACCAGGATGTCAGGCAGGACAGAGTTGAATGCTTGCACAGGTTCTGGTAGATGACATAAGTTGCTCTTCCTTTGTCCACCAATGCTGTAATCCCATCATAGAAGGTCACCAAATTAGTCAGGAAGGATTCGCCCTTGGTGAAGCAGTGTTGACTGTCACCAATCACCCCATAGATTTCCATGTGCCTGAGCAGATCTTTCAGTAGGATCTGCTCCATGATCTTGCTGGGCATAGAGGTGAGACTGACTGGCCTATAGTTTCCTGGCTTTTCCTTTTTTCCCTTCTTGAAAATGGGTGTTATGTTTCCCCTTTTTCAGTCAGTGGGAACTTCACCAGACTGCCAAGAATTTTCAAATATGATGGGCAAAGGCTTTCAACTTCATTTGCCAGTTCCTTCAGGAGCTGTGGATTAATCCCATCAGATCCCATTGACCTGTGCATGTTCATGTCCTTCAGGTGGTTTTGAGCCTGCTCCTCTCCTTCAGTGGGGGGTTCTTCCTTCCCAGTCCCTGCCTTTGCCTTCTATGACTGGGGTGGTGTGACCAGAGCCCTTCTCAGTGAAGTCTGGGGCCAAAGAGTCACTGAGTATGTCAGCCTTCTGTATGTTCTGAATGGCCAGGTCTCCAGTTTCTTTCTGAAGTGTGCCCATGTTTTCCCCAGTCTTCCTCTTATTGCTGACATACCTGTAGAGACTTGTTCTTAACATCCCTGGCCAGATCTAACTCCATTTGTGCTTTGGCCTTCTTTGCATGATCCCTTCCTTCTCTGACAACTTGTCTGTAAACTTTGCTTTTACATTAAACTGTGTCCAGAAGCTCATTGCTCATCCATACAGGCCTCTTGGCACTCCTGCCTGCCTTCATCTTTGTCGGGACATACAGCTCCTGAGCATGGAGAAAGTGATCCTTGAATACAGACCAGCTTTCCTGGGCTCCCATTCCCTCCAGGACTTTGTCCCACGAAACCCTGCCAAGCAGGTCCTTCAAGAGACCAAACTTTGCTCTTTTGAAATGGGTAGTGAACTTGCTTTGCTCCTTTCTCCCTGCCATAATGACCCTGAATTTGACCACGTCGTGATTGCTACAGCCTGGTCTCCCATTAAGATTTGCATCATCAACCAGCCTGTCTCTGTTGGTGAGAACAAGGTCCTGCAAAGCATCTTTTCTTGTTGGTTCCTCTACCATGTGGAGGAGGAAGTTGCCATCAATACACTCCAGGAACTTCCTGGATTCATACAATCATATAATCGTGGAATGTCAGGTTGGAAGGCACCCCAATTATCATCTTGTCTGACCCTTTTAGGTAATATTATAGTTTATATGAGGTGGCTCAGTACCTTGTCAAGCAGAGACTTAAAACTGCCATGTGGGGGAATCTACCACTTCCCTTGGGAGACTATTCCAATGTTTGACTGTCCTCATGGGGAAAAATTTACCTCTGGTATCCAACCGGAATCTTCTCAGGAGCAACTTGTGCCCGTTACCCCTTGTATTTTCCATGTGACTCCTCATAAATAGGGAGTCTCCATCTTCTTGGTAACAACCATTTTAGTACTGAAGCACTGTAGTAAGGCCTTCTTTTCTCAAGCATTGCTGGTGCTTTGCTGTGTTATCTCTCAAGCAGGTATCAGGATGGTTGAAATCCCCCATGAGGACCAAGCCTATGAGCCTGAAGCTGCTCCTATCTGTCCTCATCCACTTGGTCTTCCTGGTTGGGTGGTGTGTATCAGACCTCCACTATGATATCTCCTGCCCCTGTCTTGCCTTTAAACCTGACCCACAAGGTCTCTGTCCTTCAACCCCAGACAGCTCTATGAACTCCAGCTGGTCATTGATGTAGAGGGTGGCACCCCCTTCTGTTCTTCCCTGCCTGTCCTTCCTGAAGAGCTTGTACTCAACCATCTCCACACTCCCATCTTAGTTGTCATCCCACTATGTCTCAGTGTAGTAACATCATAGCCCTGCAGGCATGCACACATCTGCAATTCCTCTTTTTTATTCCCCATGCTCTGTGTGTTTGCATAGAGGCATTTAAGATGGACCCCTTTCAAAGCAGTTGTGTTGGCAAGGATTACATTTTGTAGTTCAGATGCTTTCCTGCTGCCCTGTGATCCTCTTGCAGGCCCAGGGCAGCTGTTACTGTCTCTGTCCTCAAAGTGGTGGGTGTGGGATAAGTTGAAGGTCTTCTCCCTGGCATAAATAATTTAAAGCCCTCCTACCTAAATTGGGCAGCCTCCTGCCAAATACTCTCTCCTCTTTCTCTGACAAATGAACTCCATCAGCCTCCAGGAAACCACTTCTCTCAAAATGAATCATGTGGTCTATGTAACTGAACCCCTGGCTATGACACCACTCCTGTAGCCATTGATTATTCCAATTTGGTCGGCCCTTTCCAGCCCTTTCCATTTGACCAGAAGGATTGATGAGAAGACCATCTGTGCTCCTGAGCCCTTCACTGTTTCTACCAGTGCTCTACAGTCTTGCCTGATACTTTTCAGCTTACTCTTGTCTGTGTTATTGGTGTCCATGGGAAGCAGTATGAGTGGATCATAGTCAGAAGGCTGTATAAGCATTTATGTAATCTTTCTGTTACATCTCTGATGCCAGCCCCCAGTAACCTGCAGACCTAGTAAGTGGATCAGGTCTGCGAATGGTCCCTCAGTACCCCTGAGAAGAGAGTCCCCCACAACTATTACTCGTTGCTGCTTCTTATGAGCACTTGTCATTATACAATATGCCAAGTGAGCTGCCTTGGTCAGCTTTGACAGTTTATCTGGCATGGGTTGCTTTCCTCTTCAGTCTGCAGAACTGTGAAATGGTTCTGCAGGGGCATCTTAGGTGTTGAAGCAAGTCTTTTCTACATTCGGGTTTTTGACTCCACACTATTCCATTCCTATTTCTCTTTTTCACTTTATTCACTTCCCTCCTTTCTGTATTTGGTAATGGGGGAGTTTTTGGTGCTGTAGTATCAGGCTGTGGGTTTGCCTCAGTGAGTATCTAGAACCAATTATCTGTTTCCTTTTCTGCCTTCTTAATATTTCTCAGTCTTCTCACTGTTCCCTGCAGTTCAGCCACCTGCTGCAGAAGGTTCTTCTCCACTTGTATGAAATTGTATGAAATTGGCAATTGTCATAAACACCTGAAAATTATGCTTTGTACATAGGCTGACTAAAGTAGTGAAAGGTCTGTGTGGTTGTTAAGGTTTTCACTGGTTTATTTACAAAAATAAAGACTTCAACTATGTTCTTGTCAGTTTTCATATCGGGAAGCAATATGACTACCATTTCCATTGCAGTGGCTGTGATGAGAGTCTTAAATGCTGTAGATCAGTGCACTGACAGTCAAACATTCTGCAGTGTGCTAGCTGAATCTCTTGCTTACAGTCTTTATGGTGTACAATATTTCTTAATATAGATGTCACCATTTTCTGAACAAATGGCTGTAAAGGAGAAATGGTCAAAATGGTTGCTGTGATTAAGAAATCAGTCTGTATTGTATACGCTATAGGACGAAGGAGGGAGACAACAATGTGCCAGGCAGGATTGGTGTGCTGCTAGTTGCCAAGGAAATCAAGAATAGTAAATTAATCTTTAAAATATTTTTCATATATTACAGAGCATAAAGCTTTGAGGTGAAGTCCTTGTTCCACTGTCAGTGAGACAGGCAACCAGTGAGTCAGTAGGATTTTTCATCAGTTTAATTTTTTATCCCTTTAAAGGTCTGTTTTTGATGCATACTTGTTTACCTAGATTCCTGGAGAAGTGATAATGATACTTAATAGCTTATGTGGTATCTTGGAAATGTGTTTCTCTAGTGTGGCTGGTGGTTATCTACTTGAACAACGTTACTTAGGGAAGATTAGCTATGCACATGACATCTGCATTATATTTTATTTCATGATATGAGCAGCTTGGCTTTTTGATTTTATTTAGTGTTTTATTGAGTGAGACACGGCGAGGAATGATTATTTTGTTAGCTGCACTGGGAGAAAAGGAGGGAGGAAGAAAAAGCAATGGATTTAGAAACCAGCCTAAATATTTTATCTCTCCCCCGCCAAAGGAAGAAATGCATGCACATTTTATGGAGCCTAAATGTGTTTGCTGGGAAATAAGTGAATGTTGTTTTACAGAGAGCACATCAAAGGCATAAATGTAAGTCATGCACTGAGTCATAGTTGTCACTATTATGGCAGTGATTCTCAGAGAGGGGGAATACTGCAAGCAAGACAGTTGCAATTATGTGGAGAGATAACTTTTACTCCCCCAGCTTTAGCTCCTTTTCAAATAAGTGTCTGCCTGGAACAATGACAGCTAATCCTTGTCCCACATGCAATAATCTAGTTTCCCTCTTCTTCCCTCATCAGCACAGAGCTTCCCTCATCTGCATGCATGTTTCTCTGTAGGCATTTGTTTTCTTTCTCCATCCTCTTTGCTGAAGACAGAGATACCTAGGACCAAAAGCTGGGATTGAGTCTATTCTGTACTGCCACAATATTGAGGGTGATCTTGGGGCAGCACTGGATGAAGGAATGAGAACATGACATGGTTTGCAGCTGTTTTAGTTGCAGTGTCTGAGTTATTAAAAGCAGACAAGTTTTGCATCACAGAAAAGACCATAACTGAACAATGCAGAGCTCCAAGTATAGTTGGTGTAAAGAGACAGAGAGTTTGGCTTGGAGTATTTAAGCAAGAAGCTAACTTTATAGGCTACTTGAGGTCTTCACTAGTAAAGACAAATTTTCATCAGTGTTTAGTTCTGTACTGAAACATTTTTAGCTGTTCTTGAGTAAAACTCAGCCAAGTTGTTTGGTCTCCATGGCACCAGTCAGAGCTATCTGAAGATACCAACTTGGACTGAGAATCATCTGTGTGGTCCTGGTGTAGCACTCTCATTTAGAATTAGGTGTTTGTTTGTTTTTTTTTTTTAATTTGTGCATAGTAACAGATTTATACAAGATTGTGCTGATCAACTCTAGATCTTAAGATATGTTCATATTTTTGGGTTTTAGCCTTATTGATTCTAAACAATATATATTATTTTACAATGGTGTAAATGGAAACCTCCAGATTTATTAATTTTCCCTGTGATGTATGTCTGTTACCTTGTGATGTTTGCAGGCTCCCCAAAAATATGATGACTCATTATGGTTAGGCAACATCTATTTCAAAAGACCACAACATCAGACCTACTCATATTTAAAGGTGCACACTTCCAAGAGCTTGTAGGTGTTCATATGATGTAAATAGTTTTCAATCACAGAAGTTGTTTTGACAAGATGATAAGTTAACTTTAGGAATAAAATAAACGTATTTTTTGGAACAGGCATCCCAGAGTTTCAATTCCTTCTGTAAGAGCAGGACAACTATTGGTCTGGAACTGTTTGTCCATTCACAGTTAGAACAGATATTTTTCTGGTTTAAGCAGATCAATGTATTAAAGTCTGATAGAAGTTTATTTCTAAAGGAGTGTTTATGTCTTATTTTTACTGGTATTAAACCACCTGCAACAACAGGACTATTTAAAAAACAACAAAGCCAAAAAAACCCCACAATATAATTGGTCACTATGTAGCCAAATTACCAGTTTGGAATAATTGCCAAGTACTCTTTCCAAAAGGAAACTAGACCTCTGCAAATACTATCTACATAATTCTGAGAAGTGTTTCTAATTACTAAACTCTGTATACAGCATAATCAGTCCATTTTCGGAGGAAGTGGCCTTGTACCACTGGAAAAAGATTTGAATCTAAAAGATTACATTTCAGGAGTAGAATTCTAACAGACTTCATGCAAAAAGAAAGGGTCTCTACAGGCTGTGTTGATGGCTGTCTTGACAGTTTTTGAGATTGATATTTGACTCTTAACAGCGGACCATTGCAACAATCTTTCTGCCAAAACTAATATCTACTGAAGTTTGGGTGGCATGAAAACCATTTCCATGAAACTCTCTGTATATGAGCCCTCCAGTCTCATTGCCGTTTTAATGTACAGTAGATTCAGTCCTTGCCCTTCACCCAGCGTTCAGCGGAGATGAGTTTATACTCCAGTCCACACAAATTTATTAATGACTTTGACTTGCAAAGCTGAGTAAATCTCTGGTAACAGCAGCAACCTTGCCCCTTTCCCCCTGTGGTAGCTAAAACTGACACAAGAATTTGTGAACACTTGGGCAGTTGGTCCAGCTACAGTTCCTTGTGTCACTACTTCTCTGGCAGCTGTAAAAAATTTAGTCAGTTAAAAAATATCTTGGAAATGTTTGTACTAGCTGTAGGCATACCTTAAGGTACATTGGAAGCACGTGTATCTTCTCCAAATGTTTTCTGGTTATAACTATAAGATACTGGAGAGTCCAACTTGGTACTTCTTTTAGGGAGCAAGGACAGCAGTGGTATGTGAGAGGGATCTTGCCAAAGTTGGAAGTGCATACTGATGAATATAGAACAGTTCATTTTTGTCCTGGTTTGAGTCAGGACGGAACCAATTTTCATTCTAATAGTTTCACTTTTCAGTTAAAGTCCCTTCATAGTAGCTGCACTTGCTGAAATTAGCAGAATGTTTCTCAGTCAGTGTCTGCTTCCAGGACTGATAATGCTCTATGTTTATAGTTCCTGCTGGAGAATGGTATGCATAACCAAGGCCACTGCTTGGCTCTGCTAAACTTATGCACTGGAA
>NW_009953912.1:76558-114502 GCF_000747805.2 Chaetura pelagica
TAAAGAGCATCTTTCATTTAATTGCCAGACTGGTGTTAAACTTTGTCATTTTTGTTACGTTAATTAAGGTCTATTTTAGACACTCACAAATTTAGAGGTCAATTCTTACTACACCATGAGTCAGTGGCTGTGGCCCAGCTACATGCAGTCTGCTTCAGGTGAGTTAATTAATTTGCTGTTCTTACTGATGTCAGACATGCAAAACTGACCTTAAAATTCTACTTAGTTTGGCTGTACTTTTAAAAGCAGCAGCCTATAATTCTGCTGCTTTGCATGTTTCTGTCGATCCCTTCTGCTTTGGGGTTTCTGAGAAGACAGATGTGCAGAAATCCTAGACAAAGACTCATTCTCTGAGTTACACAGCTCTTTATATGATGCACAGGTGGTCTGTGTGTACTTGGTCAAGTTTTGGCAGCTACTATATGAGGGAAGTGGATCATGTCCATAGTTTGAGGTGAGCCTTGTACTCTTAAGCCCTCCAATGCTGAGAGATTTCCATGTAAATTAACTAGAACTTGCATTGTACAGTCGTCTTAACTAATTTGTATTCTGCCTAGCATTTGAACCAGCCACAGCTGTTACAGTGTCTCTTTCAGAGGTGTCCCTTCTGGTGTCCTTATGCATCCCTTTCAAAAATTTCACAATCCCTTTCATGGTTCTGGTCTATGTTGCAATATGGAATGTCCTTGCCCATCAGTACCTCCTCCAAACTATAAGCTGATTTTTATGGTTGCATGTAAGATAGACCATGAAGGTGAAAGAGACTGAAAAAGCCTAGCTGTGTTCACAGACTTACACAGTTGTATGAGTACATTTGTATCAATAACAACCTCTGGCAGAGGTGCAGGGCACTCTAGCGAGAAATGAAGTTGGTATCACAGAATCCTAGGGGTTGGAAGGGACCTCAAAAGATCACCCAGTCCAACCCCCCTGCCAGAGCAGGGTCACCCAGAGCACATCACACAGGAACGTGTCCAGGTGGGTTTGAATGTCTCCAGAGAAGGAGACTCCACAGCCTCTCTGGGCAACCTGTCCCAGGGCTCTGTCACTCTCACAGGAAAGTAGTTTTTTCTGATGTTTACGTGGAACCTCCTCTGTTCCAGTTTGCACCCATTGCCCCTTGGCTTATCACTGGGTATCACTGAAAAAAAGCCTGGCTCTATGCTCTTGACACTTGCCCCTAACATATTTGTAAACATTGATGAGGTCGCCCCTCAGTCTCCTCCAAGCTCAAGAGACCCAGCTCCCTCAGCCTTTCCTCATCAGGGAGATGTTCCACTCCCTTCATCATCTCTGTGGCTCTGCCCTGGACTCTTTTAAGCAGTTTCCTGTCCTTCTGGAACTGAGGACCCAGAACTGGACATGATATTCCAGATGCGGCCTCACCAATGCAGAATAGAGGGGGAGGAGAACCTCTCTTGACCTACTAACCACACCCTTTCTAATGCACCCCAGGATGCCCTTGGCCTTCTTGGCCACAAGGGCACATCGCTGGCTCATGCTCATCCTCCTGCCCACCAGGACCCTCAGGTCCCTTTCTCCTGCCCAGCTCTCCAGCAGCTCAGCCCCCAACCTGGACTGGTCCATGGGCTTGTTCTTCCCCAGGTGCAAGAATCTGCACTTACCCTTGTTGAATTTCACAAAGTTTCTCCCTACCCAACTCTCCAGCCTGTCCAGGTCTCCCTGAATGTGTGTCAGCCACTCCTCCCAGTTTGGTGTCATCAGCAAACTTGCTGAGGGCACACTTAGTTCCCTCATCCAGGTCCTTGATGAAAATATTGAACAGTTCTGGTCCCAGTACTAACCCCTGAGGGACTCCACTAGTCACACACCTCCAACTAGATTCTGTCCCATTGACTACAACTCTCTGACTTCTTCCTTTCAACTAGTTCATGATCCACCTCACTACCTGACCGTCAAGAACACATGGTGCGATGGGGCAGGAACTACAACAGATTTACATGTTTTGCTGCTGCCTCTGAAACATTTCAGGACAGGAACAAGGTGAAAATGAGCTCTAACACTGCTATTTTGCACTGATGCAGCTGAAAATTGTGATTTATATTTACATTTCTATTGTGTTGGGAGGAGTGCCAGACCACAGTATCAGCCAGAAGCATCTCATCCAATCTCATCCTGTCATCCTTCATCCTCCCCTGTTAATTTTTTTTTTTCTCAATGAAGGAGTGAATAAACCCTCAGCGGAACCAGATTTTCAACCATTACCATTCTTGCTGTCTAGACACAGCCATACCTGGGCTAGCTAATCTATTCCTGAAGAACTGTCTTTGTTCTACATGTGGAATCATGTAGAACAGGAATAATTCCCTGATGTAAATCAGTTTACAGATTTCATATAGTTCCCCTTCCAATTAAAAGTCTTGCGCTTCGCTTCAATCTTTTCCTGTCTTCACATTTTGGCATTTTGTATTTTTGAGGGCACAGAGGTGTGTGTCTGCTTTTTGCCCTTTTTTTTTTTTTTTTTTCCACTCTCTCTCCCTGTTTGTTTTGTTTTTAATAGGAAGGGTTTTCCTTCTTTTTATTCTGGGAAAGTCAGTTTGGGTGCTGTCTGCAGGAAACAGGAAAGTGAACTGAAATGTACCTGGTGAGTTTGGGTGACCACTATGAGTTGATTTTCTACTTGGAATTTCCCAATGATATTTCATGTTAAAGATTTTTCTTTAGGTGTGTGATATGGTAAGAATTCTGCAGGCAACATTTGCTAAGAGCTGCTTTTAACCTGTGCTTCTTCTGTCCAGTTTTCAGAAAGCCTACACGGTCAAAAATTGCATTGCAGGGTTGCCATGTAATTTAAAACAACACTAACACTCCCTAGTCTATCACAAATACCTTCCTATTACCTTGTAAGGGCTTCCAGCCTTCCACTAGTGATGTAGACATTCACAGTGCTTTCAAAATCCAGTCTTACCAGTCAATTTGTGGCAAATTGGCACAGTGGCATTTCTAACACAGCTTCTGGCTTTTCATAAATGTGTTCTCAGAGAGATCAGACATGGGCACCCTAGTTTCAAAGGAAAACATAAATAGGAGCTGTAGAGTCTTTGTTGTGATACTGATTTTGAAAGGAGAATGTAATCAAAAGGGAAAAGACAAAGATTACATTATTTTATTTTATTTTTTTGTGTAAAGGATTTTTTTATATAAATAGGATTTTTTAATATCAAATGTGTGTGTGTGAACATATCCTCATCTCCAGTCAACAAGGAAAAGTGGTTGGTATTGCTAATCTCAGGTATGTATTTAAGTTGTTACGGGAATGTGTCGTGTTTGTGTGCACTTGTAATATAGGAAGAAACTTGCTTTTCATTTCAGTGCTAGAAAAAGCTACTGATCACAGAGTGAGTGAGAGCTCATATGATAATAGAAATTTGTAACATCAAACGGTAAAAATAAGCCAAGAAGATATTTTTGAGATAAAGGATGAAAATAATCTTTCAGAAAAGCATCTTTTTTCCCCCAGTAATTTCAAACACTAGCTAGATACACCTGATAATTCTTAGGCACACATTTGAATCAATCATTCACCTAACCACCTTCCAAATCTGGTCAGATGCTAAAATTTAAAAGGTATGTTAAAAACACTGGAGTTTTGTACTTCTGCTTAGCAATGATGAAATGTGTACTACCAAGGCAATTTGCAATCAGTGAAAACTTTTAATAGCTCCTTGCCTGCCCTTTCCTGCTAATTTTAGCAAGACTGGCTTTATGAATGAGTGAAGAAAGCATTGGTTTGAAGTCCTAGTCTGAGAGGGCTAGCAAACTCATGACAGCAAATGAGGGTGAGGAGAATCTAGTGGAAAGTAGCTTTGGATTCTTTCTGGTCCATAAGGCAGCTTCTGTGACAGCCTCATGGTGGACAGGGCACCCACCTGCTAGCCCTGGCCTTGCTGCTTGTGTTGTATGTCCTGCTTCCCACCAAGCTCCTGTGCTGTTCAAGTGGAAAGCTCTGCAAATGTTGGGCAATCCAAGCAGCTGGAGAGGAGAGATGGGGATTTATGTTGAAGACTGGCCACGCCAACTCATAGGGAAGATGTGGCAGAGAAGCAAATATGGAGGCAAATGCAGGATGCAAGCAGATACACTGCCAGTAATGCAGTGGAGAAGGATGCTTCCTTAGCTGCAGCAATGAGAGAACCAAACTGCTGTAAAATGAGATTTGTAGCCTCAAGAATGACAGCAAATAATTTTTCTAGTACAAGGGCTATGGATTGGATTTCTTCTGGTCAGTGACTGCAGATGGTGACCTAGGCTTGTGTTGGCTCCCTAAATGACATCTCCTTTGCCACTGTTGAAGACAGAAGAAATAGTGCTGGATTATCCATTATTCTGACCCTAGAGGTCTTTTCCTGTGGTTCTCTGTAGCCCTGTGTATTGCCAAGTAAGTATAAGCCATGTTTCTATACATTTAGTCTCAGAGAAAAAGGGGAAACTGAATTACAGATAAGCTATTGTTTGAAATTTAAACTAGATCAGCTTCATTGATCTAGGAAAAACATGACAATTCAAAACACAATTTTCTTAGCTATCTTTCAGATTCTCAGTGAATTACCTGAAGCAGTTCTGACTTTATTGGTGGATCCTAAATTGTTATTAGAAACATAAAAATGGCAAAAAAGCTTTACTCGTGTTCTATTACTTTTTTCAAAAAAATGAATTATGGAATTTTGAATCTTCAGAATGAAGTATAGTCTCAGAGTTGCAGAGTTGCTTAGAAAGTTTTTCTAGAAATGTGCTTATTGATTATTTTTACTGATGGATATGGACCAAAAATACAAAAAGGGTACAGGTACTAATGTTTCCAATTGTGGTTGTTTTTTTATTTTTTTTTTTATTTTTTATTTTTATTTTAACTGAAGTTGTAAATCTGTTGTTTGTTTTGGTTTTTAATTTTTTTTCTTTTTCTTTTTGCAAAGCCCTTTGTATCACACAAAAGTCCAAATTTTACAGCCTAGAAGTACTCAAAAGAAATTGGAGTTATGTGCAAGGGAGTACAAATGTAATTATATAATTTACAATTTAAAATTATAACTGAATCCATACCTTAGATTTTATTTTCTGAAGCTGTTACTTTCTTCTGTCTTTTTCTGACTTTTTTTTTTTTTTTTTCTGTATCCATCAACTTTTTTAGTGCCATTATATCACTTTTTCTAATGACAGTAAAATATCTGCTGGGGATGGGTCTAGTTATCCTACACATCTTACATACCAAAAATGGCAAGAGTGAGTAGAGAGAGAAATGTGTTTAGGGAGTACTGTGGAACAAGTCACTGGAAAGAAGAGGAGGGGAAATGGAGATAAATGAACTAGACAGAAATTCAGTTTTGAAATCTATTAAATACAGATGCAGCTGTGATGAAACCAAAAGAAAAAGCATTTAGGTAACATTGGGTTTATCTTAGTGCTAATTAACTATTTGCTTGTTGCCTAATATTCCTGACAGATGGAAAAAATGTGCCTGCAGTGTATCTTAATGAAAGAACACTGCCAGGCAGATGCCATTCTGAAAAAATGGAGGCACACAGGATTAAAAAGGCTAAGGGCTCACAATCTACTTGTGTTTTCATTGTTTTCATCAGACTGTAAATGAAATTTTTGTGCATTGGACTACAAGTGTAAAAGGTTGAGGAATATTTTCTGGTTCCCTTTTTTTGGCATTTGTAATTAGACTGCTAAACAACAGCTCATTTTTTATTAACACGTAATTATTATTACCACAAATAATACTTTATATGCCATTCTAGAGCCAGCCAATGCATTGATTCCCCTAGAGTCTGAATGGCTTCTTGGCTTGAGACCATCATGTCACGTGCCTGCATAAGGTCACTCAGTTTGGGCTTGCTGTGTTCATATGATGTTACACAAAAGCTAAAAGCCTTTGCAGAGCTGGCAGGGAGGCTTCCTAATTGGGGTAACTGCACCCTACAGGACAGGACTACGAGCTTGTGCAGATGAATCTCAGCTGTCTCAGCCAAACTTGTCAGAGCATTGTCCGGAGTGCCTGAGGTAACTGAGCTTGTAATTTACCAAGAGGAAATCAGTAACTGTTGCAGTTCGCACAGGACACAGTTACCTCTGTACTGCTTCTAGGTTCAAGCCAACTTTTTAAGATAAGTAGTTGAATTAAGAAAAATCTGCTTTAGGATGAGGACAGGTGGACAGCTCTGATGTTGGTGGTCTTTGCATATCAGAGAAGCAATCTCAGGCAAGTGAAAATCTGATTGCATTTTTTGGAAGAAAAGTGCAAAAAATCTCCAAAGTTTGCTGGTGGAGGCTGTAACTTCCCGTAACGGGCTGCAATGAGCAGATTTTAAGGCTTTATTCTCCCACATGTAACTTCAAGTAGTTAAGATGAGTATTGTGCTTTGTAACAAGCCGGATGCAGTTAAGTGTAGAGCTTCAGGAATTCCTGCACCTCCGAAGTAGGATCTGATAAAGCTAGAGCCTATTGACTTTTGTGCCAGGCACGATGATGTGTCTATCTGGATAGCTGACTGCAAAAGGGGGATGCTGGGGAATTAGATCTGCATGAGATGGAGTGTTTTTTGGATTTTGTGTTCTGCTGTCTCTTGGAGATAAGCTGCTGTGCAAATTTTTTTTATTATTATTTATTTATTTATTTTTCTAATTATTTCAAGGTTGCTCAGACTCTTAGGTAGAATGTCCTTCTTTATATGACATGCTTCCAGATAATAACTGAATTTTCTCAATCTGTCAACATGGAGACTTGAATGATGAATGACAAAATGGTGATAATTAATGCAATCTGTTCCCATTTTATAGATATAAAAATAAATAATTGAAATTCAGAAAACTAAAGTGGCTCTTCTTTTTGTGTGGAAGCATTAAAGCTTTTACCTGGTGTCTACACTGATGCTGCCATGTGTTGAAAGGTTGGCTCAAGATTTAATTCTTAACTGAAGTGAATAAATAAAAGAAGGACTCAATTAAGAATCTCCTGACATCCAGACCTCTAATTTGGGAGTGTTTGTATTTTTAGTGCTGCCTTTTCATCCTGGTGTGCCTGAAAACTCCTACATCTCAGGAGTCAGATTTTGCTCACAAACTGTATCTTTTCACCTTAAAAAATTCCAAGTGTTAGTTGTACATTATTACATACTACTTATGGGTTATCATGAAAGATATACTGATTTTTTAAAAAAATACATAATTATAAATACAAGATTTTATCTTCATTTGCCAGATCTTACAAGTTTATTGAAGTCTTGCTTTCAAGGTCTATGATGCTTTAGTAACCCTGTCAGGTATGAAGTAAAAAGAAACATGTTTCTTAAATGCATATATAAATGAGATGAAATGTTAAGTATGTGAAGAACTGTATGTTGCATTCCTACATAGGAAAAGGTTGAGGTGCTTAATGACTTCTTCATCTTAATCTTTAGTCACAGGGCCAGTTATATTCTTTATATGAGAGAATCCCACTCCCTAAGCTAGGTGACAGAGACCAGGAACAGAACGATCCCCAAACAATTCAGGAGGGGATTGTCAGTGCCCTGCTGCAGCACGTGGATGTGCTGGGGCTGTTCAGCCTGGAGAAGAGGAGACTGAAGGGGAGACCTCATTGCTCTCTCCAACTACCTGAAAGGAGGTTGAGGTTAGGTGCATGTTGGGCTCTTCTCCCTAGTGACTAGAGACAGGACAAGAGGAAATGGAGTCAAGCTGCACCAGGGGAGGTTCAGATTGGATATTAGGAGGAATGTCTTCACAAACATAGTGGTGAGGCCTTGGAACAGGCTGCTTAGGGGGGTGGTTCAAGCACTGTCCCTTGAAGTGTTAAAAAAACAGATGGATGTGGTGTTTCAGGAGATAGTTTAGTGGTTAGTGGCTGTAGGGTGGATGATTGGACTTGATGATCTTTAAGGTCTTTTCCAAACTTGATGATTCTATGATTCTGTGGCAATTCTATGATATGTTTGACAATGTGTCAAAAAACATTACAGATAAATATTTATTTTTTGTATATTAATAAAACAACACATAACATCTCATTATTAAGAAGAAAGTGTTGCCTAAATTAAAAGCCAATATTTTCATGGGAAATGATCAGGCATAGATCTCCAGAGTATATGAAGTTGATGTCTGCCTGACTGAAGAGGGCAGTGGTGCCTAATGTGACAGAATGTCCTAATTTTCAACCAAGTACATTTTATTTCTCACTACATTTCCTTTGATGGATAACTGGAAAGTCTCCTATTACTATTTTAGAAATGCTTTATGCAATTACACTTTAGAAAATGGTGCTTCTGTACATTAGCTTGCAGGAAATATCAGAACCAGCGACGCATCAGTGTTCCTGAGACAGACTGCAAAGTCTGCCCCAGGTGAACTGAAATAGCTCCTTAAAATTCTTGCTGGTTTGTTTCTTTGTTTGTTTTATATAAGTTATAAAATTCTGCTTTGATTTCTTTATAACGTTTCTCAAAATTTCAAACTGCTTTCCATAGATCATTAGTCATTTGAGAATAAGTAAAGTCAATTTAATTAATTTTAGGAACACAATATGAAAACAGGTTATTTTGTGCCTTCATGTTTCTTGGATACCGAAGTCCAGTTGTCTTATTGGATATGAAAATCCTGTCCCTGTAATTTCTTTTGAAGTAGACACTTGCAGAATGTAGGCTTTCAGAATCATGAGGTAATTCTGAAAGTCATGACCAAGAAAATTAAATATGGAAGGAAAGTGGTTTTTGCTCCCTAGAAGACTACTTTAAGTGAGCAGCTCCACTATTGTTAGGAAAAAAAAATAATTTATCAGTAAGAGCAAAAAAACCCCACTTCTCCTAGGGTTATTCTCTTGCCAACATTTTACTACTTGCCATCTTTGTGTATAAGACAATTTGCTAGAACTCTTCACATATTCATTACACTAATGAAAATGTTTTTTCCTTGGATTTTTGTGAAAGTCTTTCAATGCATTTTCTTCTTTTGACACAAGTGATGCATTTTAACTGTAGTACTAATGAGGTGATGACATAATATTCTAATTCAATTTGGAAAAGGTTTTCTCATGTGAGCCAAGTTGGCAACTTTTTGAAGTTCCTATAATTAAAGCATACATCTTAGCTGTTATTCTGTTTAGCCAGGTGATTGTATTTTCACACTCTAGCCAAACTGGCAAAAAAACCTCCCAAAAACCTCAAAGAAACCAGGTTAAAACTATTGATGTCTCAATAAAACATTTCTAATTAGCTGACCTCAGAATGAACTGAGGTTGATAAGTGCATTTTGACAGTTCCTGTTCTTTCACTTTTAATTTTATCTTGCATAGTTCTGTTTTTTCCTAGTGTAAGTGAAATAACCTAAGATGAGAGAGTGAAGTATTGCATCTCATTGTGGTATTGTATGATCTTCCTCTTGTAGGTTTGCTTGATTATGGCAGGAGAGATCAAACTGAAGTTGTTCTTATGAAAGGTAAAAACAGAGATGTTTCCTGTAGTTGTTATATGGTAAATTTTACTCACAAGCTCTGTAGCCTGTGAAAGGTATTTTCGTAGCCTTTCTTCAGTTTTCTTGGGGAGAGTGTGGTTAAACTCCTTTTTTTTTTTTTTTTCTTTTTACAGAACAGTTTTTTTCTCTGCAGCAAAAGGAATTGAAGAGGGACTCTTAAAACAGACATATTTGAGTGTTTTATCGCATGCAAAATCTGAAACCTAAAATACCATTCCAAAGTTCTGACGTCAAATAATCTGAGTACCACAGGGTAATTATTAGTGTTTTAATGAGTTATGATCTGAAAGAAGCATAGTATTTAATCTATCATAAAATAACTTTAGTTTTTCTTGGTGTATGTTTTGGTTTTGTGTTTTGTTTATTTTTGTATGGAGTGTATGTGTACAGTGTACAAAGGAATAGTTGTTAAAGAGTAGGACCAGCAAGAGAAATGGATGTATGTAATTCAGAAACATCACATGCAGATCACCTGTGATAAGTATTCCTTTGAACTGTGTCCTTTATTTTTGTTTGTTTTTTGAAGAAAAAGTGAAAACTAATGACTCGGTGCTTACGGCAAAAAAGTGCATAGTACTTGTAAGTGTCTCCTCCGATAAAAATATCCCTGATTAAACACCATACCTTTCAAGAAAGTTTTTATGTTACTGAAATAGGATTTCACTTCACTATTCAGTAAGGGAGGCCAAGTAGCAGCAGCAACTTTATCACAATTGTGGCAGCTAATAGCTTGGAACTGAGGAAATGAAAATGTTCCATTCTTTAGTGAAAATAAAAAATCTTTCCTCGAGCAAGGGGAACAAAAAAAAATTCTTAGGGAAGAAAAAGGCAGCTTGTCTTCATCATCAGATAAACTTTATTTATTTTTTTTCCTCAGATGTGTTTTTTTGTGTTATTTCCAGCTCCCCACTATTCTTGTCCGTGTAATCATTTTTGCAACAAGAGGTTGTTATTTGTATTCTTCCAGGGCTCATACTATTCTACTGCACCTTCTCTTTATGCTGTGAGACTATCAAATATTTGCTCACAGTTTGGTAGCCTTTATAGAGGTAACTCTCTGCATAGGCCTTATCTTTATCCTCTCCTTTGCTAGAGCCATGCTGGGTCTCTTTAAGCTGCCATAAAATGCTGAAGCCCAAATTTAACCCAATCATGTTTTATGGGTTGATAAAAAAACCCAAACACTTTAAGTGCATGCTGAATGCTTTCCTCTTACATTTCATCCTGAGGAGTTTTGAGCAAAGCAGAGAGAAGGTATGCAAATGTGTTTTGCTTGCTTCAGTTCTAACCTATTTAGCTGCTCTTGCATGGGAACTCATTTGGGTTTAGATTTCTCCAGGTTTCAAACAGGATGAGATTATTTCCTCAGTTTCTGAAGAAATCATCCTGACACATCAAATATTGATGGTACCAGCCTTGCATATTTAGTAATTATTATATTTTTGAAGGTAGTAGCATCTCCACTGTTCTGTTTGGAGAATTTGAGCCAAAATAAATCCATCTGAGAGTCACTGAGTACTGAACAGTTTTTTTTAAATGTTTTTTTTTTTTTGTTGGTTGGTTGTTTTTTGTTTGTTTGTTTGTTTGTTTTGCGTGTTACTTCTTTAACTTTCCTCTATACAGGCTTTCCCAGCAACATTATTTTTGGCCACTGACTGCTGGTTCATAGGCTTTTGAAATGGCTCATATAGTTACTGATATAGTAATTTTTCTTTGTATTTTGTTTGGCCTTTTTTTCTATCATTGGTGAAATGATTTTTGATAACCCATGAGCTGCACTAGGAAACACTCACCAAAGTCACTACCTCCAAAAAGAACTACATGCTTGCAAGTGGGCCTACAGTTGAATGAATAGTTTATTGGTTTTTAGGAAACCAAGCCTATCAATAAGCCAAATGATCCCTTTTGAAGTGTGAAAGTTTTGAAAGATATGAAGGTTGGTAGCAAATTTTGGAAGGAATTATATCTACCTCTTGCAAGGTACTGAGCGTAATTTTCCCATGGAGAGCACTGGGAGATCAGGCTCTGTGCATCTGTGAGAGCATTTTAGCATTTTGGAGGGCTGAGCCTTCCCTCAAAGTGTAAGATAATAATTTTTCATTCCACACAATTTCCACCGCTCCATGATGTACTTCTAATGAGAGGATTATATCAGATTTCTTATACAACAGATATGAAATCTACGCTGCTAATTCACTACAGTGGTGAAACATATGTCTGCTGAGTATTTCTTAATCTCTGGAACTAAGCTAATCTCTTCAGGGACAGCCAATAACGTTAAAAGAAGAAATGTGATCAAGGTTAGTTCGAAAGAGGGTGTCTGTCATTTTTGCCTGTCCAGGAAAACGTCATAACAAATGTTTATTGGATGCATAGGTGGCTGATTGGTACATCTAGTCCTACAGCGAGTTGGAAATGCAGGTGGCAGTTGAGACATTAAGTAGTAACCAGTTATACATACAAATAAAAACTCATTAAGTGTAGTTCCTTTTAGTATTTGAATAAATTTAACTTATACTTCCTAGGGGTGAGAGAGAGATAATAAATTTATAGAAGCATAAAATGAAGAATTGTTAGGGTTGGAAGGGACCTTAAAGATCATCTAGTTCCAACCCCCCTGCCATGGGCAGAGACACTTCTCACTAGACCGAGGTTGCTCAGAGCCCCATCCAACCTGGCCTTGAAAACTTCCAGGGATGGGGCTTCCACCACCTCTCTGGGCAACCTGTTCCAGTGTCTCACCACCTGCATGGTGAAGAACATCTTCCTAATGTCTAATCTGAATCTAACCACCTCTAGTTTTGATCCATTCCCCCTAGTCCTACTACTACCCAGCATCCTAAAAAGTCCTTCATCACCTCTCTTGTAGGTCCCCTTAAGATGCTGGAAGACCACAATAAGGTCTCCTCAGAACCATCTGTTCTCCAGACTGAATAACCCCAACTCTCTCAGTCTATCTTCATAGGAGAGGTTCTCCAGCCCTATGATGATCCTCGTGGCCCTTCTTTGAACATGTTCCAGCATGTCCAAATCTTTCTTGTAGGGGCTCCAGAACTGGAATTATTACCAGAATCTAAACCATCTAAATTTTTCTCTTGAGTGTTTTCTGTCTCTAGATGTTTTTCCTAGATTCCTTTCTTTCAGAGATATGATTTCAAGTACTACTACTCCATAAACAAAACTTAATAATTTAAGAAAGGCAGCAGTGCTTAGTTTTTTGGGGTTTTTTTATTTTTTTTTTTTTAATTAGGAATAGCAGAATTTACCAAAATGAGGTGTCTGGTTAGACTGGAGTTCTGTTGCATGCTATCAGTTTTATCTATCTCTCTCATCTGTCATTTGCTGATGTTGAACTTGTTCTTTCATTCAAAGAGAGTTTATTCTTATTATTTATTTATTTATTTCCCCCCTTTTTATGTTCTTCCTTCTGGATTTCAGAAGGATATTGCTTATTGCTTGAAATATCTTTACTGAATCCCATTAGCAAATTGTCTTTGGGCTAAATTAGTTTCTTCCTGTCATACCAAAGTCAGGAAACTTGCAGAAGTGCATAATTTTCTGTGGTATATGACCTCCTAAGAAGCAAAATCTTACAACTACATTTGGCACTACAAAAAGGTACCAAAGCGACAGACCTTTAATTAGTTTTGTAGTGAATATTATACTCTCTTTCAGGCACTAAGGTTCTTTTCTTATCCATAGCTCTTTAAATCTTCATATTGGTTAATGTATATTATTTCTGCGTTATGAATTCTGTGAAGATTCTCAGTGGGGCTTCGTAACAGCCTGCCTAGTGCATTTTGCAATTTACAAGATTTATTAAATTATTCCTTAAGAAATGTCCAGGGTCTCTCAATTGCTGTAACATCCTTTCTACTAGTTACCCTTGACACTGGATTTCAGCTTTTATACTTGTCTTTTATTCCCCAGTGTTTAACTATTGAATCACTAGAAGTTTCTTTAAATAGGCTTTTTTCCTCATATTTCTGTTTGAGCAGAAAGTACGTAAATGCTTTTTTAAAAATTTTTGTTTTGTTTTGTTGCACAGGCTAGAAATGCTGAGTATTTCACTGCTTTTTAGCCTCATATAACTTTTTCTTTTGTAATCATAAGTTCATATTAATTTCAGGTTTTTTTTTTTCCTGAGCAGTCAGAAGTCCATACATTTTCTAAGAGTGCAGAAACAGTGTCCAAAAGTTCTGTCATTTTCTAATTCAGTTGTAGTTTTCCAGAAAAAGGAAGTAAAAGGAGAATTTTGAAAGGAAGGCTGAAAAGGAAGATGAATGACTGAAGATAAGCCATTCAGTGAATAAATGAATGGAGGAGATGGTTAGAAGGAAAACCAAGATAAAAATGACAAATGAGGAAAATAGGAAGGGTAAACTAGGATGAAAGAATACCTGTGCAATGAAAAGCCTTCACTTAGAGGCTTGAAATATTTACCTGCTGGATGCTTTGCATTTGCTCAATTACAAAATCTTGGTTTTGACCAGGTGACAGGGATCACTAAATCCACAAAAGCACACAGGGTCGGTGTCACCTGCCTGCTAAGGCAGAATTCATGGCTTTGATTTAGCTGATGGAGCTGCCTGTGAAATGCATGGTACAACTTGATTCCTGAGCAGTAGATTGCCAACAGCTGAGGCTGATGAAGCATCTGCCCCAACTGCCCCCTGGAAGAGTGTGTCCTAGGTCTCCCTGTTCTAGTGGAGCCAAATTTCAACTTCCTCTAGCATCTCAGGGCTAGAATGTGCTATCAGCTGATGGTTTGGGCTACTAAGAGATGGGACTACGTAGTTGTCAATTGTTAAAGGCTCTTTTCTGATGTCTTTAACTCAAAACTAGTTAACTCATTTGGGCTCTTGGATGACGCATGTGGATGAAGACAGGTTTGTGTAAAAGAGTTATTGAGATGATTATGCTTAAACTGTAGAGTTTCAAGAGCACAACCAGAAGCCGAACTTCAATCTTACTTGGGAAATATATCTGGGAAATGAAGACCATTTCAGATGCTTCCATTCAGGTAGTAGATAAGTACTTACAAAAAAAGATGTAATGAGTCTGAAGTGCCTACTTTGGGATTTGGTGTGATTTAGGCCCTCAGCACAGTGGTGGCTGGAGGTTTAACTCCATCATTGTCTCAAATGTCTGTTCATTTTGAGCATATCCAAAACTTATCTGGAAAATCTGTGTATCTTAGGGTTATTCAACAGAAGACATGATTTCTTCACCTATGAAAACCTTTCAAAGTGGTTTGTTTTTGTTTTCTTTCCCTCTCAAATACAGTTGTTACTTTGAAACTGCTTCTACTCTGGACATATGCAATTTGTCTTAATTTGCTGAGGTTGTGTGGAGTGGATGTTGTGGCTAAATAGAAATAATACTTAGGAAGTGTGAAAGTCTGGGTTTTTTTGTGTTGTTATTTACCCAATTATGGTATTTTTATCTCTTTTACAACCACAAGACCAAGCTCCTGCTGCTCTACATGCCCATGTTAACCACTGGGGAAAAAATCAATACATCACAACAACATTAATTGGAAGGATTCTTTAAACCAAAAAGCTACCAATTTTGATAACTATATTTTACTCAGCTTCTGCTTTATTGGAAAAATAACATTTTAAGTAATGCAAATGCAGTACTCTTAGAAGTGATTATTGAAGAGTGGAAAGAGAAAATGCTGAGTGGTAACACTCACAGAACAAGGCTTTTAAAAAATCTTGTGTCATCGGAGAGATCCAGAAATTGAAACATCCAGAATGGATTCTAAATTGTGAAGTATTTCCCATTAATCCTAACATTAGTAAGTTACAATTATATACAGTTACTAGAAGTACAAACTTATATGTGTCTGGCAAAACTTTGTGTTTGAAAGCATGCCTTTTCTCTTAGGGTTTTTTTTTTTTTAATGGAATACAACACTCTCTATGTTTTTGTTTTGTTTTTGTTTGCGGGGTTCTTTATCATCTATTTATTTATTTTTTTATTTCTTATTTTCCCCTCTGTGAGACAGCATGTAAATTGTGTGTGTATAATGAATTCCCACAATCATAATTCTTATTCTGATATATCTGGTATAGAGCTCTGAGCTGTATAGTGCATTAGTAGATATTTATATCTAAGCAGAAACTTGTTCAATCAAATGACCTCAGAAACAAGTAGTAACCATTTTTTTAGGATGTTTGTTAGAATCTTAAATGGCTCAGGTCAAGAACTGGGTAAGGCACTTGGGCAAGGTACCTGAGAATTGTCTCTTGCTGATAGGCAATCACTTGTTCAGCTGTCTTATCTGCCCTACAAGGCTGAACCAGAAGTAGAAAGATGTGCCTGCTTGCTAGTAGCTGGTGTTTATTAGACCTCTCTGACTGAGTGCCATAAAATAAGTCCTCCCTCTCAGCCCTCACTTTAGGAGTCAGCTGTATGTTTGAAAATACTGGCGGTTATGGGCATGAGACATTATGAATACAGAACTAACTAGAAGCAGTCATTGTACATTAAGGAGAATCTACCAGGGAGCTTTACATTAAATTGGGTACTTGTGTGTACAAGTGTAAGTTACATGGCCTTGTCAAGAGAATATCTGTTATTAGGGTTATTTTTAGAACAGAAGTCCTATGCAGCTCAGGCTAAACACCATAGACCTGTCTGAAGGTTTAACCTGAAAGTTCTTCTGCAGAGACACATGTAGTTCATCTAAGCAACTGTCAGGGCATTTGCTAACATGTCATGGTTTATATACAATGTGTACATAAAAAAGAGATGCCTGAGTTTTAGATGTTCCTAAATTGTACTTTTTTCTGCAGTAGAAAAGGATTAATTTTGTGTTAAGTTCTTTGACCAAGTTCTGTGTATGCTGGTGCATGGTGAAGAGACTGAGAACATAAAATCTGAGTAAAGGCTGTCTCTGCCTCCAGTCCTTTCTCATATCTACTGTGGATCACTGAAGGGAAAAGCAGCTCCTGAAGTTGGTGTGCACTTTACTACTTAGACTTCAAAAGCTTTATCATGTCGTTGGTGTGATACACTGTGTAATAGATTGTGATGCTGTTCCCCAAAATATTGGTTAAATGGCCTAGCACTATAGGATCTAGTGTTTTGCAGTGAGTTTAATGGAAATATAAAAGGAATGAAAAATAAACCTAAATTGTCAGGAACTTTGTATTCCACAGAATTACTTCTATTTAAAGTTTATGTAGTAGAACTATGTATGGCTCACAAAGTTTAGGTAGGCATTTGCAAACCTTCTCCTCCCTAAGCTGCCATTCTTCCAAACAGCAGTTTTAGTTTGGAGCATTAGTAGAACTCATCCGGATAACATCCACATACATATTCCCCTTCTACCCACCTGGTTTATGTATGAGGAAGGGATAGAGAGTGGGAGAAAAAAAGGTCTGTATCTACAAAAGGATTGTAAATAAAGCATTGCCTGTGGTTGTGTATAAATAAATATGCATGCACACATGCAGGCAGCTGTTTATTCTCTTAGTCCTTCTGTTACACCATATCAATTTCCCTGATGTTATTTGAGTGCATGGTAGTGCAAGCCCCTCCGGGCTCCTCCTTACCAAGGAGTATTTCTGAGACTTCTTTTGGATCACTGACTGAGAAACTTGAGAATCAGAGAGCTATGGTACAGTCTCTAAACCCTCTATCTGAAAAATTCACAGACTATAGTTTACTTCTGTGTTGAGTCTAAGTATTCCAATATCCAACGACCTTTATATGTATTATGAAAGCTGTGGATTTTTGTCTTTGATCTTTTTCTTTATAAAGAACTTCTGATTTATTTGTGGTGCTTTTATTTTATTTTTTTTATTTTTTTATTTTATTTTATTATTTTATACTGAAATATTAAGTATAACATTAGCTGCACCGAAAGAAAGCAGAAAATACAGTCTTGAGTCCTTTCACAGGGGTGTGTCTTTCTGTCCACACCAGGAATAAACTAGTGCTTTATAGCACGATGTGTCTTTCCTAGCCCAGACAACTGGAATATGAAGGTCAAGCTTAAGGTTTTCACTAAGGACAGCATAGCTTGGTGTTTGAACAGTTCTATCCTAGTTATTTCCTGAACATTTAATACTAAACTATTCTTAAGTATAAAATTGGAAATATATGTATTTGTCTGTTATGTTCTCATAGCTGTAATCATTCTTCAAAATGAATCCCCAGGTATACATAAACTGTTTGCAAATATCACAAAATAATCACCCAATAAAAGCCATTTAAAAACACAGTAAAAAATGATAATGTCAGTAGACTGATGATACACTGTATATACATTGTAATATTTTGCCTAAAGCTAGCAAATAGCATATCAACAGAAATATGTTTCATCATATTTTTTTAACTGATAACTTCATTAAAAGCAAGTCTGTTGCCCAAGAGTTATATACTACATAGTACTTTTAGAAATAAACATCTGTAACAGGTTATGATCTTTTGGAAAGCTCTACTTTTACACCTAAGATAGATGTATTTTTACAGAATTGCATTGAAATCACCACACTGAGATGCATTTATACTGCCTGGGTATGTTTTTCAGAATTTAGCATCTCAACAGATTCCTTCCTCCTGGGACTACTGGCATTTCATCTGCCTGAAGGAAGGTTGTAGTCAGGTGGAGGCTGGGCTCTTTTTCCTGTCAACTAGTGACAGGACAAGAGGACATGTCCTCAAGCTACTCCAGGGGAGGTTTAGGGTGGATATTAGGAAGCACTTCCTCACAGAGAGAGTGATTAGACGTGGGAATGGGCTGCCCAGGGAGGTGGTGGAGGCACCGTCGCTGGCTGTGTTCAAGGCAAGGCTGGATGTGGCACTTGGTGCCATGGTCTGACTGATGGAGTGGTGTTGGTCATAGGCTGGACTTGATCTTAAATGTCTTTTCCAGCCTTGGTGATTCTGTGATTGATTTATTGAAGGACATGTACTTTTTATCAGGCTGACCTGGAGCACAGCTGGATGGGAACACAGCAGGACTGTTCCCTTGGTTTCAAATAACATGATCAGATACTTTGCAGATGCAGCTTTGCTGCTGCATAGTGTAGTTTTGCAAGTGGGAGGGATGTTCTGGCCATTTCAGGGTGTAGGTAAAATGTGTAGTCAGGACATTTGCCACTCTTCTACGTATCACAGTGTCTTGAGTTTCACAGAAAATGAAGATATCCAAAGGGGATTTTATAGCCACTTTCTGTACAGCTAATGCTTTATTACATTATAGTATGACGGGGGTTGTGAAAAGACATTGCTGTAGCTTTAATTCCAGGATGTAGTTATTAGTCGGGTGTTATATTAGCCTTGCAATGAAGCTCCATACAGATGGAGCATAAATACCTGCAAACTACTGCTACCAGGAAATGGAAAGAAGATAAAGTGCCACCAGTGATGGCTCTTTTATTTCTTCTGTGTTTTTTGTTTGTTTGTTTGTTTTTTAAGTACCAATATATAAGTACTTTACAAGGCAAGGACTGCAAAACCGATTCTGTTTCTGATCATTGTTTTATCTGCCCAAAAGTTATGACTGTTTTATGCTTTCTCTATTAGTATAGATTATATAAAGGGGAAACTGTCTAGTGTCAACTACTGTAGAGACATAAGAAAACACATGAATGTAAATTTATTCGTAATACCAGGGTGGTTTTGGGTGGCAGTTTTTTGTGGGGTTTGTTTGCTTGGTTGGTTTAGTGGATTTGTTTTGTTTTTCCCAGTTGATTAAAGCTGAATATACAGTTCTCCTGTGGTTTTGCTGAAGATTGCAGTATATTATTTCTTTTCCTCAAATCACTAGGGTTTATAAAGTGAAATTTTGGCCATACCTTCCACCATCCCAGTGTGCAAGACAACTATGTAATTTTCCTGTTTTTTAAAACTATATTATTTTTTAAAATAAAAAGTCAGAGGAAAGTTATTTGTTCTTTAGTGTCAGGTAGATATATACTGTTGAACTATTTGAAAGGTGATTCAGAAGGCTTTTTTTCTCTGGAAAATTCTGGCTATCAGAAACAAAAAACATGACCTCTGAAACTTTTTTTCTCAATTCAGCAATCTGGAATGTAAAGGTTTGTGTACTTGTTGACTGCAACATAACCCAGGAATATTAATTACTTAGGTTGTTTTCCTTAGGGAACTGTCTATGTAATTTTTGGTGATAGGAGATGTGTTTTGTGCAAAAATTTCACTTGGTAAAAAAATATATTTTAATTAGAGGAAAGTATATAAGTATATAGCAGTATATAATTCTACTTAATTCTGCTAAGTAAGCAGAATTAGGCATGGCTGTATGCCAGATTATATCTATTCTGATCTGCCAACTTCCATTCATACTGCCTGTGTTGATGTCATCATTGAGACATCTTACTTTAGAGGACTGTGAAAACAGGGAAAAATGAAACTGGGAATATGCTGCAGTCAACATCTAGAAGATACTCATCCTGCAGAAGTTCAGTGAGGTCTTTACCTGGATACAGACCAAAGGAGAATCATAATGATTTTTTAGTATGTCTGCCTGCTGAGTGTTGGAGGAATTATTAGTGAAGTATTGAAATAAAATTTGCCAGGTGAAAACCACTAGTTTTAGTTGTATTTCTGAGAACATGATCCATGTTAAATGAAGGAGACAGCAAACCAAGAAACTTTGCCCTAGACTGCAGAAGGGAAAGACACACAGACTTTAGTATCGAGGCCTCACTGCCACCAGTGAAGGGATCAGTGGGATGTAATTATGTTCAAAACAAATATTTTTTCACAATGTTCTTCTTTCCTTTCAGCCTGAAAAAAAAAAAAAAAAAAACAAACAGAAAAAAACCCCCAAAAAAACAGAGGGAGAGAAAGCTGTAGGATCAACCAGTGCTTTTTAATTCAGTATTGTAATGTCGAACGTTCAAATAGGAAGATTTGTTCAATACCCTATTCTGTTTAGGGTGTATTGAGCCCCTGATGCCAGTTTTCCTGGAGAACTCTCAGGTTAAAGGATAGTTTAAGGTGTAATTTTATCATTTAAAGCCAAATCACTTTGAATTAAACACTTAGATGTTACTGCAGTAAGAACCTAGCTATCTGTCCCTCACATAAATGCTCTAATCACACATCTCTTAGCACCATGCAACAATTTTGTTTACTTGATCTTTCTGATTGGAAAGAAGCATTTTATACTATGTGCAATTGCTTTGAGAGGAGGGGTTGGGAGACACTCCAAACTGTAATTCCTTGTACAAGGCATGTTTACCTGTGAGTTTCTCTGGTAAGTACAGGAGCTCTGTTGATATCCAAGCTGCAGACTGGTCTGAGCATAAATTTAAACTGGCATCCCCTACATCATGGGAGAGTGTCCTTATTCTCCTCTGCTAGCCAGCGGTAAGAGAGGGTAATGGATTTTTTGTTGCAGTATCTGAATTACATCACTGCCACTCCTGACTCCCAGCCACATAAACAGCAAAATTCTTCTGAATTCCATAGAAATAACAGTGCTTTTCTTATCTGAATGTTTCACTGATTTAAACCGGAAGAGCCTTATGCAGCAAGAGGCTTTTGTATGAACTGAACTGAGAAGTGGGTGGATGTTAGCACTGGGTGAAGGAGATTGTTTTTTGCACAGGTACCGAAATTAAAAAAAAAAAAGCATAAAGTTAAAAATTAAAACTGTGTAGGTTATCATAGAGTAATAGAATGCTTTGAATTTGGAGTGACCTTAAAGATCATCTAATTCTTTGCTCCCTGCTATGGGCAGGGACACCTCTCACTAGACTAGGTCACTCAAAGCCCCATTTAACCTGGCCTTGAACACTCCCAGGGGTGGAGCAGCCAAGGCTTCCCTGGGCAACCTGTTCCAGTGTCTCACCACCCTCATAGTGATTAATTTCTTCCGAATATCTAATCTAAATCTACCCTATTCCAGCTTGAAATCTTTCCTTCTCCTCCTTTTGGTATATGCCCTTGTAAAAAGTCTCTCACCAGATTTCCTTTAGCCCCTTCAGGTACTGGAAAGTCACTATAAGGTCTCCCTGGAGCCTTCTCTTCTCCAGGCTGAACAGCCCCAACTCTCTCAACCTGTCTCCACAGCTGAGGTGCTCCAGCCCTTGAACAATCTTCATGGCCTCTTCTGAACTCTCTCCAGGAGCTCCATGTCTTTCTTATTTTGGGGGCTCCAGAACTGGACACAGTACTGCAAGGTGGGGGAGAATCCTCTCCCTGGCGCTATTGGACGGGCTTCTTTTGATTCAGCCGAGGACATGGTTGGTTTCTGGACTCCCAGCACACGTTACCAGCCCATGTTTTGGTTCTTACCACCAAACACACCAAAGTCCTTCTCCTCAGGGCTGCCCTCAATCCACTGTTCACCCAGCCTGTATTTGTGCTTGGGATTGCCCCAGACCTTGTGTGGGATTTTGCAACTTGGCCTTGTTGAACTTCATGGGGTTTGCATGGCCTACCTCTCAAGCCTGCCAAGGTCCCTCTGCATGGTCCCTCTGACACTGGTTGGAATTTCAATTTATGCCAAGAGTTGGTGAATGACAGGAAAGGAGGTTTGAGTTACAGATTGGGACTGAAGACAGACATTAAACTAGATGCTACATGAAAGCCAGTTGACTTAAGTGGCACCAATCCAAAATATTTTTTTCCCTGTATACATCTATTCCTCTGTCTGTGCATGCATCACACTCTATGTTTGAAACATGAAAGGCAGCAAGAGTATTCAGAGCTCTGATAAGAGTGTCTTTCACAAAGTATGGGAAATTTTGATTAAGTTTTTCACCAGTTGGTAAGTAGTGTCTAGAAGGACATGGTATCTCTGTCTCTATTTCCATATGTCTCTAATTGGAATGTGTTAAACAACAGTGGATTTTCTCCTCACATAATTTGATAACATAATAAAAACCCATAGAAAAGAGAACCAGTAGAAATAATCCTCAAACTCAACTTCCTAATGGCAACTATCCCCTCATCCCCCCAAAAAAACCCAACCAAACAAAAAAACAACAAACCTCTATGCCCTTGGGTGGAAAGTATTCTCTATCTGTCTTAATCTACAAGCAGCGACTGTTTCCAGCCTTACGGCCTTATGGTCAAAAGCATATAGTCCTGCTTGAGCACTAGAGGAAACTGGAAAATAATAAAATAATGTAATTTTGTTTAGAAGATTTTTCTATTGCAGGTCCCAGAGAAATCAGTGAAAATTGTAATGGTGAAAAATTACCTCTCATGTGTCATCTATTAAGTGTCGGTTTTCCCAGTGATTATGAAAACTTCCATTTTGTCTGTGAATCAGTCACTGCTTTCAGGGAGATTTCTTGACAGCTGAATACTTGACTATTTTAGTTGTCTGAAGACACTTAGTCAAGTGTAATTTTCTGTAGTTCACTAAATTCAGTAGAATTCTAGAAAAATACATCTGCCCAGGTAGCCTCTCCCACGTGGTCAGTTCAGTTTGAACCTTTTGTCATGTTAATACAAATAAAAGTTTACAGTGCTGTAAACAATGACATTATACCTTGTGAACTAATGCCTAGTGAAGCTTCACATTCTAGGTATAAAATTCAGAAATTTCCACTCTGGAGAGATGTGTGGAGAAAGTAGCACTGCTCTAAAGAGCAGTTAAAATCAGGACTACTGTATGATGCCTGGTCAACATTGACTTGTGATACAAAAATAGTATATATAATTATAGAAAAAATATTATTATAGTTATTTCTGTTGCTATTATGATTATTAATACTGAAATGCTATAGTTACTTCAAGATACTCTTCTAAATAATTTATGCTTTTACCTTTTGGTTCCTGGATGGGTCACTGGCCACTTGCATTTTATGATGATGAAATATTCCTACTGGCAAAATTTTAGCTGATTGAATGTGTTTAGACATACTAACCTTATTTAAGGATTAATTTCTGTAGCATTGGAGGATAATAGACTTTTGCTCCAACATAATCTTCATTGCTAGACAATTTAAACTGCCTGGGAGCTATTTTTATTTTCATAGTATACAAGATAAATTGCTACAATCAGCCTAGCAGGAAACCAGTTACTTTAAGTATATGTTTGAAAGCAGGAGAAAATATCCAAATAAATTTTTGAAGTTTTTTTGTTTGTTTTTTTTTCCTTTGGTATTAAAATTCTGTAACTGGCAGAACAGAAGTTTTTGATTGTTTAGCGTACAAGTAAAATGAGTTGTGGTGTCTTTCCTTTTTAAATAATTATTACATTTTACTCTCTATATGTGAAATTTTACTTATTTAAAATGTGCAACAATTTTATGTATTTTCTACAATCGAAAAATTCTGTTCAATTCAAAATTTATGAGACTGTACATCACATAATCCCCAGAATTTTCAACTCAGTTCAATGCAGTAGCTTAAATACCTAAAGAATAGTCATAAATGCACTGACCTATTCAGCAGCATTGTAAGTGTTCATCCCTTTCTACTGAGTGTCTACTTAGGGTGAGAGGAAAGAGACAAGCAGTTTTGGAACCAATGTCTTAAATTTTTTTTCAGCACCTGTTTCCAGGCCCAAAAATTGTGTTCTTGCTATGCTGCTTTAATTTTCTCAGCTTCCTTTATGCTCCTGTCTCCCTGCTTCCTACTACTCATTATATGTAAATATAAAAATACACAGATATTTGTAAAATGTTTACGAGTTTCCAAGAGACTGAAAACTAAAAGTCACTATCTGAGGAAAACTTGTGATATTCCACTATTATGATATTCTACTATTGGAATGCATAAAGAGATTTAAATTGCATGAGTCTTGCTCATGTCTTCCAAGATAAAAGTTCCCAGCATTCCTTAAGATATTAGAGGTGTATCTCTGAAAATACTATATGCTGAACTTCAACTTGTTTTTTGTTTTGTTTTTGTGGCCTACTACAAATGTAAACAAGCTATTTTACATAGACTATGAGTAAAAGATTCTGTTTAAAGGAGTGGTGACTATTCTAGCCCAGTATGTTTGTTATGAGACTCTTAAAAACTGTAGTTAAAAAATTGTGGAAAACTAACACAGTTTTCACACAGTAATATTTTTATGCATTATTCTTTTTGAAATGGCTGAAAATCCTACACTCTGTATCTTATGATAGCAAGCTTGACTTGAGAGTTTTGTGCTGTATTAAGGAAAAAATAGTCTCTATTTTTAAATTTAATATCTTTAAACTTTATCCAAAGTCTTGTTATGCTGCAAGTATTTTATTATTCTGGGTCTAAATATATTAAAACACTGAGAAAAGTTCAAAATAAGCACTAAGGTGTTTTGAGGAATGTTACAGTGTCATACTGGAACTAACTTCTACTCGTTTTGGGTTTTTATTTTTGTTAGTTTGTTCTTGTATTTTTTGGAGCTGGTTTATTTTTTTTGCTTGTTTTGTGGGGGTTTTTTTGTTTGTTTGTTTTTTTGTTTTTTTTTTTTTTTAGTTTTTAAAGCGTTTTAAGAATGAGACAATTTCAGTTAGCCAAAACTTTTATAAAAGAATAGGTGCCAAAGATCTGACTCTTCAGGTGTTATATCAGAAAATAAAATATCCACATACCTACATCCTTAGGAAAGTTAAGTTTGATATAAAATTTGACTTCACTAAGGTCAGTAGCAATTTCTCTCTTTTGAGTGCACACCCTCTCTGTGCATGTCCTTCCTCTCCGGCAGACTTCCCTGCAAAGACCATTGTCATTGAGATGTATCTTACTGATGTAATTAATTCTGGGTCAGAATTAGCTGTGTGCCTTGACTGCTAGTCCTAGATCTCTTCCAGTCACGGTTTTCAGCTTCAGAACTGAGGAGCTGGTTCTTTTGACTACAACTGAACTCCTTTGTGACCTTCTGTTATATAAAGTTGCCCTTCTCCTAGGAGTTAGCTGGCTAACTACTTGTAATTATCTTAAAAACTGCATTTGCTGTATGAGTTAGCAACTCCAGATACTAAAGAATGTAGTCTATTCAGCTTACTATTTTACTTTATTTTTAATTTTTTCTTTCTTTTACCCCTTCTTTTCTTAGTCTGGATGGTGCAAATATTATTCTAAACTGCAGCTTATGATGTCTGCTACCCATGGGCTGCAGAGTGCATAGGGAAAACAGACAGTTCTAACAGGAGGTGAAGTGCCTGGTACTCTGAATTATAAGCTACTTAGGAACCAAGATGTTGTGAATTAAGTAAGGTTATGTTTTACTCCTCTTTAATTACCTTAATGAGTGCTGACTGGATGTATGTAGTCTAGTAGTTGAGCCTGGAGGTTCTTTCTCCTGTACAACTTTAAGGCAAGAGCAAAAATTATGCCTGTTGCTTTTGCCACAAATACATCCATTGACAGACTCCTATCCATCTCTCTAATTAAAGATCTATTTTGAATAAAGAGAGAACATATCTGCTTTGGTAGGGGGGGGTTGGACTAGGTGATCTTTCAAGGTCCCTTCCAACCTCCAACATTCTGTGATTCTCTGATTCTGTGAAAATTTTTGGTCCTCAATGGAAGTTGATGGGAAGTGCTAAAGGTAAAAGTTCCTCTTGGGTGCTAAAATTCAAACAAAAAAGGCAACGAATCAGGGCTTCTCTTCCTCAAGATAGACTTATTCTGACAGACCAAGCTTGTAGTTGAAGAAAAACACATTTTAAGCAATCTAAGGAGGAGTTACCACCTCTAACTTGTGCCTTCCCTCTGGTCAGATCCTGCTGAGCCAACACCCAGTTGATGGTGTATCCTGCCAGGTCATGTGTCAGAGTCTCAGTGCACATCCTGCTGCTCTGGGAGCTGTGGTACAGAGACTATGTCAGCCCAGAGTCAATTTCAGTGGAGTTTCTTCCTATTTTACTTATTTCTTTTCTTGTTCCTGAACTCGTGTTATCATTTTTTATACATAATGTGTTTCTCACAGTCCATCATTACTAGCTGACATCAGGCAAGAAAACATGGAAGATACAGCAATTCCATACTATTTTGCTCTAAATAAGTAGTGCCCAGCTATTGGTTTTAAGACTAAGGGCTCAAGTGGAAGTCAAACTGTCACATATATCTTTCAGGGCAACTTCTGTGGCCAAGGATGGAGTCTTCATGCTTAGGGTTTTTGCTGGTAAGGGAATCCTAAGTGAATACTGTGGAAACAGGCAGAAAAATGCAGAGACATATGATGGCTATGATGGCCTGATATTACTAGAAATGTGCTCCATCAGAGCAGCAGGTTTACTTCATCCTCTCCTCTTGATGTTCTCCTGCAAATCACATTAACCTTGTGCTTCACCAGCCCTGATTGCTTTTAGTCTCTGGGAACATCAGTTTGACACAGAACTCCTCATCTGCAGCTTCTTCCCACATTACAGTAAAAATAGTTGCCTGTGGCAGTCAGGCTCCTTTTATCTTTTCAAACCAAGTAGGGGTTCATCTAATACCAGTCTAATCCTGTTTCTCAAGCCCTTGACATGAAAGTACACAAGCTTTAAAACTGAAATGCTGTGTGAGCCTTCCCCAAACTCCATGGACTGATACATAGGAAAAAAGGTGTGATTTTTTTTTGTTTATAAATATTAAAGGTTTTCAACTAGATGCACAGCCAGTGAATAGTGTCTTTATTCCAATTGCAAAGTTCACAGCAACATTTTTGTTCTTCTTCTGTTTTATTTTTTTTTCTTCTGCCTTAAAGTGGTTTTACTACAGCTATATGTGAAGGCTGGGTAGCAATAATTCAACTACCATTCAAACCAATTTGCTCAGGTATTTCTGCAAACATGACTGATCAGAGAGCTCAGTGCAGATTAACTGATGCCTGCTAACTCACCTCCTTAGATGGATGTGACAGTCTCTGCAGCTTGGAGAGGTGTCTAGTCCAAAGTTTTAATGGCTATGCCTTTAGCTGTAATAGTTGCAGAAGCGATGTGGTATACTCTTAGTAGTTTTAACTATTCAGTTAAAAACACCAAGATATACTAAAACTTGCATCTTCATTTCCAAATACTGATTCATCTGAACACATTTCAGAGTTTTAACCTTGCTTATCTCTCCCTACTATGAAAACACACAGGTAGAAGGCTAACTAGAAACAATGCACAACTCTAGCAAGTCTGCCTCGATAGCTGAGATGAGCAATTTCTAATTGCTACATTATTTTCCCATGGAAATTTCCCAAGTATGTAAATGGCAACAAATTTTAGCAGAATACTTTGATACAGAGCCATTAGAACATGCCATGAAGCACTTTTAGATTTCAAAGGATCAATTAATATGATTTCTATCTGAACTTCCTAAATGCATAAGAATGATTTAACTTCAACATTAGGCAATTGCTGTTCTGTTTTCCTGGCATGGAAGAAGCTTAATTTAGTGTTTGAGTGATTTTTTAATGATAAAATATAGTACTATCAAATGACAAAGAAATGGTGATCCAGAAATGAACATGGAGAAACCTTAAACATATTTAGTTTATTATTTTAAGTGTCAATTTTATTATTTTTTATAGTAGTAAGAGTAGCTGATACATTACAGATCAAACTTTACATTAAACAACTTCTGGAAATTTAGTTAATGCATTGTGCCTCCAAGGCAAACCAGCCACACAAGATTGTCAATGGGCTCTCTAGTGTAATTAATTTTTATATTTTGCAAAGCATATTGATCTTTCATTGTAATAATTTATCTTAGCTCCAAAGACAATAAAAAAGAGTCTTTAATCATGTTTGATTTCTTAAGAGAGAGGGCAAGAGAGGTGGATAATAGTCAGTTTCTTAGTGATTTTTGCTCACATAATCACACAGGATTACAATCTTACCTCTACCCTTCTGACAAAGGAATTCTCAGTATTTCAGAGAGAAAAAAAAAAAAAAAAAAAAGTACATATGAATTACACTGAGAGATACCTATTCTTGTTTGGAGTCTGGAGCACTCAGGTCAGCCAATCATGGACACTAATGCCATCAGCTTTCACAGCACTGTTTGTCTTAGGCATTCTATTGAACACACAGAACCTTCTCTTTTCACCTACTGCAGAATAATGACTCCAGTATTTCCAGGAAAGGTAACATAGTTTCATTTAAATTACCCATATTGAACTTCCTGGCTGTTATGTACATAACATACATACAGCTCCATTAATTCTGCCAATCACAGTATCACAGAATGTCAGGGGTTGGAAGGGACTTCTGGAGCCCATCGAGTTTGACATCCCTCCCGGGGCAGGACCACCATAGAATCTAGAGCAGGTCACACAGAAATGCATCCATACAGGTCTTGAAAATCTCCAGAGAAGGGGACTCCACAATCTCTTTGTGCAGCCTGTTCCACTGCTCTGTCACCCTCACAGTAAAGTTCTTCCTCATGTTGAGGTGGAATTTCCTGTATTCTAGCTTGAATCCATTGCCCTTTGTTCTATCACAGGGCACAACTGAAAAGAGACTGGGCCTTCTTTCTTGATACACACCCTTCAAATATTTATATATATATTAATAATATCCTCTCTCTGTCTTCTCCAGACTAAACAGCCTCAGGTCTCTCAGCCTTTCCTCCTAAGACAGGAGTTCCAGTCCCTTAATCATCCTCAGCCCTTCGCCTTCCTCTACCCAGACATACTGGACTTTTTTTCCAGTTTTTTCCAGTTAACACTGGACTAGAAAAGAAAAAGGAAACAATAAACAGATACCAAGAGACAGACCTGGAGACATCATCTATCCATAGTTACGTATCTCTGAACTGTCCTGTCTATATCTTACAGGTGTGAAGAATATCTGAAAGTATAACACCAGTCTAGACATTCACATAGTGTGTTTTATAAGGCAACAATGTCCCAGAACCCTTAACAGCCAGAAACTACAATACAGACAGCCTTGGTATATATAGTATTTTCAGATGTAAGTCTTAAAATGTGGGAAACATTACCATTTTCTATTTGTTTTTGTTTGGTTGTTTGGGGGGGGGGGGATTTAATTTTTTTTAACACACACAAAGGGAAAAAAAAGGTTTCATAAAAAAGAGGTGTCTCAATATTGTGAGATGTTTTTGTTATTGAAGAAGGTAATTTCATGAAATAGAAAACTTTGGTGAGAAAGTGCTTGTTTCAGTTAGCTTCTCAGCAAATGTTTTTGAAACAGTTATTTTTGTATCAAGTGCTTGCCTTGTCACAATGAAAGTTTTGATTGTGTTATCTGAAACAGAATTTAAGTGCATGGTACTTAGAAATTTAATGAAAAGTGAAACTGCAATCCTCACAAAAAGTCCATAAAATTGAAGCATTATTTTGACATCAGTTTAACATTCTGATTAATTCACAATGATAATAACTTACTTCCTGATTTCAGGAAACTTAATCACAACTATTGATCATGTGGGGAAATAACACTTCCTGTCCAGTGCCAGCATAATGTTTTATTAGTTTTTTTGGTCCTAGTTCAACTGTCTTATGCACAGAATGGAGCATTTCAGAGGTTCCATGTAAGAGATCTATTCTGTGTGTCATAAGCCAATGGATTTGGTACTGATTTCAAAAGGATAAACTCATTGGCTTCTATTTTATGACATTCCACTAGAACTGGGAATAGTGAAAATACAGAAAGGTCACAAGAGTTCCATTATACTTCACTCAGTAAGCTGAGTTTCTCTGGCTTTTTCATTCCTCCTTTCTGTTTTCTGTCAGGTAAGATAATTCTTTAAAGAGACAAGGTTATTAATTCAAACTTGGCCTCAGGGCAGCTTTCTGGATAAAGCTTAAAACCTCATATATTTTACTGCCAATTTATTCTACATCATTGATAAATTATTGCCTTTGATTCATAGTTTAAAAAGAAATAAGCCCGTGATATTGGTCTGTGATAATTTACAACACTCTCTGTTTCAATTACCTATGAAATAATTGTGGAAAAGTTGATTAAGATCACAAAGATTATAAATTTTTAAACAATATATATTTTCAAAGTTCTAGATAGTATATTGTCTATTTATTTTAGCTTTATGTAAATCCATATGGGCAGTAATCGTCCTTCAATTTGTCAATGTAAACAAAATAGTTCCTATTAACTTACATATGATTTCCATATGTATACCATATTGTTTATACAGATTCAGACAGACTAATTCTTGTGGAAAATGGGTAATGACATAGAAAAAAATAAAAACAAAAATAAAAGTAAATTAAAAATAAAAATGGTACATAATTGCAGCTTCCATTTTGAGAAGAATGCATGATTAATTTAATCTTTATGCATTTGTAAATGGCTAAGAAATACAACTAAATAATTACACATCATGTAAATAGAGCAGAAAATAACAGGATAGTTGTAGTAAATTAGCTGCTACTTTTGCATTTTCCAACATTCATTCTACCTTCATTAAAGGCTAGGTGTGTGTATGTCAGTATTATTGATAACTAAAGAACCTTCCCTTTTTGATTCTGAGTTTGTCTGGTTCAGGTTGCAACAGCTTGGAAGTTTTTTTCAAGTGGCTATTTTTCAGCCTGCCTAAAACCACTTTTCTGGTCAATATCTAATTCTGTTTAGACATATATTCATCTGAAAAACAAATCAGAAAATATTATCTCAGCCAGCAGCTGCAGCACCTGTTTCCAGCAACTGAACAGTCTAATTGTTCCATCACGAAGATCGATCTTAACAGTTGATATGATAGAAGTCTGATCTTTTAGTGTTGACATTTCTAGATTTGATCCCTAGTAATGGCTGGTTCCTGTGTGTCTGTGTGGATGACAGGTTCAGTCAAATAAAAATGCATGTATTTATATTTGTGAATATTGGTCATGTTCTCTATGGAGAAGATGCCTGTGGTTTTCCAGGTGGCAATAAAAATATTTAGCCCATAATTTCATGGAAAATTAATCAGATTTGCACATCACTGACTTAGTACTGTTAAGTGCTGGTACATTAAGGTTTTCCAACTTTCTGGCAACTCAGTGAAAGCTGTAGGTAATGAACAACTATGAGACTGTGCCTTTTGCTTTCTGGCAAATTAACTTTGCAGAGACACCATTTTATTTTCTTCTAAGCTGGCTGCTGAGCTTTAGTCATCTTATCTGCTAAAAAGTAATTGCAAGTATGATATAAATATGCCTATTTTGTCTTTCAATGTATATGGAATTAAAAAAATCAAAGAAAACGAAAACCTCTCAAAGCACCAGCTATACTGCAGTCCAACTTCTAGTGAGCCTGAATAACCTAGTTATCTGAACACTGTTAAATAATTAAGCATTTTTTCTCATGTCTATTTTTTTTCTCCCTATTCTGTGTTTCTAAGTAAACTGCACAGAACACGGTGTATATATTTTTAATTTTATTTATTTTGGGAATAAACACGGATGAATGCAAAAAACCTGGACATCAGCTGGATTACTAAGTAAACACTTACAAGCCTGAGCTATATGCATCCCTTCTTAAAAAGCTTGAACAGGGTTCAGAAGATAAAACTATGAATGCACGTTGTGCCTGTGCAACTAGCAGGGGGAAAGCTGAGAGAATATCTGCAGCCTGTTCTATAGAAAGTTTCCAAACTAAATTGCTGTAGAGATGAACATAAGTGTGACCTGAGGATGCTTCATCTGTTGTGCCAGTGTGGTCACTGACACCAGTTATGGAAGAAGCTGAAAAGTTTTTATCGTTTTAGTTTTAATAACACTGCTATAAGAACATGTATTACTTCTGTGCCTGGGGCATAAGGTGTGGATCATCTGAATGTTATGCACTATGGGAGGAAATTTTTCTGGGGCCCTATAAATCCCAGGTAGTAACCTTTCCTTCTAGGAACACTGAAAGCAGACAACACCATTTAAAAAAATCTGACACCTAATTTCCCTGAAAAGTCTAATTTTTTTTTTGGTCACCAAATCATGAACATCCACAATCATGAACAGATAGGAACATCTGTGTGAATATCAGAATAAAGCTGATCATGGCTCATCTGTTTATTCACATCTATAAAGGCATCTACCAGGAGGGCCAAGTCTTGTGTCCCTTGACTGAATTTTCTTTTGAGATAACTGCCTCTAGTTCTATGATCTTCTCATGTAATGGATTATACTTTAAAAAACTCTACCTGTAGCTACAGGGAGAACAATAGATATGTATATATAATAATGCAATCTATGGAAATAACTGAAATTAATTTGTCAGGTAAGGAGTTCTGACTTGAGTTTTCAGATTCTAGTTTATTAACACTTGTATTCATATTTGTCTTATTTTGAGGTACTAAATGTAAAGGGAAGGAAGCTGTACACAAAGGCTTTCATGCAGTTGTGGCATGCTTTTTACATTCCTTTATTTCTGAATAAGGTTAGTTTGCTGAAAGCTCTAGTCAAAGTGATACTAATTCAAATTATTATCGCTTCTGCTTTAATAAAGAGCAAACCAGGAAATCTATGCAAGCTCTTACATTGCTGACAATCACAGTTGAAATGAAAAATACCATCAGTTTTATTGCCTTTATTGAAATGAATTTAATGTTGATACTCTAGTATAACTAGTTCCTAAATATATATATACAATTTTGACATAGTGCATGTGATTTTTTAAATTATTTTTTTTTTTCCCAACATAAGAACAGTATAAATAAAACCATAGTAATTTGTAGTGGGTATTTCTGAGTGCATTCACTAGCAGATCTGAAATTATGTAAAGATCTGGCAAATATGCATATCCAGTTGATATGAGTTTTCATTATCCTTTTTTATCTTGTGTATCTTTGAAGACAACATTCTAATACTGTTTCTAAAAGGACTAGAATGGGGGTGCAAACTTACAAAGCTACAAAAGCTCCCCGTTGCTTTCGTACTTCCATAGCATTGCTTACTCACATTTCAAAGACACTTCACCACAGGAATGGAGGTAACTGATAATATTAACTTTTATTTTCCTTTTTTTTTTTTTTTTGTGAAAAACTGCATTCTGTAAGAAACATCAGGTTTCGGATCAGTGCATCTTGTCTTACTTTGTATGACAGGGAAAAAACTTTACCCAGTAATATATAAACCCACTGTTTTATGTATAAAATATGAAACCAGTGTTAGGTACCTAGTTTTTTAATAATAGCTCTTGCATATCTCAAAATGGGACAAAACCAGCTGGTGTGCTTCATGAGCACACAGTTAAAACTGTTACTGCTGGTTAGTAGGCAGGGCTGAGTCCTCTTGTTTTTGTTAAGTGTATCAGCTTCCTTAGGCGTGCCTTCAGAAGGATTCCTTCAGCTGCCTCAGAGTGGTGGTATCTCTCCTGGAAACAGAGACACGTCATCCTCATTTTGAAAGCAAATAAAACATGCCTTAAGTGTAACAGAAGAGTGCTACCTGGTTTTCATGTGTTTCCTTGTGACAAAAATATGCCCCCGTTTCTTGCCAGATAGGTTACAGCTCCAAGGCTAATGACAAGAAAAGGAAAGAAGGAACTTACTAATTCTGAGTCTAAACTGTGGGCTGTGTTGGCCTCCAGGTTAGGAAGATAAAATACACATAAACCATAAATTCTGTGAAAGATAACTGTGTTTCAGGGATTGCTTTTCAGTGTGTGATTGCCACCAGGCAAATACTCTATTGGCTGGGTTTCTGAACAAGCAACAGGATTGCCTGTCCTCTGGCTGTACTCAAAAGGAAGGAGTTGGCTGGTACTGTTTTATGAATCCCTCAGGCTTGGTGTAACATTTAGTCTCAGAACACTTACTGGATTGAACTCCTTGGGAGCTTTATGCAGAAGATGTTATTTCTGAATCACAGAAAGAATCTGAAACAAGCCAATCTCAGTGTTATCAAGAAAGAACTGGGAATTAGCAGAAGCACAGCTACTAGGAATTTCAGGTGAGAAGTTGATTTTGATGCGTTTCCAATGTTAAACAGTGGTTAAGCAGGGATCTTCAAGGTTTCAGTGTAGGTGAGACAAGCCTCTTTGTCCTAAGTGATACCTGAGGTACATTTTCTACTTTTGATCTTTGCAACTTTTCCATGTTTCTAAGTGGACAGCCCAGCAATGCCATTTACTTCCTTGTAGACTTCTCTCAGGGCCAATGTTGCTTTCACAGTAGGCTTTGGGACCATTCCCTGTTCAGAGTTCCCATACTGGGTAGACTGAAGACATTATAAAGAGATGAATGTATGCTGCAGTGCTATCTAACTAGTGTAAGAACTCCTTTATTTTTTATTTCTGACAGGTCTCTGATTTTGCAAGTGATTAAGAAAAGCAACCAATACCCCAGAGCTGCAATTGAGGTTCTGGTAGCATCTCTTAGCAAATGTGGTCCATGAGCAGAAAGATCATGAAACCAGGATACTTCTTTAATTACCAATGAAATTACATTTACTATTTTTAAAAATCATATTTACATTACCATATATGCCTCTGCATCTTGTGCTTTGGTTACCATTACAGTTTTTAAGCTACCCATGATTTAAAATCGTATAGGTCACAGAAGATGAATGTCCATTGGTACATGAGGGGAAATATGAGATTCAAATTTCTAGCTTTTGTGGTCTCATGCATCCTTTTCATTATTCCGGTCTCAGATGTATTTGCAACAGTAAGATCTTAAGGAATATATTTCTCTTTAACTAATATGCAATACAATTTTTGAAACTATTTCAGTATTTTGAACTCTTCTGCTCAATGTTTTCCTAAACTTAAAGCAGTAAAAGCTTATACTGCATTGCCTTCTTCCCTCTTTGGACTCTGTTTTAGTTTGGTTATGTGTTTTTTTTGTGGTTTGTTTGTTTTTTGTTTCTTCAGACTGTCTTGAATCTGCAACAGGCATTCTGTATGTAGCTGTTATTTTTCTAACTCTTTTACTACAACATGCTGTTTCATGACTGTTCTTACTAATATTTTCTGTAGTTCTTAAACTTTTCTGGATTGCAATCACTTTGTAAGTATCATAATTTGCAGGTGACTGTGAAGAGAGGAATTTTTCACTTCTAGGTGAAAAAATATCCAGCAACTTATGTCCAGGAATTCTAATAATTTTGCTGTCCTTTTTGCCTAGAATTCTCAGCAGTCTTCCAAGGCAAGCTTAGTTGAGTTGATCTGAAACTCACTAAAGTCAGTGGAAAGATTTCCATTGATTTTAAAGGTCTTTGGTAGTAGTCCCTTCATTCAGTAGACATTCAAGAAGTGTGTGTGATTTGAAGAGGTCTGGAAATCCACGGATGTATACATTTATACTTTTAAACTATTCCTTTAAGAAAAAAACAAAAAGCACTGTTGTAACATTACCAAGAGTGAAATATAGCTAATTAGAGAACTTCAAATTATTTAAGTAATACAGTTCCCTTTATAGTAGACAAAAAGGGATTACTGCACATCACTTTGACAGGACAGTTTTAAAGATAGTTAAATGCTAGGTTCCAAAGCAATTTCATTTTCTTATTGTAATGAACAAATTTAATGCTTGAATGTGCCCTAGAAATAGTCATCCCAAGGCAATTTTGTATTCTTGTCGTTGTGAATTTTCAATGTATGAATGTGTCCTAGAAATACTAGTGTTTGGAACAGAATACACAACATTTAGATTAAAAAAAGTACTTAGTCCCATGCCAGCCACCAAGACACTTGAAATGTAAATTGGAATCCGAAGGAGGCAGAAATGGATAATTCAGGATGGAAATGGTAAACCTGAACTGCTTATTTTTTATGGATTCTCTTGGGTACTAAAAGAATTAAAGTTGCAGAGAAGAAATAAAGAAGAAGTACAAAACATTATGAAAAATAAATAGTGCATGCCAGTCTCAATAAAACTGAAAGGACTTCAAATATTTTAAATAAAATCAAACAAAATATATTTAAAGAAAATGGATTGTTTAAATATATCTTGTCCTCTTTAAATACATAAAGGTATATTTGCATAGTAAATCTGCATCAAGCAAAAGATCTGTTAAGTGTTTTCTATAAGCAAAATGCTTCTTTTACAATATGCATACTTTTGGTCTGTGTAGTGTTTCATCTTATAATGGAATTTCATCATACTGAAGGTGAATTTAAGCAAAGGAAAAGAGGGCAAAAGAAAAAAAAAAAAGTTGCTTGCCTTTCTAACACCAAATAAGTGCAAAAATGCACTTGTTATGCTTTTCTTCCTCCCCCTGCCCCAAAAGGAGAAGTTTTTTGAAAGATAAGAGTTCTAAAAGCACAGGTTTTAGACAGCTATATGATTTACATGGGGTGAACTCTAGGCACATATTTAACTTTCATATAACTTTTTTTCTTTTAATGGAACAGTTCCAAATTCAGTCTTTGCCTCTTTTCTGTCCACCCATTACCCTCTGTTCTGGCCTATGGGAAGATGCTGGAGATATTAACTAGATATTCCAGTTTTAACTAAGAGAAACTTTCCAAAAAGATGGTCTTTTTAGAAAGTTTAAAGGACACACAAAGTTCAAATCTTCACTAGAGATTTTTTCTAGGAAATAAGTATTTTTCCATTAAGTAAAAAAATAAAATAAAAAAAAAATCAGTATTTTTTACTGTCTTTTCCCCCTCCATTCTTTCATTTTCCCACCTGACCAAACTGAAGGTCTACTGGAGACTGTGTGACTGATCTGAGTGTGGCTGATGACTGTTGCTTTTCTTGGTCTTTCTTGATGATAAGGCTTAAAATTATGGCCTTTTACATCAAATTGTTCTCTCCAGGAATCCTAGCTTCCTCTCTCACATCAACATCACATTATAGTATTGATATCTTTATCTTTCGATATCATGTTGTGAACAATACCTAGCATATAGGAAGGATCTGCAATACTCTTTTGTCTTCTTTAGTGCAAGTCACACAGACACAAGACTCTACAAAGACTTTTAAACGGTTGGTGGAAGGTTTGCTTCCGGCTTGAGTCTAATTATGAGTGTGACTTAAGAGATAAATACACCTGATGCCATTACTAATCACAAGAGTAAATGGTATGATTTGTGCCTTAATGGGTAAGAAAGTCTCCAGAGGATCTCTTGGGTTTTTTTTTAACATGCATCGATTACAGTGTCATGAGCAATATGCTAAACAGAGCAAAAGTATCTGCATAGATAATTAATCTGTCATGCTTCTTTGTATGCTTACTATCTGCACATCCACATCAGAGCTAGTTGTCCAGAATTTCTTTAGAGAAGAAAAATAACACTCCTGAAGTGCAAGTCCCTGTATTGTCCTTATGTATTCTCCAGATCTCAAAACTGTCATGTGGATTATGTAGACCTTTCTTTTGTCTTTCCCACAGAAGCATGTCCAAGCAATTCCATGAGTTTCCTAATTCAGCCAATCACGTTTTCAATCTAGATGCTTAATTTTAGATGTCAGTATACAGAAGTGATGGCTAACATCCTCTGAGATTATTAGAGATAATTCTGAAGCTATCCTTCCTTTCACTGCCTCTGCACCCATCCAGCCTCCACTCTCAACCTTTCATTCCTCATTTTCTTCACCAGATTTTGCAGGGTCAGACTGTTTAAGGTCAGGGAGATGTCACTTGTTTAAGGCTGAATTACCTTGCTGTCAGAGATACTCTTGTTCCTTGTCTTGCACAAAAGATAA
>NW_009953912.1:114518-137691 GCF_000747805.2 Chaetura pelagica
CTGCTGAGGAGATAGGTGATAACGAGAGCAACTCTACAGCAAGCTATTTCTTTCACCACCACAAATTGCATTAACTGCATAATCTAACAGCACAATTCTGCTTTGACAGGCAATGGGACCAGTGTCATGCTAAGGTGATAAGCAGAAGGTTAGAGTTGTTAGGATCAAATGACCTTTGCATTCTTTGATTGGCTTGGAGGTTTGTTTTGGTGTTGGTGTTTTGTTGTGTTGTTTCTTTTTTTTTTTTTTTTAACTTGCCACTTTTTAATATTTTCCATGTATTTGTATGTTTTTATTCATTTTTAGCTTACTTAATTTTTAAAAGAATCACCAAGAAACTGTCATGTAAAAGGCTGAGTAACAAGAAGAAACAGAACCAATGGTACTGCTGATTTCCTCGGCACAGTGAACAAGCTGGTAAGTACAATAAGAGGCTGCAGAAGAAAGTAAATTAACCAAGTGTAACATTGCCCAATTGTGTTAAATTTCTGATGGGTATGGAGGGTTTGTGAACTCTTGACCCTCCGTAAGAGTTTATCATATTTCTCATATTGTACAATTATAATTACAATAAGTGCTGTAAGTGGCTTTGTTTGGAAACTACAAATAGACAATTAGGAAAGAAAAAATAATACTGATTTTTCTCCATAAATTTTGCATGTGGCACATCTTAATGTTCTTAATTTTAATGTTAACTGGCATTAGCTGTATTTTCTCTCCTTTCTGTACATTTCAAATTCAGCCATAAGACTGTAATTTATTTTTTTTTTACTTTTACTTCAGTTTTTCCCACTGTAATCCAGTTACTCAACTGAGTTCCTTTAGTATAAATGGGAGATGATATTGAAATGTTCTTGTCTTTTTTTTTAACAATGAGTTTATTAAACCTAATGACAGAACATTAATGTTTAACAAATACCTAATTTTTCAGAAAGTTGCCCAGTTCCACTCCAACAGGCTTACATGTGTCAATTAGGATAATTATGTATGAAAAGCTGGAGAAACTAGAAAAGAACTACGGAGAACAAAATTTGTGCAGTGTAGCATCTATTAGCAGGTGAAGATGGGAAACTAAGTCACCATGCTATTTCTGCTTCTGTGTCTGGGTGCTCTTTCATTTTCTAGCTCAATGTTGGTGTTATAATTTAGATTATAAATAAGCCATTCTAGATCATATCTGAAATTTATTAAACAATACTGTTACTTCATTAAATTTTGAATCAGGCATAAGACATACACTACAGAAAAACTTAGTGGTAAGCAAACAATGGCAGTCTCCATGCTGTATATATTTTTCTAATACATTTGTAGCTGAAGTGTTCATGGTTTTTTGTTCGTTGTTGTTGTTGTGGGTGTTTTTCCCCCATGAAAACCTGAATCTGAAAAACAATGAATATTTTCCTTATGATTCACATTAATATCTCAGCAGTGCGCAAAAGTAAAATATTTTTATTTGAGAATAACAGTGTAAGGCTGATGAAAATAAGGAACATGAACAATACATCATGTATCATCTTTTTCTGGATCAGATGCCTTGTATGACATGCCCCATTTCATTGTTTCAGGAGCTGGCATTTACACTATCATGAATCTAAGTTGATGTTGTCTTGTTGTTAACAAATTACTTACATATTTTGTCAACCAATTTTCTCATAACATTTTTCAAAATAATGTTTTCATAGATATAATACATGAGAAAGATATATATATTTTCATATCTATATATTCACCTTAATAAAATGGTTGGAAGCTGAAAGCTTTTTTTTACTTGGAAGAAATAATTTTAAATATGCTCAGAGAAATAGTGATGGAATGACCTTGTAGATTGTTACATTTCCTTTCTGTCAGTATCTAAGTTACTTATCCCCTTATTAGCATAGTATCTTGGTAGCATGCAGTAATAAATACTCTCATGATCATCTGTCTCCTGACAATAAACCTATCAGTAAGAAGTTACAAGCATTTAGAAATTACATTATGAGGGTCTCCTTTTTTTTTTTTTTTTTTTTTTTCCATTGTAGGGTGATACATTCAGGGGTAAGAGTAGCCTGTATGGGCATCAGGGCCATCTAATCAGGCTGCTACTGATCTGAGAACATCAGTGATTTCCCCATTAGCTTTTACCTCTGAACTGAGCTTGAATAAAAATTACAGCATGTCTGTGTAAACCTTACTCTGAAGCCCCTCCCTGTTTGTGTAATAATTAGACAAAAAAATAAATAAATCACAGAATCACTCATGTTCCTGCCTGGTGATGGATTTCTACCTTTTCCAGTCAGCAAAAGAGTAAGTTTTTGTGTCTGCCTACTGACCCTGCCAGAGAGCAAAGGATTCAGATGAAGCTTGCACAGCATGCAGATAAAGTTTAATATGCTGCATAAGGTTACAAAAAGAAAAGGGCCCAGAGCCAGATAGTTCTTAATCTTCCTGTGTAAGACTGAGGAGTTGACTGAGTCTGACCCTGTGCCCCTGTCTATTACATGCAGTCTCTTGATACAGTTCATTAACTGAATTTCTGGCTGGGGTTATAATTTGAATGGAGAATAAATTTTTGGTTTCTTAAATTAGATCATGCTTTCTGCACTGCTTCCTTTGCTGAACCAGTGACTTCGCCTACCATACAAAGGGTTTTACTACCTTTTTTTTTTTTTTTCCTCTTTTTTCCTCCCCAGTTTGTTCTTGACTTAAAAGATTGTATTTAACAGTATAGCTAAGTCAGGTATATTGCTATAGCTTCTGTTTTTCCTCAGGTTTTTGGCTTTGTAATATCTAAAATTCTTATGAGGAATACAGAACTAATGCAGAATTCCCCCCCAAGCTATTTGTATGTTAATATTTACTACAGCCATTTATGTTTTTTGTTTTGTTTCCAAGATACTAGATTTCATATTTTAGAGCTGCAGAATGAAATTAAAATAAAAATTAAAAAAAAAAATAAAAATCAGTGGATGTCTTCTCATGCTGTAAGTTGCAGAGAAATAAAATGGGGAGAAACCCAAGCTTAAAGATGAAGATTTTACCTGTATCAAATCAGGAAAATGGCTTCTTCAGGGGAAGAAGTGAACAAATCTCTGTGATGAACAAGCAGAACTCTGAATGGTGATACCACTATTTTCCTATTAAACTTATCAAACAGCTACTGATGTCAAATAAGCTATATGGATAACCCTCAAAGATAAAAGCAACTTTATAGCACATTTTATTGGTATCTATGTAATACCCTTATCATCAGAGACATATTTGGTTATTTGGAATTCAGTGATGTTTACTATTTTTTTCTGATAGTGAATAAAATAAGACTCCACAAAGACTTCTCTATTCAGTTCATTTTTTTCCTTAACACACATTTATGGCCTCCATATTTGAGATATTCAGTTAATGTATTTATTGTAGGTAGCCAGAACAATTTTTAAATAAAACACTCTTGCCTTACCAAAAGACTAGTGATACCAATGGAAAAAAAATTTCATAGTGTTTAATTCAGACACAGGTATTATATACTGTTTATTTTGAGAAAACTTAAAATCAGAGTCATCTTTCAGAAAGAGAACAGTGAAATACACAATTTCCTTTTTTCCATAACTTAAGTTTTTTCCAGAGATGAGAAGACTGAACTGAAAGGATGTATTCAAATATCATAGGGATCTGGGTCCCTGATCATCACAATATATATCACAGAGACTGAAGGAAAAAGGTGAGGCTGGCAAAGGGGCATGTAGAGAAATCAGCTGTGAGCAGCCAAATTTGTTTTTCCTCATGATTTGCTTCTCTGGGCTGAGGATAATTTGCAAAAATGGGTGGATGAGGTGCATTATAGTGATGTTTCTCAGTCTTTAGTTATTTTTAGCTCTTGGTGTGCAGGTAGCTGTTGTAAGGATGAAAAATGTTTTCATTCAGAAAAATACATTCAGCTGGATGGAAGAGAGATCATATTTGACATATGTGACTGGTAAGCAGAAAAATATAGTTCAGAGAAATTATTTGAGAGCTCATGGCTGCAGATTTCATTCCATAAGAAGAAGCAGAAGAATGGGCTGAGAATTGAAGCACACTCTCAAGGTGGAATAAAGGGAGCCAAAGCACTGCCATACCTGGAAGAATGGGTAAAGGAAAAAAAAAATCAGCAATCAACAACAGTATAGTGTTTACTTCTCTGAGATTATGTGATTCCTAGCTTGCTCTGGTGTTAGTGAAATCTGAGAGGACTCAGTCTAGTATGTTATGAAGTCCATGTATTGGTTAGAAACTCTATATGGATACTTGATCAGTTTACCAGAAGCAGCAGGTAAGTTGTCACGAAGACAAAGCACACCCTCCCGTTACAGAGGAGCTGATCAGAGATTTAGAGGCAGATGATGGTGGGTCATGCATGACTTGTCGTTTAATCAGCTTGGGCTCAAAGAGGGGAGACTAATAGAAGGAAATCTCAAAGCCATAACAATTAAAGAAAGGGCTTGCGGGCTCTTTCTTCCTCCTCTCAAAGGGTGATCTTCACACTAAATTTATACGTAGTTATCATCTTTCATGTACTTTATGTCACTTCTGACTCTCAAGAAGAGTAATGTGTTTCTTTCTGTATACAGTAATACTCTGTATGGGCTAATATGTTTGATGTTAGCAATTATCAATGCCTCATGCTACAGTGAAAAGGAAGATGAGAGGTTTTCCAAGGTCCTCTTCACTACCTATTATACCTGATAAAAGAAACGTACCCTTTGGGTCTTGCTTTAACAGTTTGTCCTCTCAAGTAATCTTAGATTCTGTAATCTCAAACTTCAAGGTTTTCTTGTTGCCTAAAGAGCTTTTATTTGAACTTTACCTAAACAAGTTTATATAGGCTATGGAGTTCCTGTGTTACTGGTTATGGATATCAAATTACTGATATAAGAAATTCTGGTTGCAAGTAAAATTTTCAGTTCTCAATTAAGTTGAAGAATGTCAGCAGTAAAATTATTTAAAGATACTAGATAAATCAATTACATACTATTACTTCTTAAACATTCAAACATTTTATTTTCATTTTAATGAGTATTTGTTGTTAATGTTTATTTAGAAATAATAAAAAAGCAGTGATAATAATTGTAAATACAGATTTGGGTGACAAAAGCAGGATGTTTATAATTATTTTAAAATTATCCACAAAAATCTAAAATTCTAAATATTATAGGCAAGTCTCTAACACCAAAGAACCTCTTCTCCCTTTTGAAAAGGTGTAGGTCTTCCACAAGGTGGCAAACCCAGTAAGTGTGACTATTCACACAATTTCAGTACTCTTAATGAGTTTTGCAAGTACAGTCTGTTCACTAAGTATTGTTTATGTCAACTTACCAAGAGTATGACAAGATAATGTGGTTTTTCTTCCCTGACATTTAGCAGAACCACACTTGTAATAAACTTATCACTTTCCACTATTCTTCCTCACTGTGTGACAAAACAAAGAAGGAAAACTGAAACCACAGTTTAAATTCAAATTAATGCTGTAATAAATGTATTACTGTGAGGGTGAGGTTCATTCAAGGGGAGACTGTGAGTGTGATGGGTTTTAAGGAGTTGACTGCAACCCAAATGCTGAAGGGAGTAGAAGTAGCCTGAATATAAATTATTATGTTATATATTTCCTATATATTTCCTATAGGCTTGGATATAGACATGTAATCTAGATTTGATATTTTATAAATGGGAGAAGAATCCGGTCAAAGCAGCTGAGATCTTGACAGAACATTTAAATAATGCTCTGCAGGAAGCTGGGAGAATTTGGTGATTGCAGAATATTGGTGGTAGCAGCATGGAGAACATGATGCTTTACATTTCCAAATCATGCCTAATGTGACCAAAAAAAAACACAACCTAGAAAACCCTTAAACTTCTAACATGCCTAGAATGTTATAATAGGATATAAAATCGATTACAAGACTCTGATTAGGGGATGATGCTTGACTGGATTTTTGAATTAAAAATATACTTAAAAGACTTAAATATGGCATATGAAAATAGTTAATGAGGCTTAAGAGTGCTAGTTAACAAGGCAAGTGACTTAAATAATGGATGCAGCAAAATGCTACATTCTGTAAGGATGATGGGAATGGAATTTAGTATACCCTTTTGATCAATACGTGTTAGATTAAGGGGAAAGGACAATTTTCCCAGGTAGTTTTATTTTCATTTCTTAATATCTTTAATCACTGCTATTCCTTTACAATTTGCTGTTTAGTTTTGTAGGCACCTATAAACATTCTTGTTATTTCAGAAAACAGGAAGACACCTAGAAGTGGGAAACTCATTCTTCAAACTTTGTAAGTTCAATGTGTTTTTCCATTTATTTTGTTTGTTTGTTTATTTGTTTGTGTGTGTGTGTGTTTTGATTTTTTTGGGTTATTATTATTAATATTAATAAATTTATATTATATATGTATTATCTACTCTCTCTATATGTAGTTTTATATTTGTTTAACCTGTAGTGTAGTGTTCTTGCAAAGGCTCAAAGCAGTTATATTGATTAACTACAAAGGAGACTATTTTTATAGTATTCCATTCTGTCACGGAGCAGGAAGCTCTGCAAGCTTCAGGTCAAGTGTGGCTATAGAGATTTAAGTGATATGTGTGTGTGTGGGAAATAATATTTTGTTGTTGCTTATCTCAATAGAACTGGGGCTCTGTAACTTTTGAGAGTTGATTTTTCTCTAATTCCCTTTGACATATGTTTTTACCTGCAGAGAAGTACAGTGCAAATGTTTTAGAAGAGTTATTAAGGCTTAATCCAAAGGATGCTCTCATTAAACAGAGTTCTAAAGGAAACTCTTCAGTTGATGTTATGGTATTTCATTAGGACTGTTCCCCATGCCCAGAAAACCTTGACTCTGAAGTAGTGCTATTCTAGACACTTGGGTTCAGCTAATAATTTCAGCTAATGGAGTTACACAGTGTTACATTTTTTTCTTTGCTGAGGGCCCTTGCTTTTACATAGAGGACCAATTATTCGTTGCTGAGAAGTGCTGCAGTAAGCTTGGACTATGTTGTTTGCTTTTTTCTCCCCTGTGCTGCATCTCGATTGTAATTGCTTAAATTCTGGCATTTTTGTTGGGTTTTTTTGCTGTTTTTTTTTTTTTTTTTTCTTGTTTGGTTGGTTGGTTTTCAGGCTTTTCATTACTCAGAATATCTTCTTTACTTTTTATGACTCTTATCCCTGCTACTTCTGGGATGCATTTGCCAACACAGTGAAGGTTGCTGACATTTTATAAGAGTGTTTCACAGAGATTTGTGTCACCCTTGGTGGCTTTGAGGGGTTATTTGTTAATTCAGTACAGCACCAAAATAAGAAGATATTGGATCAACTCAGGCGTGGAAGTGTGAGACGGTTTCTGAGTTACTGACATATCACCCTTTCCTGACAATTAGTAATCATAAGTCTGTTTGTGGAAGAACAGGAATATTAAAGTATTTGGGGAGATAAAGTGATGAGAAGTTTGTAACTGAAGGACAGAAATTTATCTTGTGGTGAGATGCTAAAGTCAATCTGAGATTTATAGTTTCTGTTATCTTCTGACTACTTGTTTTCAAAGGAAAGTCTGAAGAATTCTTCCAAAACGGGAAGGACAAGGAGGGGGAAACGAACTAGTGATAGGAAATAGCATCTTAATTTTTCACAATGCTTGTTGTGCACTGTGCAAGGAATTGGTATAAATATTGCAGAAGAAAGACTTCAGTGAAAGTAATCCATGGGTTTTCAAAAGGCTCTGAATAAGGATGTGGACATGTTTCCTCTGAACCTACCACAGCTTTATTCAGTGTCATTCAGTTTCATGTGTTGTTGGTTTGGAAAAACAAAGGAGTTTCCTCACCCAGAACAAAGAAATTTTTTTCAGAAAAAAACTGCTTGTCTACCATTGCAAGCACACATGGAAAGGAGAATCTTCTCAAGCAAATAGTCTTTTCAGTGTTATCAAGTCAAAGCCAGCAAGAGACACATTTCTATTAGTAATAAAGTATTTTAAATAATTCTTGCCTGATGTTAGATTTGATTAGCTTACAAAAATGGAAGGAGAGATTCTCAGACTGAGAGTCATGATCCCATTGAAAGCTTCAGCAAATAGGGGAATTAAATTTGGAACTTGGATTTGGAGACACTCCAATCATTTAACTTCTGAAAATCAAACTGACACAATATTTACATTTCTAAAGGGCTACATAGATAGAACAATTAAGAAGAGATGAGATCAGTCTTTACAAATATATGTTGTGCAAATGTGTGTGATAGAAAACCACTATGATTAAAGCATCTAGGGATATCATCACCAAAGCAACTTTCAGGAATTTATCTCAGATGGCTTAAAGTAAAGAAGGATTCCTATCTTGTCTGTTTCTATGCATGTCTCATTCAGAAATTTCTCTGAAGCATTAGGATATTTTGACAAAAATAATTGTGTGATTAAAAAAAAGTTTTTGTTTTGGTTTGGTTTTTTTTTGTTGGGGTTTTTTTCTGGGGTTTTTTCCCCCCCTTTTTTTCAGCATAAAACTAAATGAATAATTTGGTAGACTTACAGCATGTTGCCTTGTCATGTGAGATATTGCCTCATTTTTGCAACTTCTATTCTGTTCAGAGGGGAAGCTGAGTTGAGGTTATGAAATGGAGATTGCTTCTCCCTGTAAGACTTTCCCATGTCAGATGTGTAAGCAGAGTAAGCAAGGTCATTTCCATCTCATTGTCACAGGTTATTCCTGTGCACAGGTTATTTCTGACAGTAATTCAGAACCTGAGAATTTCTAGAGGCCTGAAAAGAAGGCATAGTTTCCAGTACCATAAGTCCTTGTAATTCTAAAATGATACCTTCCTTACACAGGGCACCTACCTTGTAAGATGTCTTAGGAAGGATGCAGCAAATTTTGTTTACTCAGCAGCAAAAAGGAAAAGAAGAGGGATTCCTTGCTGGTTGTACACAGGCAATTTCAGTTTCTTTGTGTTCCTTGATAAAAGGGATCAAACTGGCATAGAAATCCAGTCTTAGCATTTATTAGCACTACTACAAGCCTGTGTACTACCTCACCTGCATTCTCAAATCGAACTGTCATGTGTATCTGATAAAGTGAAATAGCTCATAGGCTTCTTGCTAAGTTTTTGGTGGAGGAAATTGAGTCTGCATATATTAACTGAAGGATTTATAAATATATCAAACAACTTGAATTCACACACTCAAAATGGCAGAGTGTAAAAAATGTGAAGTCTGCATATAGCAAAAAATGAGAAATATAATATAAAAATAAAATAATTTTTATTTTAGAAGATGGGAAGATGATGATGAAGTTAATCTGCTGTCCTTTTGCCTGTCCTTGCAACACAAAGATAGATGGTCAGTTTTCTAGGATAGTTCAGAATGTAAAAGCATCTCAAAATCTCCTGCATGGATTAGCATTTGGCCATACTTTGAAAATATAAAGAGCTGTAGACATTGTCTCCTTATACTGTCTTGTGGCAGTTTTATAAAAAGGGAAAAAGCAGCAGCTGAGCCTCTCAGCTGCTTTGCAAAGGCTTGTGCAAAAAAAACAAGAGGAAGAGGTTCAAAACCTGGGGCAGAGCAAAGACTCTGTGGAGAGGTTATCTGGTTTTGGAAAAGGCCAGGATCAGTCTGATAAACCAGAGAACTGTTCAATGGATGGCACCTCGTCTACACCCCATTTGGTGTCAAAACCATAGTACACCCCTTATGTGAGCATAGGGTTTCCCCTCCCTGAATTTCTTTAGCACTGGTGCTTCTTCCACTAGCATGAATTCTCCTGTATGAACCTTATAAAATGTTAAGCTAAATTAAATCTCTGAGTGACAAGTGGCAGACTGAGTTGGGGAAGGGCAAAGCAAAACAGAGCAGAAGGGGTGTTCTTAGAGCTTTCGCCCTGGTTGCTAAGGAAACTGTTCCTTTTCTGTATGTTCAAAGTGTCGTTTCTAGCTAGACTGACATCTAGATGTTTGCTGGCAGACACACCATCATTTCCAACTTATCTCCCTCTGTGTAACCCTTGTTTGCTTTCTTCAGAAAAAAAAAATAAAAATGGAAAAGAAAGCATACAACCAAATCTACTTGATTTTTTCAGACTTGAATGTTTTTTTGATTGGGGTGAGATCTCAGTGTAGGGACTTTGCTGTTGCTTAAGTGAGACCCATGAGAAGTTGCCAGACTATCTATTTTGACCTCTGTTCAACCTGTCCTTTGCAATATATTGTATATTAAGAGATCAGTTACTCACAACTTATTCAGTGGATGATGACTATGAAAGATAATGTCACATAAAAGTTGAGTGTAATCCCCTCTATAGTTAATGTACATATGCAGGTGTGCAAGCTCTCTCTGAATGCAGTGGGACTACTCATCAACTTAAGACACTGGAAGGCTTTTGGGGGGCTCAGGCTACCAAACATAAAAGCTGATGATGGAATTATTGATGGGTGGATGTCTGTGGCTTCATATCTCATGTCAGCCAAGAGAGCCACCATCACTAAGGACCTGCAGAATGAGAACTGTGTCATTGCAGTGCTCAGACTGGTGTCCTTCTGATGGTGCATCTACCCTTTTCAAGTCAGTTCATATTTTTCATAGTTGGCTGTTTGGGTAGGATTTATTTTTGTCCTTGTCCTTATTCTTAAAAAGTCTCTTTGTCTTAATATTTGAAACTAAGATATTAGAATATATAGGGCTATATATTTTGCTCTTCATAGTGAATATATACATTCTTAATGCAGTGATTAGCAGGGGCTAGTAGTTTTATGTGGATTTTGGGAGTACTGCTGAATCCTCTAAGGTAAATGACAAAACCCCAACGCACAATATTTGCCATTCAGCTACAGTTAAATGTTAATATTTTTGGCTGGGATTTTCAGAGAAACCTCAGGGAGGTTTTGTCCCTAAGCAAATCCCAGCCTTTATGAGTATTATTGAATATTCCTTTTATTATTTGAAGCAGTATGTTTAAAGAAGTCAGTGACTTGCTAACAGAAATTTGAACCTTTTCCAAGATCTCCTGGTCCTTGGTTTCACCTGGAATAACTGTCAGAGCTGGGTCTGTGGTTTTAAGCAACCCAAAACTAGCTTTCTTTGCATATGCTTGTATGGTATGTAGTCATGTCCCTGTGAATGTGTGCTTAGTGTCCTGAATGTCCTGAATGCATCTACACACATGTTAGGAAAACATATTTTTAATATGTGTTCCCTAAACAGGAAATTTAGACCAGGTCAGGAATTTTTTAGTTATGTGCTACTGGCAAGAAACAGTGAGTGGTGAGACCAAACACTTCCTGAAAATGCAAATGCCTTCAGTGAGTCTTGCTGGGAAGGTCTTTCGGGACTGTAATGAGAGAAAATTGAAAGGTTTGTTTCAGAAATTTCTGCTGCCCATAGCCTTGTGATTAGTTCTGTCTGCAGAGATGTAGGGAACTTGAATTCATTGCAGTGCTCTGTCTGATGCTCAGGACGAAATTAATAACAGCTTCTGGAAACTTAGTCACTTTACTGCAGAGCTGAATACTCAGGCTTTGTCTCCTGATGAAGCTCTTTGACCATGAAAATTTTTAAACAGTTGTCCTTCACTCTAAAATGTGATTTCTAGTGTCCTGATGCTAATGCTGACATTAGTAATTCTGACCCAGATTTGATGTGAGCTGCACACTGCCTGCCTTTCTGTAGTGTCAGTTTTCTGCTGCTGAGGACACTTGCCAGGTTCTGGTAAAGCCAGAGTCCAGCTCATACTGAAGACCACGTAACATGTTATGAAGGCAGGACCACTTCAGCAGAACAGATTGAATCCCAGGACAGCTCACAGGAGACTTTCCAAGTTTATAAGGCGTGTAGTCTCTTTTTCTAACTCAGTCAAAGTGGTGACTTGGAAACAGATGTTCTTCATCAATAGATGTTGATTCCTGCCACAGTATAGTCTGGGAAAATGAGGGAAATAATTTTCTAGTGGGATTTATCCACAGCAGAAAATGCATACATGAAACAGGTAGGAACTAAAACTTTGGCAGGGGACGAGCAAGGGAGGGCCTAGAGTTCTTTGCATTTGTGATGTAATGGTTCAGTTAGGCTTCTGCCCAGCTGGCATTTTTGTAAATAGTCAGATGTGGGAGCATTTCTCATCTCCTTTGTCTAGCTATACAAACTCTCCATGTCCTGAAGAAAAGCTTCTTGGATGTGTGATACTTGCCATTGTTCTTCTTCCACTTCTTTAGTGTAAGGAAGTCTTGGGAGAGAGGGAGTGCATGGAAGCCATGATCTGAAACAGTTCAGCATCAGTGATTTGTAGACTGAGATTGTGAACTTCACTGATAGCATCTGCAGTTTAGATGGTGCTTTTAACTTTTTGTCTGTGCTTTGTTGAAATCAGGATGCATAAATCAAATTCAAGACAGTGTCAGACCGTTTAGACACTGCAATAACTAACTGTGAAGTCCATTTGTGGATTTATTGTTAAGTCAGTCAGGTGCTTCTCAAAATGCCACTGCCTCTTTCAAATCCATCTAAAATTACATTCCCATGACATTTCATGGAGCTGGTAACATTTACAATGTTATAAAGCTTGCAGAACTTTAACTTTGCAAACATGGAGTCTTCCAGAATTGTTTTATACTACACATAGAAATACATTTTCTTTTTAAAAACAAATATATTTTTTGACTGTGCATTTTTTAGCTTTTCTTCCAGTGAATCTTCCTAATACTTATTTTGGCTTTGGGATATCCCAGTGTGTCATTGCTGGGAGTGAGGAAATCTAGTGAGAATGAAAATAATTCTCCAGTCATTTTGTATTTACAGAATATTAATTAAGACAATTTTTAAAATTCTTACCTTGACAAATTGTAATACATATATTGTAAATTGTACATAGTGGGCAGACCAAAAAGACAGAGCTTGAGTTTTAAAAAAGTTCTCAAGCAGCTATATTCACAACTATGTGGTATGTGTACATTGTTCATAATAGTAAGGAGTTAATTGTGTTTCGTTATCAGTTCATATGGTGAACTAAGTTGAGTGCAAGCAGATCACCCCTTTGCTATCTACAGTTGTAACGCGTTATACTTTTGGGTTTAGACTGATGTATGAGGTCATCTTTTTTTATCAGTAGCATAAATGAAATTGTTTTTTCACAATCAGTAGTGCCTGCAGTTTGAGACCTCTTCCACGTTGAATGCTTTTCACAGGTTAAATGGATGCGACACAAATGTCCTGCTGGAATCAGTGGGCACAATTTTCATTTTCGGCAGAGTGGAAGCCAGACTTCCATCATTCATTCACAGGTATTAGGATTGTGTGTTTATCAAGAGTACTAGTCAAAAGGGGACTTTGCTGAATGACAGCTGGTTGTTTAAAGTCTTAGGATTTGGAACCTGGTCTCACCAGCTCACAACAGTAGGTTTGCTAATGTGTGTCTGTGGTCACATTAAAAGGGACAGAAAGACCATCCTTTGCCAAGTCTTGCACTTTATAAAATAATGTACATTCTCTTAAAAAGTAAACTCTAATAATATGAGTCAGTCTCAATTCCTGGAAGGCAGTAGAAATTGCCATCCATAAATTAGTGTTTCATAATTAGTAAATGCATTTGAAACTGCAGTCAGGAAACACCATCAGGAAGAGTATTTTGATTCTAATATAATTTCCTCCTTACAACATAGAAAACTCCTAGATGTTATTGGTATGTTTTATTTGACTGACTGCCTAATGTTTTGTGTCAGTAATCAGGTGAGGGACACTGGAAAACGAAGAGATGCAATTATAAGGCAATCTGCAAAATAAACTATGCAGTGAGATGTCTATGTGACTGGTTATTAAATTATTAAAAAGCTAATGCTTTTATTAAAAATTCCTGCCACAATATAGTCTGTTTTGTGTTAAGTGGGAAATTCTCATTTTCTTGTGGGATTTATCCACAGCAGAAAATGCATACATGAAACAGGTAGAAACAAAAACTTTGGCAGGGGATGGGCATTTAGCTGTCTCCTTGTTTTGTCAGTACCTGAGTATTCCATTGCTGTTAATAAAACAAGAAGTAAGATACTGTAAATATGCAGAAATGTAGCATTTGAACTTATTAGGATCAATGAACTGCCAAGCCAAACATACAACTGCAAATTGTTAGAACAGTGTGCCATTATATTATGCATTACTGGATGAAACTCTCTGATAAGTAGAAGCTGATAACTGTGTAAATGCTTAAAACTTTATTTGGATGTTCACATGGGTTAGTTAGGTTTGTAAGTAAGCAGAGTTAAGCATTAATTCAAACCTACTTGTTTCTCATATTTTGCTTTCCCTTTTCTCTGTAGTCTGTTTAGTCACTTACTTCACTTTATTTAAAACATAGATTTTAGAGTTCCCAGAGGGAGATATTGTTGTTTATAAGTGCATAATAAAAAGGGACTCAGACCATCTGAGCTGCTAAGCTATTACTGTGTAGTGTAATAATCACTGGGTAAATGAAGCAAAGAATTGGCTGAGTTAAAAGCAGAGATGGAGGAGTCTACCTTGTCTCAGTGGCATTTCCTTTTGTTTGTAATGCAATAGCTTTAAAACTGATCAATTTTGTAACTTCAGAGAAAGTTCAAGGAGCTAGTGAACACAACCTGATTTCCTTCTTTCTTTCTTTCTTTCTTTCTTTCTTTCTTTCTTTCTTTCTTTCTTTCTTTCTTTCTTTCTTTCTTTCTTTCTTTCTTTCTTTCTTTCTTTCTTTCTTTCTTTCTTTCTTTCTTTCTTTCTTTCTTTCTTTCTTTCTTTCTTTCTTTCTTTCTTTCTTTCTTTCTTTCTTTCTTTCTTTCTTTCTTTCTTTCTTTCTTTCTTTCTTTCTTTCTTTCTTTCTTTCTTTCTTTCTTTCTTTCTTCCTTTCTTCCTTTCTTCCTTTCTTTCTTTCTTTCTTTCTTTCTTCCTTCCTTCCTTCCTTCCTTCCTTCCTTCCTTCCTTCCTTCCTTCCTTCCTTCCTTCCTTCCTTCCTTCCTTCCTTCCTTCCTTCCTTCCTTCCTTCCTTCCTTCCTTCCTTCCTTCCTTCCTTCCTTCCTTCCTTCCTTCCTTCCTTCCTTCCTTCCTTCCTTCCTTCCTTCCTTCCTTCCTTCCTTCCTTCCTTCCTTCCTTCCTTCCTTCCTTCCTTCCTTCCTTCCTTCCTTCCTTCCTTCCTTCCTTCCTTCCTTCCTTCCTTCCTTCCTTCCTTCCTTCCTTCCTTCCTTCCTTCCTTCCTTCCTTCCTTCCTTCCTTCCTTCCTTCCTTCCTTCCTTCCTTCCTTCCTTCCTTCCTTCCTTCCTTCCTTCCTTCCTTCCTTCCTTCCTTCCTTCCTTCCTTCCTTCCTTCCTTCCTTCCTTCCTTCCTTCCTTCCTTCCTTCCTTCCTTCCTTCCTTCCTTCCTTCCTTCCCTCCTTCCTTCCCTCCTTCCTTCCCTCCTTCCTTCCCTCCTTCCTTCCCTCCTTCCTTCCCTCCTTCCTTCCCTCCTTCCTTCCCTCCTTCCTTCCCTCCTTCCTTCCCTCCTTCCTTCCCTCCTTCCTTCCCTCCTTCCTTCCCTCCTTCCTTCCCTCCTTCCTTCCCTCCTTCCTTCCCTCCTTCCTTCCCTCCTTCCTTCCCTCCTTCCTTCCCTCCTTCCTTCCCTCCTTCCTTCCCTCCTTCCTTCCCTCCTTCCTTCCCTCCTTCCTTCCCTCCTTCCTTCCCTCCTTCCTTCCCTCCTTCCTTCCCTCCTTCCTTCCCTCCTTCCTTCCCTCCTTCCTTCCCTCCTTCCTTCCCTCCTTCCTTCCCTCCTTCCTTCCCTCCTTCCTTCCCTCCTTCCTTCCCTCCTTCCTTCCCTCCTTCCTTCCCTCCTTCCTTCCCTCCTTCCTTCCCTCCTTCCTTCCCTCCTTCCTTCCCTCCTTCCTTCCCTCCTTCCTTCCCTCCTGTGTGTCTGTGGTCACATTAAAAGGGACAGAAAGACCATCCTTTGCCAAGTCTTGCACTTTATAAAATAATGTACATTCTCTTAAAAAGTAAACTCTAATAATATGAGTCAGTCTCAATTCCTGGAAGGCAGTAGAAATTGCCATCCATAAATTAGTGTTTCATAATTAGTAAATGCATTTGAAACTGCAGTCAGGAAACACCATCAGGAAGAGTATTTTGATTCTAATATAATTTCCTCCTTACAACATAGAAAACTCCTAGATGTTATTGGTATGTTTTATTTGACTGACTGCCTAATGTTTTGTGTCAGTAATCAGGTGAGGGACACTGGAAAACGAAGAGATGCAATTATAAGGCAATCTGCAAAATAAACTATGCAGTGAGATGTCTATGTGACTGGTTATTAAATTATTAAAAAGCTAATGCTTTTATTAAAAATTCCTGCCACAATATAGTCTGTTTTGTGTTAAGTGGGAAATTCTCATTTTCTTGTGGGATTTATCCACAGCAGAAAATGCATACATGAAACAGGTAGAAACAAAAACTTTGGCAGGGGATGGGCATTTAGCTGTCTCCTTGTTTTGTCAGTACCTGAGTATTCCATTGCTGTTAATAAAACAAGAAGTAAGATACTGTAAATATGCAGAAATGTAGCATTTGAACTTATTAGGATCAATGAACTGCCAAGCCAAACATACAACTGCAAATTGTTAGAACAGTGTGCCATTATATTATGCATTACTGGATGAAACTCTCTGATAAGTAGAAGCTGATAACTGTGTAAATGCTTAAAACTTTATTTGGATGTTCACATGGGTTAGTTAGGTTTGTAAGTAAGCAGAGTTAAGCATTAATTCAAACCTACTTGTTTCTCATATTTTGCTTTCCCTTTTCTCTGTAGTCTGTTTAGTCACTTACTTCACTTTATTTAAAACATAGATTTTAGAGTTCCCAGAGGGAGATATTGTTGTTTATAAGTGCATAATAAAAAGGGACTCAGACCATCTGAGCTGCTAAGCTATTACTGTGTAGTGTAATAATCACTGGGTAAATGAAGCAAAGAATTGGCTGAGTTAAAAGCAGAGATGGAGGAGTCTACCTTGTCTCAGTGGCATTTCCTTTTGTTTGTAATGCAATAGCTTTAAAACTGATCAATTTTGTAACTTCAGAGAAAGTTCAAGGAGCTAGTGAACACAACCTGATTTCCTTCTTTCTTTCTTTCTTTCTTTCTTTCTTTCTTTCTTTCTTTCTTTCTTTCTTTCTTTCTTTCTTTCTTTCTTTCTTTCTTTCTTTCTTTCTTTCTTTCTTTCTTTCTTTCTTTCTTTCTTTCTTTCTTTCTTTCTTTCTTTCTTTCTTTCTTTCTTTCTTTCTTTCTTTCTTTCTTTCTTTCTTTCTTTCTTTCTTTCTTTCTTTCTTTCTTTCTTTCTTTCTTTCTTTCTTTCTTTCTTTCTTCCTTTCTTCCTTTCTTCCTTTCTTTCTTTCTTTCTTTCTTTCTTCCTTCCTTCCTTCCTTCCTTCCTTCCTTCCTTCCTTCCTTCCTTCCTTCCTTCCTTCCTTCCTTCCTTCCTTCCTTCCTTCCTTCCTTCCTTCCTTCCTTCCTTCCTTCCTTCCTTCCTTCCTTCCTTCCTTCCTTCCTTCCTTCCTTCCTTCCTTCCTTCCTTCCTTCCTTCCTTCCTTCCTTCCTTCCTTCCTTCCTTCCTTCCTTCCTTCCTTCCTTCCTTCCTTCCTTCCTTCCTTCCTTCCTTCCTTCCTTCCTTCCTTCCTTCCTTCCTTCCTTCCTTCCTTCCTTCCTTCCTTCCTTCCTTCCTTCCTTCCTTCCTTCCTTCCTTCCTTCCTTCCTTCCTTCCTTCCTTCCTTCCTTCCTTCCTTCCTTCCTTCCTTCCTTCCTTCCTTCCTTCCTTCCTTCCTTCCTTCCTTTTTCTTTCCCTCTTGCAAACAGTACTAGAAGTATTCCATTTAGGGTCAAGCATTTCTGCCAACCCTGGCTACTTACATATCAGAGGCAGCAGCCTCATTGTAGCTTGAGCCCCATCAGGAATGAAGCAGGTTTCACAGAAAACCTACAGAATGGAGAAAAGAAAGAGAAGTGTGTGAAGCAGAAAATAAGGATGAGTATGGAGGAGGTACATAGAGTGACGTAGATGATGATCTAACCACAGGGATGTGCTGAAAAATACAGGCCTAGTTTGAGAGCTAATGAATCAGAGGTTGAGGATGTAGAGGAGTACAGAGATGGAGTTATAAGGGGCATAGGCTTGGCACTGTAGGCCCCACTGACATGAGAAACTCACATGGTCAGTTGAACCATAGGTCTGGAGCTTGAAAAAACTGAGTTTAGTGGTAATAAAGTAAACAAGGACTAGTAGCCAACAGAGCTACAAGTCACCATTTGTAATAAATTGGGATCTAGCATGAAGTTACAGACCAATGAAGAAAGCAAATAGTGTGTAAGTGTTGCAGAAAATGTGTGAAAGATCCGAAGTGGATCCTGGAGTGAAGAAGAAACCACCAACACAAACTTATTTATTCTGGCAAAGGACTTAAGGAGCTAACAGCTTGCTGTAATGCCCTCCACTGAAGTGAAACTGCCAGTCTCAGGACCCCGAGGAGCAGTGGAAGGGTGAATAAAACTCCAGGAAAAGGGGAGAAATCAAGAACTGAGTGTTGCAATTTAACTACATTATTATTTCTTTCGACATAACGGTTTGGCTTGGACTAGTAGTTGCTAGAGTCTTAAGAGTTCAATTATTTTTAAAATACCTTATTGGCTTTATAGTTTTATATATATATGTATATACATGTATACACAAAATATGTATGATATGTATAGATATGCATTGATACACAAGACCTTGAGTGTAATGACTCCTTTTCTGTGGACAGTTTCCCTCACATGAACCTCATACTTTATGGTGTGATGGGGTATATGAACATACGGTCTCTAATCGTACCATCTCAGAGTACACACCCTCTTCTAAACCATCTGTGTTGCCATCACATCAGCAGGGATGCTGCTGCCTTTCAGTCACTTTTCTATTGTTGGGAGGAGACTGTGGTGCTGCTCTTAAGGTTTGCCAGAAGAGGCCATACAACTTCTTCTTCTCAAGTTTAAACACACTTGAGAAATGAAACTTATTTTCAAAAGGACTAGTTTTTTAAGCAGGTTTGATCACATGTTCTTGCATCATGGCTTCTCATGGATTTCTTCTTTTTCAGAATGTGAAAATTAAGCTTTGCTTTGTGCCTTTTCTGAAACTGTTTTTTTAAAAAATAAGTATTAAAGTTGAAACTGATGGATGGAACCTTGTATACCTTGATGCTAGTGCAACAGAAGAGTGTGTTCTGGGAATAATTCTGCCCAGCAGCATTCTGCAGTGAGGAAGTGCTTGCCTGCTGGATCAGCTGCAGACAGCTGTGTGCTAGATGTACCCATGCTACTAGCTGGCATGTTGTAAGTCACTGCTTTCCAAAGTCACTTTGATCTGTTAGCATAAAGCTAAATTAATCCTGCTGGAGAGCATATCAGGTGGCTTTTAGCAAGCAGGCTGGCCAGAGCACAGTCCTCTTTCAAAGGACCATTGGATGTTTTTTCAGTTTTTAGTGCGATATTGCCTCTGCTCCCTGCAGCAAATCAGCCCTTTGGTTTTTTTCATGGAGCTTGAATGCAGTAGTTTTCTGTACAACTGTCCTTCCAGCATATAAGATATGGTTTGCTCTCCTACTCCTTCCAAAGAAAATGGTCCTAAGCTGACAGTTAAACAGAATTGCCTCAAACTCTCTCCATCTGGGGAGCAGAATATGAACTTTTTGTCACAGGAAGGTCACGTGTCTCTCTGGTTAGGTTATGCCAGAATTAAGGCCTTTCTGCATTTTTTTTTTGTGTGTGTGTGGTTTTTTGTTGTTGTTGTTGTTGGTGTGTGTGTGTGTGTGGGGGGGGGTTGTTTTGTTTTGATTGATTGTTTGTTTGTTACTTTTTGGTTTTTGTTTGTTTTGTTTTTTCTCCTGTCATACGTCCTAGCATGAGAGAAAAGATGTTTAGCAGTGAAACTGTGCAGATTTAAACAAATCAGTATGTTAACAAATGTTTTGTTTTGGTATTTTTTTCCCAATAGTTTGCCTAGAAGTAAATAATGGCTCTGGGATTGTCTTTCAGTGGATAAAGTCCAGCCCTCTGCTCGAGTGTCAATCATTCTTCAGTGATGGGTTTTTTGACCCACTTTCAGAGGCCTCCAGTGATGGAGCAGTTTATTCCAGTGCTTTTATTTCTACTGTAATTCAGAAGCTTCTGTGCTACAGCATTAGGCCAATACTTTTCAGACCATTTGCCACAGATATGAAAGCACTTGTTTCTTTCTCTTTTACCTCTCAAACACTTAAAAAATGTTATATCTTTACCCCCATTCCAATCTTGGTTATTTTTGCTGGTAGAAGTGCCTCTTGGCAGCCTTTTCCTGAAAATTAGGTTTCCTGTAAGTGCTACCTGCAGAATAATTACTTTGGCTTTGGCCAGAATTGGAATTGCAGCTCCCTGATCTATCATGGCTACTGGTAAGAGTTTCTGTGGTAGCATGATGCTGAACACAGCTTAGGTGCTTTTATCCAAGGTCCTTTTCAGGTCTTAGAAGATCTGCACAACAACTACAGTGTTAGATTTTATTTGGGAAGTTAAAACTAGCTTGGATATAAACAAGTAATAATTAAAACTTACTCTGTCCACTCCATTAGTAAAGTTCTAATGGACTCATCTAGTTCATTGAAACAGGTGGAGTTATTAGACAAATCTTTCACTGTCTCTTTTCATAGGGATGTTGTCCTCCATTAAGTAGTGGCTTTTGTCATCAAAGGCTACCAGCTTAAGACCTTTGTAATAACTTTGATAACTTAAAAAAAATAATAATTCATAGATCAACATTTTTTGTCATCTTCAAATAAATTGTATTTAGATAATGACACAAACCTAGTAGATCTGTAGGACCCATGTCCAGAAGACATGAGCAATGAAGTGGCTTTAAATATCAGACAAATTCAAAATGCAACCATAAAACTGGTTCTAAGATTTTTTATTTTATTTTTTAATGGGCATTAAGTACTTGTGTTACAAAAATGTTTCCAAGAACTATAAAGTGTTAACTAATCAATAAAGTTCTTAGTATCAAATGATGTCAAATTCAAATCAATGAAAAAATTGAATCGAATTTTAAAGGACAATATCTATTTTTCTGTTCAACTATTACAATTTTATTGTATATTTAATCCATCTTTTATACATATTTATTATTCTAGGGCTAGGAAACTGGGTAGTTAGTTGCATTTTATATTATGGAAAAATGAGTAATATCAATGGTAAGGAAAAAAAAATAGAATGAGATTTTCTTTCATTTTCTGCTTTGGTGAATTTATGTTTTTGTACTGTGTTTTCTTGGATTTTTCAGCATGCTGTGCTCAAAAAAAAAATGCTCACCAGAAATGTAGTAGAAGCCATAAACCTCTGAATCTGACATTTTGTGATCTTCTAGGCTTTCACAGCTTTGATTACTCATTAGGGCAAATATCTTGTGTGGGTGTTAATGGAGTCTGTGATGGATCTGGAGCTTGACTCCAGAATGAAGATCTGTTGTTCATTTCATTAAGGCTACAGTCTCCTTTAGAAACAATTTGACTGTACCGTCAGTGTACTTTTAAGTGGCAAAAGGCTCAACAAACCAAGTTGCTTAATACAGAGACCTTGCCAAGTCCTCGGGAAGCGAACTGGAATGTCTTTTTCACTGTATGGTCAAAAGTACAGGTACAATGATTATGCAGATACAAAGAATCCAGTCAAAGACACATACTACTGTAGAGCATGATATTTTTCATATAATGAGGAGCTAACTCTTGCAGGGCTGACATTTTCCAGTTTACCAGCTGAATTTACCACCAGGTGAGCACAGTTTCAGTGAGTATGTGCAATGAAAGATAAGAGATCTGCTTACTTTGTGTTTTCAGGAGGTCATACGTTTGGAAGAAGGAGAAAGTTGAGGAGGATGTCTCTAAGCTTGGCATGAGAAATTGTCATAAGATGAAATTGTATAATAAGCACAGAACAAGGGAATAATGAAAAGAGAGAAATGTCTGCACACATTTTTGGCATTGTTACATGTTGTTTAATGGGCACCTTCAGGTTCTGCAGTGCTGTAATACTGAAAAGATGTGCTCATAAAATTATTGCTTTCCTTTAGTATGAAGGCATGTTCCTTTCCTAGCCATTGTGACTGAAACTGCTCTTAGATCGCATGCAGCACAGACATTAATTGTGGAAAGAATTCTGCTCTGTTTTCTAAGGTTTTTCTCCCCTGGCCTGTCTCTATAGTGTCCGAGGGAGCTCTGTTCAGTGGGCAGTACTGCATGCCCAGTCACTGTCTGGGGTACACCATAAATGTTGTAGGACTTTGGCTTCTGTTGGTGTGCCCCCTAGCTCCTAGGGCAGTTTAGTTCCAACCTCTCATTGCTCTCGTGTATGGCAAATTTGTCTTTTTTTCTGTGCTTAGTCTGTCATTTGCTTTGCCTTCTCACTAAATCCACTGATTCTCTGCTCACTTCGTAATAGTGTTATGGAAAGACTGTCGCGATCCGCGACCTATTATATCTGCTTTTTGGAGTGTATTTAGCTTGTCAGGATCTGCCGAGAGGTCCGCACGTGGTGCTCACCTCTCACAGAGGAGCAGTGGCTTCAGCACTGACTTTTTGAGTGAGTAACTTGCTCAGTACTTACTAATATTTCCAATAACAGCAGCCAATCCCCAATTAGAATTTACGAACACACGGTTTATTGTGGGGGAAAATAAAGCAATTTGGGGCAGGAGGTTCAAAAAGGGTGATTAAAGCACATACGAGCTGTGAAATATCTTTTAAGCACCAAATAACAAGAACTTATGTCTTAATACTTATATATGGGTACACCTTATTTACACACCTTATTTACTTATTTATGAGGGAAGGAGGAGGAGGGATATGCCCGACGCTTGTCCCCTATAGGGTCGTGGTTTGAGTGCAGGTAAGACAGGATTATGCCTTCCCCTGCAACCCGGTTAGGACCAGCGGTGGCAGGAATTAGTCTCACCACACGTGCTCAGCAGCAGACGGGTTCCTGAAGTGGGTAGCTGCAAACAATACAGGCAGGCTGGCAAGAAAAGCTGCGGCGACGGGACGGGACGAGCTGGGTCAAGCTGGGTCTGGCTGGAGCGAACCGGAACCAGGCGAGAGCCGGGACTCAGGCTGCAGCTGGGGACCTCAGGCTGGCAGGCAC